>NC_142248.1:3698888-4007129 GCF_052056855.1 Sturnus vulgaris | reverse complement strand
TTTGATACTCTACCCAAAACCCATCCACGCATTAACAGATTTCTTGAGAGGTGAAACCTTACATGTCTTGTGACTAGGGCATAATGGCAGGGTTTTTAAGCAGTGCCACTAAGAAAAAAATGCAAAACAAAGGAAGACTGGCATTTCAACCCACACCTGCCTGCAGGCAAGTCAGAGGATGGTTCTTTTATGAGGGAATCTGCCACTTTGAAAGCCTGAGAGATCAGTCACAAGACAGGCTGGGAGTATAGGCAATGATAAATTGGTCTCTCTTATCACATCATGACAGTGAAACAGGTAAAAGGAAATTTTAAGCTGTGAAAATCCATTTTTCTTTAATTTATTTTCCTCTATGACATGCAATGAGCATGCCCCAGAAATTCCCAAGGGCAAAAAATACATCAAGATTGAGAGAGAGACTAAATAGATGTGGACAGCAAGAATATCAGGACTCATTAGAATTAATGGCAGTAAAAATGTCATCAGGTATATTAAACTCCCTGCTTCAGGGTACAGAAAACATTTGAGCCATTAGACCCAGCTGGAGTGGGGAGAAGAAGGGTGGGGAAGCAGATCCAGCTTCAGCCGTCCCTGAGGATCCATCACAGGTTCGTGCAGCAGGAGGATCATGGAAGGTAGGCAGATGTCTGGTGTGTCTCACACTGGTGTTCCCTTGGACATGGAGACAGGGCAGGTCCCACAGCCATGGCACCTTGGTGCTGCCAGGTTCCTGCCCTGCCAGTGCTGGGTACTGGGAGCAGCTTCCTTCCCTGGAGAAATTGCTTCTGCATGGAGATCAGAGATGAGATATGATCCTTGTGCCTGCAGCACAGGAGAGGTGCCTGTGCTCAGTTTGAGGATGGCTATAGTGCCATGGAAAACCTCCTGTCTGGTACTCAGAGTAGAGAGGTGGAGGATACATTGCCATTACCAACCTGTTCTGTACAAGCACAGTAGGGCTCACACCAAGACAGTTTTACTTCAATATCCCCAAAGTCTCTGCTTTCACCCTTTCCGTAACAAATTTGGAAGTCCTAATAAGCCAAGCCTGGCAGGCTACTAGAAAAAAAATGGTGATGGTTTTCTGAGATGCCAGAGAGGATCTCAAAACAAATTCAAGCTCCCAGCTATGCTTCTTTTATGAGATTAGACAAATCAATCAATCTTTTAGTGTCTTTTTATCTTCTAATTGTGCATCCATATGGTACACAGTGGAACTGCCTTTAGGGCCTGTGTTCATGTGTTTCCATTCACAGTCATGGGCTTTTGGGGAAGTCAGGATTGGGCTCTTGAGCTAGCAAAGGTGCCTGTGTCAAGAAGGGAAATTCAGGTGCTTTCTTTCAGTGGTATCACCCTAAAACCTCTTCTGCTATGGTTTCACCCAGACCTAGTGCTCTTGTACATCAAGCAGAATTAAGTCACCCTGTCCCCTTTCTCAGACTGCCTTGAACAGGCCGTGGAAGCCCTGACCCCTCTGACCTTGCTGAGTCCTGCCCTTCCTCCATGCAAGGTTTGCCAGGGCTGTGTGGAGGACTGGGAATGCTGGAATCCCCTTGCACAACGGCATGTGCTCTGCCAGCTGCCCACACTTGCTCCATGGCGGCTTGGGGCTGTCACTGCACGTGCTCACACATGGCTTCAGCCCTCAGTCCCCTCTTTGTGTCCCCCCTCCACAGCTGTTTCTGCAGCATGCAGCCATTTCCCACATCCAGTCCAAGCTCCTTGGTCCTTGCTACCCCAGGAAAACTTAGTGGCCAAATCAAAGGGGCTTTGAAATAATGTGCAACTGAACACTTGTCAAGGAACGTGATACCTCTAGCAACAAGTGGGAACTGCCATTCAGGTTCACAACTTCAAGCCATCTAGTCCTGCAGTGTTTTTAGGAATAGCAATTGCTCCAAAATTGCCAGCAATTGCTGGCTGCTCCTGCAAGAAGCAAACATGCCTAAGACCAGAAAAGAATTATGTGGCCCCAGGAAAGCCACCACTCCTTGGCTGGTTACATCCCTAGATAACAGCTGGAAAACTGTGAGCTTGCACCAGTACCAGTTGTCTTTATCCTGCTGGTGGTGCAACTCCAGATTTCTGGGTGATCCCCTTCCCTTTACCTCCAGCTGAGCTCCTGGGCAACATGGCATAGTGTGGAAAGGGGTTCAAAGTACAAAGCCTTCAGTTTCATACACTTTCTTATTGCCAGCCCATGGTGTCTGCAGATTGTGTGCAGGGAGTAGTTGATTGAAAAATGAAAAATAGTTTTTGGGGAGATCAGTTCCCCTGCACTACATCAATAATGCAGAGCCCAAAAATAAAATGCCCAAGAAATTGGTTGGGCACCTGTTTGAAAGCTAAAGAGTTTTGGGAGTTCTGGACTTTCAGAGCCCTCTGATTGCTGATGGCAATTTTGGGGTCTTACTCATGTTGCAAAGGGCCAGCCTCTCATCTGGCTGTACCGTGAGGCCTGGTGACTGCCTCACTGTTCCTCAAAGGGGTAAGAGGAGTCATCTCAGAAGCCGCTACACATTTCTTCTCTGGGCAAGGCACCCTTCTTTATGGCTACTGAGCTCACACCCTGTCTCACTTCCCACTTCAGGGTGCTTTGCTCTATCTTAGCATCCTGCAGGGAGCAGAGTGATCCCAAATACTGATCTGCTGCAGTTCTTCACCACCCATTTTTGCCCTTCTGGATGAGGTCCTTGGTCGTGTTGAAGGAGGAGATGGAGCAGGAGCATGGCTTGTTCAGCTGTTTGTAATAACAACTCCAGCTAATGAAAATGAAGATGAGAAGAAAAGAGAGGTATGGGTCTTTTTTAGTCTGGTCATGTTGAAATTCTCTCCTGTTCCTACAGTGGTACTAAGAAAAAAAGGAATGTTTAGACCTGGTACCTTTGCAGTAGAGCCAGGGGACCCATTAAGGGTTGTGTGGTACAGCCAGGACCCCTGGCATGACATGAGCATCTAGTCCTGGTTCAGGCAATGGGAAGAAAGAGCTGGAAAGAGCATGGCCTTAGCTCAGGCTGGACAGTGAATGAAATGCACAGCCCAGCCTGTGCTGCAAGAGGGAGAACAAGCATAGGCTACCTCCCTCACCCCTGGCCATGCAGGACAGGCTCTTCCATATTTTAATCCCCTTCTTGCCGTGCTTTTCTTTCTATCCTTGTCTCTTAATCAGAGAGGAGCAGCTGCAACCCTCTAATAGCCTCTAATAGTTTGTTCTTAGCAGCTGTTGGTGGTATTTTGGTGCTGCCTTTTCTCTCCTGTTGCTGAGCTGGCTGTTTCCCACTGCAGAGCTGCCTGGGCTTTCTCCTCCCCAGTGAGCCAGGGGCAGCTGCAGGAAGGTCACTGGGAACTTGAGGAATTAATTTTACTGGAAACTACATCCAGTAACCAAGACACAGAGCTGGAGTGGGAGAAGAAACTGGGCCCATTTGGTCGTAGGGGAAGAAAAAAGTATGGGAAAGATTTGTAATTGGTTTTTTTTCAGTGAAAATTTAAGAGATGGATAAAGGAGAAGGAAGTAAATTGAAACTATTGATCAGGTGAGAAGAGAGAATTTGCAACTGTTTCCCCAGGAACTCATCTGACAGTGTTTTCACTTCTCTTAGTCTCATACTTCAAAAGTTCTGAAGCTCCCCTTAATGCACAAGGAAACAAACCAAGGTCCCTGTCCCACACTGTAATACCTCTCCACCATGTTTTGCTTGCATCCCAAAGAGTTCATCTCCCCACTTCCCTGTTGTGCCTCTCTGTGACTGGCCTAATCCTGGCCCTGGTGTACACATGGGAAGAGTAGGATTGAAAAGGCAAGATTTTGTGTTACTTGGATATAAATGGAAGTGCAATGTTGCATTTAAAATATCTTTTGTTGTGTTTTTCTCCATTCTGTTCTAGGTTATTCTATTGTACTTTGCATCTCTAGTATTTTTGGACTCTGTTGCACATGTGGTGCACACCTGGGAAGAACTTCTGCTGGAGTGAAAGAGGAATATTTTCTATTACTATGATATAAATGGAAGGTAGGAAGGGCTTATGTTTGAGGAAAAAAGCAGGATTTGATATTACTGGGATAGAAATGGAAGTGACATGTTGTGTGGTAAATATATTGTCTTGGGTTCCTCTCTCTTTTGAGAATGAATTCCAAAAAAAGGCCTGCCATTTGGCTGTGTGCCAAATAAGATGGGAACTATTGGGTTGTGATAAGTAAAGCAGTTTAGTAAAGCAAAAAAAGGGAAACAAAAGTTTTCTCCTACATAAGCAAAGGGAAACATTCATCTCTAATTCCCATCAATAAGGATGCTCTGGAAGGCAAACACTGTGGAATAACAAATGCCCCCCATTTCTTCTCCCTCCCTTAGCTTTTATATCTGAGCTGATGTCATATATAGTATGGAATATCCCTTTGGTGGCTTTGGGTCAGCTGGCCTGGATGTGTCCCCTCCCAGGACCTTGCCCACTCCCAAGCCCTTCATGGGGGAGAAGGAACGTCACAGTGGCCAAAATGCAGCTGTGTTATCAACGCTGTCCCAGCTCCCATAACCTCTTTCATTTTCTGGTAACTCATATGGTCCCTGTGCTTCTCGGGCACAAGTCTCCTTCTCAGGCACTGTTCCAAAATCTCTGTCTTCTGGCCAGTTTGTAGTCTCTTCTAGGATTCCTAGGAAATAGGGGTTTCCCATTGGGGCTCGTTGTGTAATCGGTGTTACCCACTTACTCCACCTAGCGCTGGTTATGTGATGTGTTGAGGCGATGTTGCCTTGGAGCATCCAGTGTAGGACAGGCAGCTGTGGTGACAAAAGGAGATGCTTCTGTCCCAGAAACTCATGAGGTGGCTTGAACTCCCTCATAGGCTGCTAATTTCTCTTTTTCAGTGGGACTATAACTAGCTTCTGGTCCTGATAACTCCAGCTCCAATACCCTACTGGTGCACCTTGGGTTTCTCCTGAAGTCCTTTGCCGGAGGCTCCAGGTGAGCCCCTGCTCCCCAGCTGCAGTGTAGGGTGTATTTTGCACATCTCCACCTCTGCAGCAGACACTCATTCCAAACAAACTCATTAACGCACTGTCATTCACCAAAGAGAAATCACTCAGCAAGGTGGGAGCCAATATTGGTGAAGCCAGCTCAGAACAGGGCATACATGGGGAAGGAACAAGGTGAAGAGGCTGCTGCTTCATCAACTCCAGCAAAACTCTGGAAGGCTGGTGTTTTGGGTGCCTGCTTGGAAAATCCAGCTGTCAGAGTCACAGTGAGAGCTGCTCCATACCTGCTCCCTTGCAGGTCCTGGGAGAGGCCCAGCAGGCACCAGGCAGGACATGAAGGAAAAGGCAGAGCTCTTGAGGAGCTTGCAGGAGAGTAATTTTAACCCCTTGCTGGACTTGGTGACACCAATCCATATTGACTTGTGAAGTCCTTCCAGTGCTGCAAGCCCTTCATGGGCACAGCATAAATGAGTGGGCCAAGGGTATGTGCTTTCCACCTGCTTTTGCTATGCAGTTTTAAATCTACTTTCTCTATCCAAAACAGTAGGATTTTTTTTTTTTTTTTACAAACATATACTGTAGCAGCTTGATGCCAGCTCTTTAATACTCTTTAATCTTTGCACACACTTCTGGAGCTGGATCCACAGTTTCAGATGTGCCAAAGCCATCCCATACCCTTTCAATTCTGCCAGGCCTAAAATCCAGGAACCTAGAAACACTTAGCAGAAACGAGCCATCTGAAAAGCAGGAATGATTCTCTCTTTCAGAAGATGGTGCTAAATTACATGGAGATTACAGGGCAAAGATCTCTGGAGGGAGGTGAGAAAGAAGAAGGAAAGCACTGGAGGATGGTGTTCTACATCCTCTCATCTGGTTTTCACTCCTTATCCCACCCAGGCTTTGATGAACTTCCCTGAGAAGTCTCGGATCAGTCCCATTTTCTCTCTCCAGCCTTGGAAGCTCTGCTTACTTTCTCTCAAGTGATACAAATCCAGCCAGATTTCCTCCCCAGAGCATTCATTAAGTGACTCTAACCCATGTGGGGCGATTACAGCTATATTTGATCCTGTAGTTAGGAAACAGGACTGCATGCCATGTAGTGTGTCCAATTTAGATTTACTTTGCATCCTGTGGCACAGAGCAGGGAATGGATCCCCTGGGAGCCTGATGTGTAGAAAGCAACAAGTCCCCACTGGAGTCAGGGATGAACAAAACAGTCTTCCTTCTTTGTGGAAAGTGCCACAGAGCAAATTCTTTGGTGCTTTATATTCTGGTTATCTCTGAGTGCAGCCTCATGCCTTGGTGTGCAGTTATGGCGCATGAGAGATGAGCTGACACTTCTAACCTGGCTACGAGGAGCTGGTTCCACTGAGCTGCACCCAGAAGTTATGGAGGCAGGCAGCACTTCCCAGACAATCCCAATTTGGCTTGCAGGACACTTCTGTACCCAGGAGCAAAGAGGTGCTTTAATCATCTGCCAAGCATAATTGGGGTCTGAACGAAGTGTTTTTGTGATGGGTAGAAATTGCAGAAGCAACACAGAGAGGATGTAAAGAAGGTGGGGTGGGCAATGTTAGGACTGTCCTGATGGCACCGGGCTGTTCCTGGCATGTCATAATCACCGGTGAGGTTGGAAACAGGGAGCAGCAGAGGAGGATTTGCATGAGCTGCATGTAGGGTGCCTGTACAAGTGACAGCTGTGCTGGTACTTTATTTCTCTCTTGCGGATATTATGGGCTGCTGTGCGCCAGCCTGAGGGCAGCACAGCCTGGCTTAGGACTTTTCCTGAGTGTTTGGTCTGGAACATCTTTAAGGGCTTGAGGAAGTGCCAACAATTCACCTCTCCCACTGCATACCTGCCTCTAATTGCAAACCAGATAGGCTCTGACACGATATTGGCCAATTAAAGTTTCCATCCCCCCAGCCACACGATCCCGCATCCCACATGCCACCGATTTGCCCTCTAGCTTGGAAAGGCTTACGATCTGTGCAGTCATTTGACACAGCAGAGTTTCTTCCTCCGGCTGGGGGCTGCATTTCCTCTTGTAGTGGATGCAGCCGGTTTTAGCTGAGACTAACCTCTAACATATTCATCAACCTGCCAGTTTGCAAGTCCTTGCCAAGCTGGGAGTGCACTGGACTGGCTGGTGTTTATGGTGTGAGTGCCAGAGGAGTGGGCATCACTCAGTAAGGAGGGCGCTGTGATGCTGTGCCTCTGAAGGAGAAATGTCCGTGGTTCGTTTGCAGCTGTGAGGAGGGGAATGGGTAAAGTAGATAAAAATTATTCTTACCTTATGGGGAAAGGGACTTTCCTGCATAGTGGTTTGTTTGGGGTTTTTTCCCCCCATGTTTTTTCCCCTTAAGTAAAAGGTGAAATAGAGGTATGGTAGAGGAAAGGGCAACTGATGAAATCAGCACACAGAAAGGAGGAAATACATTGTAAATGATAGTTGAAAATCACAGTGATCTGTGCGAAAGAGGAATTCAGGCAAGAAGTAAGCCCCTTTTAGACTGTTTTAGTAGAAGTTTGGGAGTGACTCAGATGGCAAGTACTGTTTTCAAAGCAGGGAGCTGTGTGTGGTTAACTCTTCAAACACATTGGGCTTGATTTCCCTTTCCAGATTCAACTGGAGCACTGTAATTGCTGATAGTATCACTATTATTTGAAGCTGCTACCTGAGGCCTTGTTGTGCTGGAACTCCTTTCCAAAAAGCCCAGGCATCAAGACAGCAGTCAGGGATACCAGGGCTTGATATTCCAAGTAGGAGGTTTGGTTGGGGTCTAAACTGTGAGGACAGTAATATTTGATTAACTGCTTCTGGCAATGTTAACTGGAACACTGTGACCTCCCAGCTCAAGATTATATGCTGTGATGAATAAAAAATTAGATTTATTGTAGAATATGAAACTACTAGCAGAAACCTGAAGTTTTACTACATCCTAAACCAATGTGGCTGTTACTGAGGTTCACAATACAGACCTCTGAGGCATGTCTTTAAAGTCCTAGTATTTGCTTAAAGTCATTCTAGTACTTCTTAATCTTCTGTTTTGGCTGCATAATTTTGCCCTTCAGCTTCATTATATGAGGTGAAACTCAGCCCTTGCTGGTAGAAAGTCAGTGCTTACAAACCACTGTATCAAGGGGGTCCAAGTATTTGCCCTGAGAACCAGAATGTGAGTGCAATGTCCCAGGAACTGCTGAGTTCTCCAGCTGTGATCTTGGTATGAGTAAGACTTTGCCTGCCAGCCCATTACCTAGTCCACATGAAAGGTTTGTGACTCGGTTCCTGACTGCTTTATCTTAAAATGCTGCCTACCCAAACATCACATTCCTGTGTCTTTCATCTCTTCCAAGTTCACAGTTGTGATAAGGTTTGTCAGGGAAGTGAGTCGGACCAACAAATAGATGAGTAAAAACAAATGAGGTTTTAGGAATAGAAATCCTTGCTTGAGTCTTGTCCATGAGTACAAGTGTCTCCTGCTGCAGTGGCTTGCTCCTGGATCCTGGGTTTTCTACTTGCATTTTAGAGCCAAGCACAGGACTTGACATTGTCCTAAAGCACAGGCCAGGTTCTGAGTGCACAGATTCATCCCCATCCTCAGGGAACTGTAGAGCTTTGCCAGGCTGGCGTGGCCTGAGATGCCCTGAGCTCATAAGGAGGCAAAATATGGCTCTTGTGGTTTTGCTTGCTGTGACTGGCAGCTGGAGACGTGGCATTTGCTGCAGAGACTTTTTAAAATTCTGTCAGCATTCTTGGAGGAAATGCAAAGCCACTCTGGGATCAAAAGCAGGCATGGACTTCACCCTTGGTGGGAGCAGGCTGTACCAGGCTGAATGCCCCCAGTGGTGGCAGACCCTTTCCAATCTGCCTGTGGGGGAGGAAGAGGAGGTATTTTCCAGGCATTGCAGCTGTAGTGCGAGAGCAGAGTGCTCTCCCTTGGGTAGCCACGATGGAGAAAATCCACTTCTAATACTGTTTGCTGTTTTTAGAGGGCTGTTTTTACACCCTCCCAGATGCCTGGTTTTTCTGGCTCTCCCTACACATCTCTTTACCCTCTGGAGCCCTGTCTTCTCCCCCAGCACGAAATTAATTTGGGCATCTGTGCACACCAAATACAGGAGAGACCATGAACTGAAAAGCCTGTTTATGAGTCCCTTAGAATGGGTAAGCTTTTATTGATGGAGAAGACCAAAGCAAAAAGGAGTGGGTTTTTAGCATTTTGGGCAGCTATGACACGTGCCTTGAGGAATAAAACAGACCCTATCTTTCACACCCACCTGAAGACACAACTAAGCTATTTCTCATGCACCATTTTAGGTTTGTGAAGGCCACTGTAGAAACTGCTTAGGTCAAATCTTCTAGGACAAAGAAAAGCCAGTTGTGGCCTCCATGGGATGAATGTGAGAAGCAAAAAGCAGAGCCCAGAGAACACCTTTACCTTGGGTGGCACACAGAATTTGCCAGTGAAAGAAACAAGAAGTGACCAGTCAAGGAAGACACATTGGGGAATGGGATTTTTTTTGCATTCATTCTGCAAGGCCAGGCAAGGACAATGCCAGGCTTGCTTTCTATATTTTTAAAGTTATATTCATTCTTTTGTGGTTTAGGTGTGCAGCAGCTGCATTTTTGGTTGGAACAAGGGTTTGTTACAACTCTGGCCATGAAAACACTAGCGTCCCCTGAAAATGAAAATGTCTTCTAGGCTTGTTCTTTACCTAAAGCCTTGACCAAGATCTTCTCCTGGCATATTTCAGCTAGGGACTGAGCAAAACCAAACAAGGTGTTAGTAGTATTGCAGTTCACAAATAACTAGATTGGTCTTAAAGGAGAAATATACAGATATATTTTATTTTTATAAGTAGAAAAATTAAGTATAAAGTTCCTGTAGAACTACTCTTTGCCAGATCAAACATATCAATCATTTAATCATTTTCCATACTAGCAGAAATGCACACAGCATCTTTTCTTTGTAGGAAAATCCGTTTTCAAAGGACATGGATTTTGACATTACACAGCTGAACAGCTGCTCATTTCTTTTTTCTCTAGTGCCTTGTCCACCACTGCTTTTCCAAGAACTGTTTTAGGGAAAGACAGGGGAGAGCTCAGTTTTAGATTAAAAACATTTAGGTTTTTTTGAGAGCCTTCCCCAGAGACCCATCAAAAACACCACCCAGTAACAATACAGTGGGTAGTTCTCTTGCCTTGGGAAAGGAGCTCTCTTTAAAGCCCAACTAATTCGTTAGAAGGGATTATGGGATTAAAGAGCTCCTAAAGGCTAGAGACCCACTTCTACAAGACAGTAATTGTTTATTTCAAGGATAGTGATGCTGCAGCTTTCATGAGTCTCAGAGTTAGTACATCCAGAGATGCAGAAAAGGTCGATCAGCTCCCCAGACACCCACTCAGGGAATCCACAAATGGTTTTGGTACAAGAAAATTCCCTATTAAGTTAATTAGTTTTACGTATGAAAAGTTCAGATTAAGAAAAGGACATTGCTTTGACGTTGTTCTGCAGGCAGTCACCACTCATGAAATTATCTTCACTTCAGGCTTGGACTCTTCCAAGGCTCTCAGTTCATCATCCACTTCAGAACTCCACAAAATGTCATACAAACTACACCAAAAAAAAAAAGGCAAACGAGATTTAGTGAGCATCCTCCTGTTAAGGGAAGAGGCACAACTGGCCAGTATGGGAAGGTCATATGCCAGGAAGGGCCTCATCTAGCTTTGAGAGCAGTCAGAAATTGGCTTTACAGCCCAGGAACCCCTTACTCGCCCATGAGCACCAGCCTCCCACCCCTGCCAGGGCTACTAGCACCATCTCTCACATTAACTGCTGCACGTTGCAGCTGGGCTTCCTCAAGGCTTCACAGATCTTCCTGATGCCTTCATCGTCCAGAGGGTTGTAGCTCAGGTCCAGCTCAGTGAGGCTCTGCTTGGTGACCATGACGGTGGCAAGGGTGGCACAGCAGCCTGCTGTCAGGTCACAGTTACCCAGCCTGCAGGGAAAGGAGGGAGAGGCCAGTGCAGTGAGCCCTGGCTCCAGGAAACACTGCCCACACCTGGGCAGCAGGTGTGGACATCCCCAGGACCAGAGATCCCTGTGAAGATGGCATCTCCGAGACATCAGAAGGAGCTGGCCTGTGGTCTTGCCACAGAGACAGCTGCCCTCATGGTGACTGCTGAACACCTCAGAGGCCTCCCTAAAGCATAACAGCGTGTGGCTGTGGGCACTGAAGGAACCCATTGAAGTTATTCCCAATTTCACCATCACGCATCATCTTCTCTTATTACTATACTTGAGACTTGCAACCACCTCTCTAAAGAGGACAACTGAGGCCTCTCAGCTGATGACCAAGTAGCTTTAAGCGGTCACAAGACACAGCTTTCTGGGACAGACTTGCAAGTCTTACTGATGTCTCCCATGATCCATCTGCTCCACTCACTCACTGTCCATTTAGGCATCAGAGCACAGCTCTGGTTTCTGTCCAACAGCATGGAGAGAATAAGCACGGGGCCCTGAGCATCACACAGCTCAGAGCTGAGCGCAGCTGGGAAGGGAAGAGGCTCATGGAGAAGGCAAATCCCACCCAGGGCTGGAGGTGATGCTCCAGCTGGCTGCCTGCTCCTTCTGGGGAGGCTGGACCAGCGCTTGTGCTGGCACCCATTAGGACCATAGAAGTAGAAGACAAAGGGTGAATTCAGACTGCAAGAGAGATGACTTCTCAGGGTGTACCTTACCATAGGGACTGGATGTTGCAGTTGGGGTGCATCAGCCCTTCACACAGGAGCTCCACACCTGCATCTCCCAGCTTGTTCTCGCCTATGTGCAGTACTTTCAGGTGCTTGTTGGTGCTGAGAGCAGAGCTGACAGCCTTGCAGCAAGCAGCAGTGAGTCCACACTCCCTAACCCTGCAAGGCAAAAGTGACATGAGATCTAGGTGGGACGCCTAGAGACTATCAGGCACCGTTCACTTCTTTACATTTATTTAACAGGAGCCCAGACAGTGAGAACAGAGGAACCAGAGCTTTCCTGCAATCACTTTACTCCTCTCAATGCCTGTCTGCTCAGTTCTTTCTAGGCAGTAACTCTCTCACTCTTTATGTAGGATGTCTGTCTTGGAACATGCACCTAAGGAAAGGCACCTGCCCAAAAACCACAGGAACAAAGACGGATGAAGTGTGCTGCTCTAACAGTCACTGTTGGCTCCACTGTGCACTCCTGAGGCACCCCATTGACTTCCAGGCCACTAGGGCAGGGGAAGAACCCAGCTGGGGGAAGAAGCTGAATCTGCAATATAGGAAAATTCAAGTTCTAAGTGAAAGAACAAATTTCCTCTCCCAGCCACCAGACCAGCGCAGCCTAGAAGGTAACACAGTCAGCAGGACAGGATGCTGAGAAATGTTTAATGTCACTAGAGCTTTCTTTTGTCTCCTCAGTGAGAGAGTTTAGCTCCAGTGGAGAACCTGAGATATCTGATCACAGCACTCATTTTGCTATTCCATCAGGCCTTTCAAACTTCAAAAGTCTCATAACTGCCATTGTGTTGCACGATAAAACAATTAATTAGAAACTCTGCAAGGGACGCTTGGTCTCCTTTTGCTTATAACAGGATAACTGTGATAAGTGTGACTCATGGTGTACATCTTCAAAGTGTCTACGAGTTTAGAAATACAAATCCTTTTAAAGTCTTTAAGTCTAGAAAAGCCCTTTGTAACTCTATAAATCCTTTCAGTAACAACCAGCAGGAGTTGCTTATGGAACCATCGCAACTGAGGATCTATCTGGGTGGGCATTACTTCACTTACATCTTTCTTCAGTGAGGCCTCCAAAGAAGGCAGTGGGTATGTGAAACTTGACAGCAGCTCACCATAGCTCCTGAAGTTTAGATTTGGGATCCTTGAGTGCTTGACACAGCATTTCCATCCCTGAGTCTCTCAGGTTATTATCTATCAGACTGATCTCTGTGAGGGTCTCCTTTGTACTGATGAGTCTGGAGAGATCTTTACAGCTAGCACTTGTGAGATCACAGTCCCATAACCTGCAGGGAAGAACAAAATGTTATTTTCTCCCAACAATGACTTAGATTAGAAAACAGAGTATTCTGAATTTCTGGTTACATTGTCTCATTTTCTTGTATCCTTTCTTACATCTTACCACACAGCGTCCTCCTTTCCTTACTTTCCACTTGCTGCACCAAAAGCTCTGCTTTGTAACACGCAAAAAGAGAAACAGAAATATGCAATTCTAGTAGACAGATATCTCAACTGGAAACCAAGATAATGCCATCATAAACTTCCATTTGCCCTCTCCCCAGAATTTGATCCAGGCAATTTCAGTGTGGCCCTACTTGTTCATGGTGTTCTCCACCCAGTTTTTGGGAATTAACTGATTTGCAGCTGAGACACTTTTTTGACTGTAAAGGGTAAATGAGGAAACTTTCCACTTAGGAGCAAACCAGCAGCACAACCTAAACCACTCAGAGGCTGCAGAAGGGATATAAGAAACCTCTGCCCACCCTTACCACAGCTTCTGGATTTTGCAGCTAGGATGCATCAGTCCCTGGCACAGCAGAGCCAGACCGGAGTCCCCGATCTTGTTGTCCCCCACAGAAAGATCCATCAGAGATGACTTGTTCCTGAGAACAGCACTGATCTCCATACAGCTATCACTGGTTATGCCACAGTTCTCCAGGCTGCAGGAAAAAGCACAGTTGGTAATGCTGCTCCAGTCCCACTGTGGTAGATACACCCCAGTACCCCAATTCAGACTGAGAAGGGTCTATGGGCTGGTTCCTTGCTGCAAACCAGTGCAGCTCAGCCAGGCACTGCTATATCCTGCAAGGTTAAGATACAGGTGTCCAAGATGGAGCTCTGGGTGAGGCAACACATTGCTCCTGCATTTCATGAGGCTGCAGGGCACTTTGACCCTGTCATTCATATGCATTAATGCAAGGATCGTTCTTGCCAAACTTCCCCTTTTTATCAGTTAGCCTTTTTAAGAGGAACTTTTGGCAGCATCACACAGTGAGTCCCTGCTGAGCCAACCCCTGCTGAACCTCAGGGGCAAGATAAAATGAATTGTGCTTTTCCCAGAAAGCCCTTCATGGGCTCTACCCCAGAAATGAGGCCAAACCCAGCACCTTTGTTTTGTAGCAAAAAAAGGGCTCTGAATAAGTATACTCGATGGGCTGGTAATTCCAGTTTAAGAACTAGAGCCACTGAGAGTGATTGTTCCTCTGCTCTGAAACACAGGTGAGCAGTCTCCCTTAGTATGCAGTGGTTTAACCTGGAGTGCCAAAACCTCCAAAACTGAAAGCCCCAGACATTTGTGTGCAGTTCCAGTTACATAAATCTGAGCCAGCAAAAAATCTGGCCTACATTTCAAGCATTCCTGACAACAGTTTTTCCTATGGATGGTATGACTAGCAGCAGCACTAGTTGCCATTGGAGATGACCAGCTCTTCCTTACTGTAGTAGCTCGAGGTTGCAGCTTGCCTCCACCAGGCCCCGGCACAGCTGCTTTACAGCTGTATCTCCCAGCGTGTTGTTGCTCAGGCTGAGCTCCTTCAGGCTGGGCTTGCTTTGCAGAGCAGCATTGAGAGCTTCCACAATATCAGCTGTGAGTTCACAGTACTCCAGCCTGCAAGAAGAAAAGAAGTCCAGGCAAAAAGACAACCCTCCTCACACATCCTGCTCCCACAAGAATCAGCTGAGCCTGCTGTGTGTTGGCCAGGGCAGAAAACATGCCAATGTGAGTTGAGATCAGGCAATGCATAAAACCAAAGATAACTCTTAAGAGTTTTTAACAGCATCTCTCTGCTCATTTCAGGACGCATTAATTCTTAAACTAGATTCCCAGGGGGCCCTAGCAAGACCAATTTTTTCACTAGGCCTCCATTAACCCAGTGTACAGGCAGCTTGGAGTACAGGGCTGAGCTCTGCACTGCAACACCATCACGAGCCTCAACTCTGGGCCTGCCTGGGGGTAGCTGCAGGCTGCAAATACACCCAGGTCCTGCTCAGTCATGAAACAAGGACCAGGGGCAGCAGAATCTGATGTTTCCTGGGCATCTGAGAGGTCTTGCATTTACAGCCACCACAGCCAGGAGGGCTAAACAAAGTCTATGGG
Organism: Sturnus vulgaris; assembly: GCF_052056855.1. Lineage (NCBI taxonomy): Eukaryota > Metazoa > Chordata > Aves > Passeriformes > Sturnidae > Sturnus > Sturnus vulgaris. Next base: position 3,992,022 of record NC_142248.1, on the reverse strand, counting down.
GAACAGACACCTGACTCTTCCAAACCCACAAGACCCACCAGCATGAACAAGCATGACAATTTCAGGTAAAACAAGAACAAATCCACACCTGGCAACAAAACTCCTGCTTGTCTCAAGAGAAAGGCAAGCATGGCCTGTCTGATGACCAAGAAAGCCCAGTGACTACTTACTGCAGCTTCTGCAGCTTACAGCTGGGGTTCATCATCCCTTGGCACAGCACCTTCACTCCAGCAGTTCCCAGTTTGTTATCCCCTACATGCAGCTCTGTCAGGGCTGGCTGGGCACTGAGGACAGAGCGCAGGGTCTCACAGCTGGCACTTGTCAGATTGCAGTTTTGCAGCCTGCAGGAGAGAGGCAACGGGGGTGAGGGAAATGCACTCCTAGAATTAAAAAGGCTCTTCTCACAGAGGTTTATCTGCTGAGGTTGGAACGTGGAAAGGACACCACAGCTCTGATTGTGTATGACCCTTTAGGAAGTGGTTTGTCCAAGTTAGTACCATTATTTTACACGTGTGCCGTAATATTTTATCAATTACACCTGTGCCACAAACAATAGCTCCCATGCTTCCTTCAGTGTAATCACTCATACAGCATCTTCACCAGAATAAGGGCAGCCCCACAACTGGTTTATAGAAGTGGTTTAAATATCAGGAGGCTGACCCCAGAGATAAAGCAAAGGCATCTTATGATTTCTTGCCCCCTCTAGAAATGTGATCCAGAGTAGGCAGAAGCTAAGTTCTCATCCAACCGTGGATATAGTTTAGTTTAATGGTATAGTACAAGAAGGATCTATGAAGTTGATCCTTCAGCACTCAGGCTTGGAGAAGTAGCATAGGAACTGTGCTAGTATTGCTATGGGGTGTTAGAGAGTTATTGGATAAGACTTTTGAGCAATGGAGAGGTGTCGTGCAGGGAGGTTTGGCTTGGGTTTGGTTGCACTTTTATTTCCTCTTATTCATTCCTCTTTATATTCTTCTTCCTTTTATTTCCTTTTTATTTGGTTTCTCTTTTATTTAAGGCACCTTACCAGAACCCCAAAAATGGACAATTTTAGTTTTACAGAACTGAAAAACCCTAATTCAGGCTGTTACTAGAACACGTGGAGAAGTCTGAAGCCTAGGGCAAGCTCTCTGAAAAATTAACTTAAGTCTTCCAGTACAGAGTACCACAGTTACTTCTTGAAGGCCCATCAGAGAGCTGCAGTTTCATCAGCTTCCCAGTCAGCTTTCTTCCTATTTGCCTGAGTCCTCATTGCAGGGGGCACAGGGACTTTAATAGCTCATCTAAAAGGCAAATTATTTTTACAAGATAGTGTCCTGAGGATCCCAGATTCCCCTCAGGAGCTGGAGGACGCCTGCACCCTGCAGAAGTGATGCTGGACAGAGAAGACATCTCTTTGAGGGCTTCTGAGGAGCAGAGGCAGCAGCCACTGGCTCTGACTAAAGCTCCTGCACCAGGGTTGCCGAGGGAAGCACACTAATGCTATAACGTGGAGGGGTGCCTCTATAAAATGCCTCTCAGAGCCAGGAACTCTCCAGTTTGCTGCATGCCAAGGATCACTGAACGATGATGGATCCTGGGCTGGCACCCCCACTCCAGAGGGCTCAACCCCAAAGGCATCTGATGTGAGTCCTTCACTGAATCTGAGGGGAATTTTCCACAGGTGAGCACCTTGTACATACTCCTTTAGGTTTGTGTGAGTGGGAATATGCAATAGCAAGTGTGACTGTTGCTGTCCTAGATTATTAAGTACTTTAGATACGTAAGTAAGTTAGGCCTGTGAGTTACTGTTGCATTACAGTAAATTCTATATGAACCTTTGTTAAATTGTTTAGCCTAAGCTACTAATCAAGTGCTGCTAAATTTAAGTGCTTTAAAACTTTTAGGCCTAAAGTGTTGGTCCAGTCCAGGACTCAGTTTAGCAAGGATTCTGAACCTTGGAATTCAAAAGAACTGTCTTCTTTATTCACCCTTTCCTGTCCTGACCCTTCCCCCTTCTCACAGCTTCCATGTAGGTAATTCTTCAGTTGACATTGGATATTGACTAGATTTTTGTTTGTTTTTTCTCTATGTGCTTTAACCATCTAGTAAGTAGTAGAGTGAACCTTGTCAACAAACTGTTGCACTTTCACCTTTATATTAAATCAGCCTTTGCCAGTGAGTCTTTAAGAGACCTCAAAACACTCATTTTGACAGCATGTCAGAGCAAGACAATCAGAGGGGCTTTACCATAACTTCTGTAGGCTACAGCTTGGTGTCAGCAACCCTTTACACAGGTATTCAACACCTGCATCTCCCAGCTCATTGTTGTTCAGCTTCAGCTCTGTGAGGGATGGATTTGTATTGATGATGGAAGAGAGATCCTCGCAGTTACTGCTGGAGAGATTGCAATCATCCAACCTGAAAGATAAGGAGAGAAGGAGCACTTTAGTCCTCAGAGCTGCTCAGCTCTCCCTGGCTGGTGCACTGCTCATGAAAGCAGAGTGGGCAATGTCCCTGCAGTTCCTGGGATGCCTCCGTAAGTATGTGCAGGACCTGCTGGGTGCTGCATGGCCCAAACCAAGGTGTGCTCTGGGCTGCAACACAGGATGGGCTGGATGGCAGCTTCCCAAGCCTTGCTCCTTCTCTGTGCTGCACAGAAGAGGGCACAAGTCATCCCCCTACAACTGGAGAAAGCGCCTTCATTCAAACAGTGACAGTGACACACTGCCTGCCAGCTTACAGGCTGTCAGACTGGTTCTGCACTGAGAGCAGCCCAGCTGGGTCTGCAGCCAGCCCTAGAGGCACTCATCAGCAGGTTGGTGTCTTGCAGGTGAGTCACGCTGGTTTGCACCACCTCCCTCCAGCAGGGATCTCAGCACACGAACACTGAGTTTGCAGCTCAGCAGCAGCTTCTCCCACTGGACATCGGCATTCTTCTACGTGCTGCTAAATTGATAGGGATGAATTGAATTGAAAGGAGAGCCAAGGAAAGGATCAGGAGCACAGAACTGCCAGGAAGGTATAGAGGGAGGCAGAGAAGACACAGAGCAGAAGGACAGTGTCATGAAGAACCATACAGCCTCAGCCAGGAGTGCCAAAAATTGCCTGGTTATTTCTCCTTAGACAACAGTATGAAAACTGAGGCTCTATGAGGGTTCTCCTTCCCTCCTCCAGCAAGAAGACATGACTTCCAATGGGATCATGTTCAACACTGATGGAATGATCCCTGCAGCAGTCACCCTCATCCATTCCCTCCGGAGCAGCCCAGCCTCTGCCCAGGAGACAACCATCCCAATGCCTTCTGCCATCCAAGGAAGGCCTTGGGAAGTCAAGGCCAGGCCCATGAAGCTTTGCCTGCAAAAAGCTCCTTTGCAAAACAAAAGGAAGTTGCCCTCACCAGGTCCAACGCTTTCTGAGGCACTGCTGGCATGAAGTGACCCATCCTCTCCAGCCCCAGCAGGATGATGCTATCTCACAAAGTGTGAATTCCCGACCAGCAGAGGGAAAGATTGCAGTAGCAACTCTTCTGGGCCCTGTCCTACACCTTACACCCCAGGAGATGGTTCCCTCCCAGTATTTGCTCAACAAACAAGGCTGGAACTTCTGAAGGTCAAGTAAAGAATTAAAAGCTGATGGCACACAGCTTGTACCTGACTACTGAAGCCAAAATCACTTGACAGCATCAACCCAAAGAGTGTGCAACCTAATAAGCACAGAGAGATATCTTCTCCCTCTTGAGAGACCAAGGTGAAATAACCAAAATGGTGGTGAAATATTTAAATCACATTACTTAGCTGAGCCCTATGACACACCAAGAAACAGGCCAACATTAGTTCATGCTCAGGATATTTATCTGTAGTTGAAAATGCTTTGCAAGAGGGTGGGGGTTTATCCCCCTTTTAAATTAACTTTCTGGATAAAAACAGGTAGACTCATTCCTGTTGCCGTGCAATTTCTAAGTCTCAGGTCAAACAGTTGTGAAGATGAAAAGCACAGGAGAGAAATTCAACAGCTCTTACTAAAAAGAGATGATACACAACTAGTTACTACCTGATGGTTTTGCAGGATTTCATTGTGGTCAGAAGTTCAGCCCATCGAGATGGGCTCATCTCTTCACACTGGATGTCAAGCTCCATTTTGACAGTTGAGATAAGATCTGAAAATTAAAACAAAATAAAACCACCTTTTTTTAAAAATTGAGAAGCAATGAGGTTCTTCAATTCCCCCAGCTCTCAGCCATGAGTCATACTGTGCAAAGGGGACAGATTATAATTTTCCAAAACCTACAAACACCAGTAGAAGGCCAGGAGAGTTGGAATGGTTTTGTCCAGGACTTGGAAAGGCCTTCCTCTGAGAGAAAAAAGCACAGGAATCCTGAAAAGATATGGCAAAAGCCTGTTATCTGAAGGTTGCTCATGTGAGAATAAGACATCTCCCTTCCCCTCCAAGGAAGCTTAACCAGAAGGAGCTTTATAGGGGCACTGGTGCTACTCACTATTGCACTGCTGAGCCACGCAGACACAATGTTCCACCAGCATGGCACACCTGACCCATCGTGGAAACTCAAGCTGTACTAAAAATTGTGGTATTTTTGAGATAATTTGGGTGAATGAGGAAGATGAGCATGAGAACTGCCTGGGCTCAGATTAAAAATCCTGCTGGACACGTGTGTGTATGTAAGAAGTGGAACTTGCATGGATGGGAGAAGTGTTCCTCCATAACTCGATATCCAAGGTTTGAAAGATCACTCTGGTCGGGCAAATCCAAGTACAGAGAAGCTGGTAAGCAGGATTTTTTGTTGTTGTTTTTATGCAGTCAAACTACATTTCTGAAGTGATGTAAACAGCGCTGTGCAGAACGGCTCCAGATAAACATGCACAAAAACATGCCAAGGCCAGTAGCTGAGCTCTAGATTTAGTCTACAAGGGATGGGGTTAAAGGCAGGGCCTCAGTAGGTGACAAAACGCAGCCTTGGTCTCCTGGTTTGGCCAGCATGACTCAGACTCCGGAGCATTTGTAAAAGAAATAATCCCTGAGCTATCCCATCGGAATGTGAGCTGCAGGCAGCCACCGTCTCCCCTCATCCCAACCCCTCCTGCCGCCGTAACACCGCGGGGTCCCGGGACTTGCTATTCTCCCGGTCCAGCGCTCCCGTCCGGTCGCGCCCACAACAAACGCGGTCCCCACGTGGGGAGAGGCGGCGCTCGGGAAGCGCGGCGGCACCGGGACACGGCGCCAGCGGGATCGCCAGCTACAGACGCGCCCGGCCTCTGCCCTTCCCTTCCCAACGCGAGCGCTGCCGGGAATCCCGGCCCACGCCTCCGTGGGATGGCACCACAGCCCCACGTGTCGCGGGGCGATGGGGATCGGAGCCAGCGGCGGCACGCCAGGGGGACAGTGGCAGCCGGACTGTCACAGCCCTCCCCGCGTCGCTCGGGCACTCTCCCGTTTTAACCGCGCCCGGATGGAGAAAGGGTTCTCCCCCAGCCCCGAGTTCTGCACCTTCCTGCGAGCCGAGGGGGCATCCCGCTCGGGGTCCCGGGCAGCGGCCCGCTCCTGTCCCGGGGCACAGCCGCCACCGCTGCGCCCCTGCCCGGTCCCCCCGCCCCGGTGCTCCCCGCCCCGCCGCCTCCCGCACCGCAGGCAGCGTTTTTCCCTCCCGGGCTTTCCTCCTTCCCCGCTCCCGCTCCCCCCGGCCCAACCCGGCCCGGCTCCCCAGCTCCTACCGCAGCGCCGCCACCGCGCAGCTGCCGCCGGCTCCGGCCCGGCTCCGCCTCGTATCGCGGAGGGGAGGAGCAGGATCTGTACCTCCTCCCCTTTTTCCCTTTCTTCCCCCTTTTCCTCTTTCGTTCCCTTTTTCTTCCTCTTTTCCCTCCGTTTTTCCCCCTCTCCTTTTTTTCCTGCCCTCTCTGACACTTAACGCCCTTTCCCCTCTCTTTCCCACTTCTCTTTCCCTTTCCTAATGCTTCCTGACTTCTCCTTGCTTCCCTCTCTTCTTTCCCCTTTCCCCTCTTTTCCCTTTTTTCTTTCCTCCTCCACTCTCCTTTATCTGTTTTCTTCCCTTCTTTTTTCTTTTGCCCTTTTCACTTTCTGCTTTCCTCTCTTTCATGTGCTTCTACCTTCTCTTTCTTTCCTTTTTTCCTCCTCTTCCCCGCATTTTCTCCTTCCTTCCTTCCTTCCTTCCTTCCTTCCTTCCTTCCTTCCTTCCTTCCTTCCTTCCTTCCTTCCTTCCTTCCTTCCTTCCTTCCTTCCTTCCTTCCTTCCTTCCTTCCTTCCTTCCTTCCTTCCTTCCTTCCTTCCTTCCTTCCTTCCTTCCTTCCTTCCTTCCTTCCTTCCTTCCTTCCTTCCTTCCTTCCTTTTCTCTCCTTTTCCTCCTTCTCCCTTTCACCATTCTCTTTTGTTCCTTTTTCTGCTATCTCTTCTCACCAACTTCTCCATTTTCATCCTCTTTTCCCCCGTTTCCTTTTATTCCTATCTCCCGTTGCCTTTTTTTTACCCATCCAGCCTTATCTCTCTGCTGTTGTCCCCTGAGCAGAAGCCCTGGGATACACAGGAAGCAAGACAGGAGAAGTCCCTAGAATGAAGGGATGCACAAAGGGTGGGAGTATCAAAAGTAAAATGAGGTAGTGTCTCAACCAGCTGGGAGGGCAATCTCTGCTGTGGGCCAGGACCTGGAGCAAGATGGGAATGCATGCAGGTGACCCAGGGCAGAGGCACCATGGCAAGGTCTCGGCCCAGGGTGCTCAGAACTAGGAATTGTTTGAACTGGAAACAACAAAAATATTCTCAGTGGTCTCCCTGCCTTCCAGCTTCCAGACGGGGGCCAGCTTGGAGGGCCTGGGATGTCCCTGCTCCCCATCCCTGTCACCAGTCCTACCCACGACGCGTCTTCTCTCCTATTTGTGTCCCTCATTAGCGCAACACGTTGAGCAGAGAGCTGCACCTCGCTGGCACAAAGGCCTCTCTCTGAGCTCTTGGGAACGAAGCTGTGACAGCAGTGGAGGATGGGCGCCTCGGGCTTGTGCGCCTGCCAGGCCTGTTGCCCTCCCGGGCCCTCTCCGTGCCGCAGTCCCCACCCGACCCCGGTGACCAGTGCCTGTCCCGCACATCCGTCCCGAGGCGGGGCGAGGGTGGCCGCGCTCGCTCAGGGCTGGAAGGCGTTCGTCATCCCTTGGCTCCCTTCCTCCTCCGCCTGCCGGCTACTCCCTGTCTCCCTCCCTATTGTTCCCCGGTAGTTTTAGCCCAGTAAAAGCTCATTCAGATTTTCACAAGACAGAACAAAGAAAGGTTTTGAAGTGCCGAGAGGCACTAGGCAACACTCCGACTTGCCTTTCTTCCTCCACCCTCAACATCTCAGCATCTCCCCCAGTTTTTTCTTCCTACAAACACCCTCTTCCCGTAACCCTGGCTCACACAACAGCTCAACTAAGCACAACCAGCTGCTCCTACAAAGCATGGCTTTAAAATGGTTCCGTGCTTCTCCCGGGACAGCAGGAGGGAAAGTTTCGGGAGTTTCAGAGCCTGTTTTTGCCGCTGGTACGTACCTTGCTGTTGTCGGTGCCGTGCGGGAGCGAGGGGGGCAGAGCCGGCGCCTTCCTGCTGCCGTTACCACGCAACCTCTGCTGTCGTACACATGGTGCCTGCTAGAGGGAGGGAAGCAGTTTTGGGCTCTGACGGCTTTTTTCCTCCCGTGGCAGCTCTTCAGGGCCTTGCGGAGCGAGCGCTGTGCACACGATTGTGTCCGGCTTGTGACGAAGCAAATGTTGCAAAAAGCCTCTGATGGTGACAGAGGCAACTTTAACTTCTCGCACTGGATCATGTGGCCACTTGCCATGGTTTAGCCCAGAGCAAGGGAGTAGTTTTCACTGAAGGATCCGTCCACAAATTAGGCCACCACAGTGTTAAAGTGTGGATAGAGATGATGGAGTTTGTGTAGTTTCTACATTCTCCGGGCAACCCTGTCCTGCTGGGCCTAGGAGTGATGCTGAGCACATTATTGCCCACCTGTCACCTCACCTGGGAGTTCTGCATCCCACCTCCCAGCAGGGGCTGGGGCACAGGCAGCCCCCTGCTTCTGCACAAGCTGAATGCTCACACTGCCTGGAAGGGTCCCTTGGGCACAGCCCTGGTCGTGTCTCCCTATAACTACCCCTCAGCAGCAAGCATGGATCCCACTCCTGCACCTCCTCCTCCCAAATTCCCACTGGCTCTTCTCCTCCTCAAGGAGAATCCTGCCATCACTCAAGCTGCATTGTACAATAGTTGTGGATTGAAGTAACCTGCTTTCTTCCCCCATTTTCAATGGTGTGAAGATGAATTAATGTTTCAATAGCCTGCAAATGATCCAGTAGCAGAAGGATAGATCTGACAGAGATGATGGTGGAATGATGGCCTGGGAAGCAGAGCCTTTGTTGAGCCAAGGAGAAATTCTAGAAGCTTTCCCTCCAGCTGCTTTTATTATCTTTCTTCTGGAGGAGATGGGAACCAATCACCAGGAGAGCTCAATGAGCTAAACCCCACCTTCCTCAGTGCCCAGAAGAGAGTTGAAAGCCAGAGAATTCACCTCTTCCCTATTCCCTCTCAGGAAAACAAGGTCATCCACACAAAGAGTTTGCTAGAACAGTCCTTGTGCTTCTGAGTCTGACCTGAAACCTGCTAAAGCACAGGCAAGAGCATGGGGATGGCCTGAGCTCCCGGCTTTGTTGCTTGTTAGGATGCTCCCTGGCAGGTAAAAGGCTGTGGCTGGTGAAGGATGTCTCTGCTCTTCTTGCTTGGTGTGATGCTTTCAGGAAGACCACTAGTGTTAGGAAGAAAGTTAATGCTGGCAAGAGATCCCCTGGTCAACCAGGCAATTTGAAGTTAGATGCCTGTCATTCAGCCCAACAGCAAAAGTGCCATTTCCTATCCAGCCACTGCTGGCATCTCTCTGCTCTTGGCTCCCGCTTTGCCGCACTTATCAGGAGTTTCTAAAGGACAAAGTCTAGTGGTTTTAGAGGTTTCAGAGAGGTTTATGTCATATGGACTTTCCGTAGACCTTCTGCCCTGGGAAGGCATCCAATACACTCTGGTCTGTGTTGGTGAAATATTAGATTTACAGGCCAAATAGCCATGCCAAAAGGTTATGTGCTTCTGTCTCCCTGTCAACCCTTTAGCTGCCCTCACTGTGGGGACAAAAAAAGGCATCTCTGGAAAAATCTACTGCCCTTTCCCCAGCAAGCAGGACCCTGCTCATTGAGATACACACAAGTCCAGAGGAAATGATACAAAATGGGGCTGAGAAAACCAACAGCAAACACCAGTGAGAAATACCTGTGTATGTCTTGCCACAGAAACAGTGGAAGACTCCTGACATGGAAGGCATGTCCATTTGGTTATTTGTACAGACACAGGCTAATTCTTTGAAGATTCCTTGAGGAGTCTGGCAGTGACAACTGCCCTGTGTTCCCTTCTTTATCAGTTTCCCATTATCCTTTCTGAGTTCATTCAAATTTATCTTCTCTCTTTTTTTAGATCCTCTCCCTCTTTTGGTCTTTGTAGCAGGGAAGGAGAGCATGTGATGCCCATCTTGCCCAAAGATGGTGCAGCTGGCATGAACGCATGAAGTGCAGGTCGTGTGTCCTGGGATTTGATGAAGTTGAGATGTGTCTCTGCATTTAAAATTACTTTATCTTAAAGCTAAATTTATGTACATAACCCTAGAGCAAATTTACAGATGAACACTTAAATTAAGGCCATTAGTGTAAACTGAAAACAATAAACTTCTAAGAGTAGTGACAGATCTTTTTCTAGCAGGATTATGCAATCCCTACCAGAAAATTCATTCCATAAATTCAGCTGTAGAGATCAAAACAGCAAGTTGTAAGCATATGCCTAGCTCCATTTGTTGCAGTGAGTGATTTGTTTATATCCTACTTGATCCATTGCTGGAAGCCATTTGTTCTTTAAGCTTGTGTGCAAACTTCAAGTAAGGCTTTGTAGGGTGAGGAAATGCAAAACTTGGGTCATTCCTGAAGAGTCAGTGGGCTGATTAAGCACTGGGGAGCAAAATGTCTGTGTAGCTAGAGTGGAGAGCATGACACTGTGGCTTAACTGATGCCTAAGCAGCTAAAAAAAAAATAAAAGGAGGTCAATAAACAGATGCTGGCAGCAAGCTGGTGGTGAGGTGGCTGAGCAAGGTTTGGGTTTTTGAGCAGGCAAATACAAACAGTTGCTCACCCTGACTTGCCTGTGTGTGCACACACATATGGATAATCCATACTGTGGCAGCTCATTATAGATTCCCACAAGAAAACCATTAAGGAGGAAATTCTTGTGGTTCTGATGTGGTCGCCTTATTCTTGTAAAAGAAAAGCTTTTGTTTCCATTTTGTGCTGGTTTTGTGTTTGGGAGGAGTGGAGAGCATTATAATGAAATAGGGCTGTGAGTGTAATACTTTATCCCTATGGCTAAATACTTTCACAGTGGGTCCAGCGAAAATGGAGCCCCAAGAAAATGGATCCTTCCAGATAAGTTCATCAACCAACACACCTGCAGAAAAAGCACTGTCGGAAGAATTTTTTCACATCCCTGCTTCTCCTCATCTGCCACAGCCTGCAGCAGTGTTTGCCTACCTGTCTGCAGAGGGCGATGCAGCATCAGTTTGACCAGACTTACAGTCCTCTGGTTTTCCCTCATCCCGAATTTGCCCTGGGTCACCAAGACGTTGCAGGGTTTGAGGGCTGAGATAGGGCCACAGCTAGAGGGGAGAATTAGAGGGCCAGACCAGAAACACAGGTGTACTTCACAACACAGTCTCTTCATGCCAGCTGTGTAGCAGCTGATGAAATAGGAGACTGCAATGGATTTCACTTTCCTGTTAAACCCTGCTGCACAGGAAGACTTGAATAATTTGCTAAACCTTTGAAGGCCACTGTAGGGACAGCTGGTTATTTCATGAGTTTGTACAGGACTCAGAAGTGTGAATTTAAATCAGCTCTAAAAGGCAAGAATGAAGCCTCGAAGCTGAAAGAACCCCAACAACCATACACTCATCTGTTTTTCAGACTTCAGTTTGCATGTTACCATTGCCTTTTTGCAGAAAGGAATAGTAGATGACTTCTGCCAGTAAAGGAATCTCTCTCTAGTCTTCATAAGAGTACCCATGAGAATTCATGGGCCCCAAAAAATCACTTTGTGTCCTAGAGTTGTGAGAGTAGGAAAAGACCTCCAAATGATCATGTCCACCCATTAACCCAGCATCACTGTGTTCATCACTAAACCATGGCCCAGAGTGCCACATTCACACGCCTTTTGAACACTTCCAGGGATGGTGATTCCAACACTTACCTGGGCAGCCTGTTCCAATGCCTGACCATCCCTTCAGAGAAGAATTTTTTCCTAATATCCAATCTAAACCTCTCATGACACAACTTGAGGCCATTTCCACTCATCCTGTAACTTGTCACCTGTGAGAAGAGACCCCCTCACCTCACTAAAATTGCTTTCAGGTAGTTGTAGACAGTGATGGGGTCATTCCTGAGCTTCCTTTTCTCCTGGGTAAAGAACTCCAGTTCCCTCAGCTGCTCCCCATAAGACTTGTGCCATAAAAAAATCCACTGCATCTTCTCTTTAATCCAGTTCTTTCTTGAACCATCAGAATTAACTTGCTGCAAAGGTTTAAGGGTGGAGTATTTTGCACTCTCCTCATGTATGTGCTGGGGCCTGTGAGCAGTTTGAAAGCAGAATTTCATTCTTTGTCATTGAATTTTGCCCGAAAAGTAATTTCCTAGTGCATGTAACTGAGGAAAGTGGTAAGAATTGTTTTCCTGCACTGATTCCCAGTTTAGTTTGTGGCAGGGATGGGAATGCCAGCTGAGTGTAATCCTGTGAGGTTGGTTTTTTTCCAATACACCATCAATTTTTAAAAACTGCTTCTCTTTTTCTTTTAAGCACTTGGTTATTCCTTTTGGTTTGTTGCAGTAGAATAGGAGCCGAATATGAAGCACTTGCTTGAACTTTGCACCTAAATAAATTCTGGGAGCGAAGCCTTGACTTTTTATTATAATAAATGGCACCTACACGAATGACTCCTTGAGGTGTTTTGACTGCTCCTTAAATTTACAGAAGGCAAACAAGTGTTTTGGCTCCACCAGAAGCCTCCAGGTGAAGGGATCTCTAAAAGCTTTTCTGCTCTTGGGTGGGATGAGAAAGGGAGTGCTGGGGCCAGAGCTGTGTGGGAGGAACTGAATGCAGTGGGTGCTGCTCACTGCTGTGGCCCTGTCCAGTGTTCAATAAGGAAACAAAAGACCCTCTTGCATGGCAGGAATACACAGACAGTGTTCTGCCTGCCTTAAGCATGAGATAGGCAAACGTATCTGTGTAACTGTACTGGGAGCAGGAGAGGTCACTCACTCTGCTAAGCCTGGAGGAGGCTGAGGGGAGACCTCATTGCAGTCACAGCTTCCTTGTGGGGGGAAGAGATGTCTCTGGTGACCAGTGACAGGACCCAAGGGAATGGCCTGAAACTGTGTCAGAGGAGGATTAGGCTGGGCATTAGAAAAAGGTTCTTCACCCAGAGGGCCCTGGAACAGACTCCCCAAGGAAGTGGTCACAGCACCGAGCCTGACAGAGTTAAAGAAGTGTTTGGACAATGCTCTCGGGCACATTGTGTGACTCTTGGGGTGTCCTGTGCAGCGTCGATGATCCTGGTGAGTCCCTTCCAACTCGGCATATTCTGTGGTCTTTAAGAATGTCAAGGAAGTAAATAAAAATATAAGGACTTTAAAAAGGCAAAACTAGTCAGGATCTGGTTTGCGAGAGAAGCCAGCGGCAGGCTGACAATAGAGGGCAAAAAAAGTAGCTGGAGAATGCGGGCATCGATCCCGCTACCTCTCGCATGCTAAGCGAGCGCTCTACCATTTGAGCTAATTCCCCGCGCTGCAATAGCGCTTACCCCGCGCTGCCATATTCACTTCTCGCGAGACGCCGCGCGCCGCCGGCCGTTACACGTCCCAGTGGGGGCTCCCAGTGCGCCTGCGCGGTAGCGCGACGGCCGGGGCTCGGCGGCGGGCCGGGCTGGGCGCGCGCCGGGAGAGGAGGATGCGCCCCGCGGTGAGACCTGGAGCGGGAACCGGGCGGGAAAGGGAATGGGAACGGGGCGGGAATGGGGACGAGACGGCAGTAGGAACGGGAATGGTGGAGGGCTGCGAGGGGCTGTGCGTTTGGGGGGCAGGATGCGTACGGCTGTGTCTGTGTGTGTGTGTGTGTGTGGGGCGGCGGTGCGTGTGGAGGTCAGAGCAGGGGCTGGAGCACCCGGCACAGGCTCTGCCAGCGGCCTGGGCTGGTCCTTGGAACCGCGCTGGGACTGCCTTGAGGTCAAAACAGAACGAAACAACCAACCAAAAAAAAAAAAACCCACAAAAGATCGAGTCCCCCCAGCTGATGAAGGGCGCGGGAGCTGCCCGGATGACCCCGGTTAGTGTTGAGGGCGGCTTCCCCCAGCCGGCAGCCCCTCACGGTGCTGGGGGCACAGAGCTCGCACCACCCCCTGCGCCCCGCGGGGGCTCGGGGTGACACTCGGCCTGGCTGGGCAGCCCGGAGAGCCCCCAGTACTTGCTGCCATCCGGGCTGGGACATCCGGGCTGGGTCCTCGCGCCTGGCAGGGTCAGCTGGGATGCCCAAGTGCCTGGATGAGCAAACCTGCTGCGGGCAGTTGGCTCTTTTCGCCTTGCCTTGCAATGTCTCCTTTGAAAACAGTACCCACAGAAGTGAAATCTGGCACCGTGGTGAATCGTGAGGTTTTTTCCTTCAAGAAATGGTTCCGTTTGCTCTTGTGCTCCAGCTGGAGTAGAGTTAAAGGCAACAATTTCCCTGCTGCACAAGGAAAGAGATGCTGGCTCTGGAGCAGGGAACTTCAGGTGCCTGTCGAAATGGCAGATGGGGGCATGTGCTGGAGTCTTCTGGGGAGCTGCATTGACCGGATGGGATTTTGGTGCCCGTGTTGGATGCGGGAAAAGGGCATGCCCTCAATGAAGGGATGCACAGCGATGCAGATGAGAGCATTGGGTCATTTCTCTGTGGGCACTATGCTGAGGAAGACGAAGCTATTGGTGGGCTTGCAGCGTTTAGTTAAAGCTGTCTTCAGCAGTAGCGATATCCAGGACTCAGTTAAAAAAACCTGTCATTCTGCTAAATATCTTGTTTTGTCACTTTTCTTCCCCTCCTATGTTCTTGAGTGAGACAAGACAAAACCCAAAAAGCATTGATGGCCGTTGCAAAATACTTTCTGAACCAAGGTGATTACAAAATAACCTTGTTGTATAACCTCAGTGGTGGCTGCTTAACACCTAGCTGTGGGGAGAGCAGCAGAGTCCTGGGCTGAGCTGGCCAGGCTGCAGGCAGTGATCCAAGTCAGTGCAATTCACTGAGCCAGCAGGGAATTTGGTGAGAGTGATGGGACCTGCTGTGGCTTTTGCTCCGTCGAGTTCCTGGGTGCTTTACACTTTGCTTTCCTGCAGTACTTTGCTACTTCTACCTTGGCCCTGTTCAAGCCATCGTTCTGTTGGATTCAAAACCATCTCTGCTCAATTTTACACCTTTCTTGAGGGATTTGCCTTAGTTCTGCTGCTGATATACAAGTTACTTTTTTTGGATGCATTTGCTGAGCTATCCTCCTCCAGACTATGAATTTCTGATTAAATACTCCTATATATCAACAGCTTTGCAAATGAAATAGGTGCAAAACATTATTTATTTATTTTACTTGACAGGTTTTGGGCTCTGTGAGTGGGGTCTGCTTCTTGCAGAGTTTGCTTAATAGGTTTTCTGAATGATATTTTATTGCAATACTTGGAATTTTAAATTTAGTCCTCTTTTCTTTTTGATGTGTTGTATCTTACTTTAAAGGACTTATGAAGCACAACCTCAGAGCTCTTCAGAAACTCTCCTCTCTCATTTATCGTTTTCACGTTTGTAAGCTTCCTTCTATTTTTTTTTTTCAGAGTAGATTGGCTAACAAACATGTTCTGAAAGACATGTTTATCTTTAAGAAAAAGCCTAACAGCGACCAAACAAGCAGGCAGCCGCACCCATCCAGCAGTATGATTTCTTATCTTGGAGCTTGACTCATAATTTTGATGGCTCCTTACCCTTTTTGGTTTCTTTAAAAAGAAAGTAGTTTTTGTAGCTGTTCCCTTGGGTGCCACACTGGAGAGCATTGCACTTGTATATTTTTTTTCTCATGTTCTCCTTTCTCTTTTACATTGCCCTGAGCTGCAGAACCCCACAATCTTACCCCAGGATTTCTTTGGGTTTTTTTTGTTTGTTTTTTTGTTTGTTTGTTTTTCCTTTTTTCTGATATGGAGAGAACAAGGAGATGCTTGAGAGTCTCTCCTGCTGAGGAATCTCACCTCCAATTCATGGGACAGCATTTCACCAGCTTGGCTTTGCTAAGTATCAAGCTGACTCTGTGGAGCTGGAAAATGTTTCAGGCTGTGTTTTGCATAGATGCTGTCAGATGTGAGGTTTCACTGCCTGGGTGTTACGTGTGTTTTTCCTGTCACAGGGCAGTCTGCCTCTGAGTCGTGTTGCTGGGAGCTCCTGGCAGAGCTAATGCAGGGGCACGGGGAAGAGAAGCTTGTCTTCAGCCTTGCTTCGTCAACCTCAGCTACAGCCCTCCCTTGTTTGGTTTAATAACAGGGTTGTATAGCAGCTTTTCCCACAGCAAAACCTCTTTTCTCCTTTTCTTTAGAATTAAAGTTGCACCAAAGAATCTGTGTTAAGGTGGACTTTTGAAACTCATAGTTTGTCAGTCCTTCACAGCATGCTGGAGTAATTCCTGTGCTTTCCTCTCCTTCATTTTAGTTACAGGGGAGAGTAGTTCAGCTCCCACAGCTCAAGATGTTGGAAGGACACGTCCATGGTCTGCAAATAAACTTTATGCTTGCTTTCCCCTTTCTGTCTTCCACTTGCTCTGGCAGAGCTGTGCTCCTGATCAATGCTGGGCAAGTATTGTTCAGGTTTGGTGGATCTCTGTTTTCTCCTTGTGCTCCATTTACGTGGAGATTAAAGAAGTTGCCTTGCAGGTGACTGGGAATATACTACCTAAAGAAACCTACAGCTGCTCCGTGTGAAGAGCAGCCCCCACAGATGCTGAAGTTGCAGACCTATCAGTGCAGCTTTGTGGAATGCTTGCTTGCTGCATCCCCTTCTGCTTTCAGCGGCCTGGGACATGCCCGTTGTCCATTTCACTGGGCAGTGCAGGGGTTCTTTAAAGGGCTGGTTCATGCCACTCTGCAGATTGCTCAGCCTGGCACTGCGAGAGCTGCTGTGTGGTGGAAGGCAGATTTCTAGAATGTGCGAGATAGTCCCGAGTGCTGGGGGTAGCAATCTCGGCTGGTTTGCTACCATACACCTCCCCGTTTGAAGTAGCAGTGGATATTTCTGAAGCAAGTATTCAGACTGGAGTGCTTGCTCTGATTTTCAAGGTGGGTGGTGCTCTCTGCAGCTGTGGGTCTGCTTAGGGTATTTGTACCCTCAGCTTAAGGTATTTGTAGAGGGACCGGTGTAGATTGTTCCCCCTAAGTGTCCTCTCGAGTGCCAGCCACGCTTGCCGGCTCCACATCCCGCCGGGTTGCTCCTGCGCGTGCCATCCCCCTCTGCACTGCAGAAGAGCTAAATCGGGGTTGGAAGAGAGCTGGCAAGAAGCCTGGATGTTCCTAGAAAGATATTGATTGCCCTGGACAGTTCGGGGTTGTTCCTTTTGTTTCCCTGGCTCTCGTCACGGGGTCGGGCTCGTTGGGGCGGCAGCTCGCTGGAGGATGGAGGAACAGTGCCGGCTTTGCGGGCTGAGGCTGGAGTGGAGCCATCCCAGCCCGCCTCTCTCAAGTGTTAAGTCTGAAGCAGACTGCCTGGTAATTCCATTAATGAGAGCCTAGTGCCAGAGAGATAAATGTAATTCCACAGTAAAGCTAACACTCGGGCTCAAACAGAGAGGATTTGCTGGTTCTCCTGGGTGCACTGCTGTGAGTAATGTACTCCAGTATTACCCACAGACGATGTTTGAAGTCTACATGTCACTGCAAAGACTGGGCAGTGATAAAGAAATCTGCTAAATCTTCACGTGAGGAAATCCTTAGCTCCAGAGCATAGCTGTCTCTTTGCAATGGATTTTCCAGGGAATCAAAGTTTCCTGTTTAACTCCTGACATGCAGGATGGCACCATGCTAAGCAGCCAGCTGATCCAGGAGACAGCTTGCAAGGGCTATAGCCAGAACGAGCTCTCTGTGTATAATCAATGCAGAACAGAAATTATATACCCTGTGTGTGTGACACCAGAAAGCTTGCAAGCACCTCAGAGCCAGCCACCACAATTGCAAGTAGCATAAACTTCTCTACGTTTTTGGCAGTGAGGTCCATGCTTGAATTCAGATCTTATGGTCCTGGGTAGCTGTTTGCTCAGTTTGATTTCTTTTTGCAATATTTTTTTTCTGATTTCTCACTTTTCTTAGTTTGATTTGCAGTTGTAAAATACCCTTGTGGCACCACCAAGTCTTGTGTTGAAAAGGAATGGTTAATTGGGATATTTTTAGTTCTCCTGGTGGCTTGGATCCTGGAAATGAAATGCAGGAGCCAGCACCATTCAGCTTTCTGCAGAGGAGCTTCCCGTGCTGGAGGCAGCAGCTGAGCAGTTGTGTCCAGCAGGGTGGCAGCTCACAGTGCCAGTGAGACCCAGTGCTGTGGAACCCCAAAGTTCAAGCAAACAAATCACTTGTCTCATCTTTTGGAGCTCAGTGAAGGATTTTTCTTGTCATAAGTCCAAGGTAGGGGGAAAAAAGTTCAATGAAGGAGAAGCAGGGTCTGCTGGGGATGCTCAGCCCCTTGTGTGTCCCTATCACTCCAGCTTTGCCTGAGTGTCCATCAGTATACATCTGATCTCCTTAGTTAGGACTCAGGTCCCTGCTGGTCCTGACAGCAGAACTAAAGATAAAGCCAGCTTGCTCAAAATGCTTGTTTGTTGGTGTTTCAGCAGCTTGCCAGTGCCTCCTGTCTAAGAGGTGTGGGGGAAGAGTGGCTTGTTGAGCTAAGTGAGGTGCATGCTTTGCTGGTGACCTAGCAGCAGCTGGGACAGCCAGCCTAAGTCTGCAGCCTGCTCCTGCTTCCCTTGCTTCTCTTTGCAGCAGTTCTGCAGACATGCCTGCCTTCTTCATGCACATGCTGTGGGCCAATTCACTCTCCAGAAATCAGGATCAAAAGCAGATTGTCTTGGGTTTTTAAATCTCCTGCCTCCTCTTGCCTTCAGTTTTGCTCATTAATCAGTGAGGGTCATGCATGGGAGAGCCACATCTGCTACTCACCACCACAGTGGCAGGATGTTGGGGAGATACAGCATCAGTCAGAGCTACTGCAGTTGCTTTTAAAAAAAATTCTCCTATTTGCATCATAGCTGACTACAGGTGTTTTAGCTTAATAGTGTGGTTTTCTCACCCCAAGTTAAAATTTTTGAGTGTCTCCTTTCCTTCTTTTAAAGCTCTGACACCTGGTTTGAGCTAGAGTGGAGCGAGGTTCCACTTATAGTGAGTTATGTGCCTTCCCAAACATTTCAATATAGAGTAGATGAAAGAGCAAGTAGGAAAATGACCTGCATATTTAGAAATTCAGTTTCTTGAAAAAACTGTGGTGCCTTGTTTCTACAGTATCTCTCCTCCTTCCCCCTTCATTCAGTTCCATGAGTCAAAAGTATCATGAGAGTGTTGATAGATGGTTGGGGGGGAGGATTTATGGGGAAGGATGTAATGTGTTCGTTCCTCTGGTGGTAGCAAAGGGGTCAGAAGTGTTACCTCTGCTATTGCTGCTCCTTATAATGCTAGCCAGATAAAGTTACTGGAATTAGTTCAAAGCCTCACTATTTGCTTTGCTCCTTGACTTGCTGTATAAGTTTCACTGGGAAACTTGTATCTGATCTGCAAGGCATTGATTTGTTTGATGGGTCTTGTAGCCGAGGTGCACGGTTGAGCCACCTTGATGCTGTCACAGTCTAGGTGGCCTGGCACTGGATTTCTTCTTTACCAACGTATTTTTTAGCCACAGCTGCATTCCCATCAGGTTTGCTGCAGAGCTGACCAGACTGAGAGTAGCTATGGTGGGCAGACACCCACCACTTGGCTCCCGTGGATAAAGGGCTGGTAGGACCATCACTTGACCTCCCAGAGATGCTCTAAATGTCTGGAGGCTGAGCAGAGCCTGACACAGTGTTCTTCTGCCTGCCTTGAGCTTATGGTGTAAATCCCACAGCAGGCTTGGCAGGGGTTACCTGATGGCTGTGCTTTGATACCTCTGTATGTTGAAGAGATCTGGCTGGAGTTTGCTCAGGGTCTCCCATGCTGTCAGAGAAAGATGCCATGAGGTGCAGCAGGTGGAACTTGAATTTGGAGTGAGAAGGGGGCATATGTAACATATAGCTGAGAAAACCAATAAGCTTCACAAGATCTTAACCACTGAAGGGGCTGAACTTGTTTCCAGTAAAGTGTTTAAAATGTGATTAGTCACCTCTTAAAATAGGGTGCTGTAATCCTGCTTCTGTGGAAAAAATTGCACCATACATGTGCAAATACAAGGGGTGGACTCAGCTCAGCAAGTGTGTGTGTGCTTTCAGGCTTGGTCTATAAATCCCTTCCTCCATTCTGGCCCTCTACAGATGTGTGAGAACTCTTTCCTGCAGCGTTGCCCTCACCATGCTTTTAACATCCGAAGGTCTGGCTGGAAGTTATTGTCATCTCGCCCTCTTATGTGCCAGCACTCAGTCTGATGGCAGGCAGAGACTCCATGGCAGCCAGAGCTTTTCCCTCCAGCAGACTGAAGGAGGGAGAAGGGTCAGGGGGAACCTCTGCCCCTCTTTGGCAGTGGGCTGTTGTCAGCCTCCTGTGTGTCCAAGGAAGCAATTTTTCAAGATTTTTGTCTGGATTTTACAGGGATCTCTTCCCTTACTGCTTTCCTGCCTTAGGCGTGGATGCCAGCTGGATCTCCACTGACCTCATCCTGTGGCAGATCAGTACTTGGGAAGCTGCACATCACCTACAGCAGGGTGCTGGATCTGGCATGGGGACAGCTGAATGGACAGGGGTCCTTTCCCAGAGAGGCTGGGCAGGAAATACATCCCTGGTCTTTAGTTCGTGGCTAAATGTCTCTACTCCACATTCTCTGACTGCTGGAAGTGGCAGCCACTACCCTGCCAGAGCTCAGAATGAATTTAGCTGTTCTTGTTTGATCTCAAGAAACTGCATTAAAATGAGCAAAGAGGCTGTGCACCGGAGCCTGCTTCCGCTGCAGGCATCTGCTTGCAAAACTGTTACAGAGCGATTCCTGTGGGTGCTGCAAAGCTGCTGGGGAAAGCAGAGCTGTGGCACGGGCCAGGACACCTCTGTGGAGGTGCAGATGAAGGGCTTTGGCTCTCTTGATTGCTTTGGCAGCTCGTCTGTACTTAGAAGCAGGTGTGGGCATTGCTTCCATCTGTTATCGGTGCTCATTGGGGTCTTGGTGAGTGCAATGAGCTGCTTTTCCCTGCAAGCTGAGGCGCCGTGCTCTGCCCCAAGTCCCTGCTGCTAGGAGATGGCATGCAGGCAACTGGAGGGTCCCCAGCATGAATGTTGGCTGTATGACATGATGGCTCTTGTGTCCTGCCTCACATGAGCTCTGTGGTTACACCGAGCTACAGCTGACTTCTGGAGCTCTTCTCGGTAAAAATTGACCTGAATTGCTCGGTTGTGGTTTGTTTATTTCTTTTTTAAACTAAGATGCATTTCTGTAGAGGTGAAAAGTTGAACTTTATTACGAAGTCTGTGATTCTCTTAAGGATGCTTTGGGATATTTTGGGGGTGTGCATGTGGTCTGCATGGTAATAGTTATCAGAAAAACTGAGAACGGGTCATTTGGAGTTGTGTAGCTGGTTAATTGATTTTAATGCCATGGAAACTCAATTTGAGTAACTTGGTGCTTTTTTCTGATGGAGAGAAAAAAAGAGCTGTATTAAGTGGAGGGGCAGCTCTGGGTATTCCTGTGAAAGGTGTGTAAAGGAGGCTCGAATGTGAGATTTTGAGCTGTACTTGTCTGTTCCTGTCTAGAGTCGGTGGTTTCAGTGTGAGCACGCAACCATCGAAGGCAAGGCTTGTGAGGGGGCCCTGGGGCAGAAGCCTGTGTGACTAATGTGTAACTGAGAAAAACAAGGCAGGATTAGCTCTGCCTCCTTCCTCTCTGTAAGGAGCTGTCTGACTGCTGCTGGGTTGCTTGGATGGGACTTCTGGTCAGGCTGATGGATCTGATCAGGTTGAAGGCTCCACTCCGTGCAGCTTTGTGGCATGTACTTTTTGGGTGGGCGCTGTGCCTCTTGCTGGTCTCAGAGGTGAGGTGACTGGCTGCAGTGTGAAGGCTTGTGCTGGCAGCTGCTCTCATAGGTACCCTGAGCTACACCTGTGTCTGCTGCAACCCCTCCATCCACACCCGTGCCAGAGGAGAAGCAGGGAGGGGGTGGAAGGGGCTCAGGCTTCCCAGTGCTGGTGACGGCTCAGCCTGTGGGAACCGTGCTGGGCTGTCTTGTGCTCCTCCCTCCACACTCCCGGTGCTGTTGAAGTTGGGCAAGTGTTGGGATGAAGGTCTGGCTTAGAGTTTGAGCCTGTGCTTCTACTTTTCCATCATTATTTTCCAGGGTTTCTCTGCAAGGATTTGGAAAATCCCCTCTATGGGCTGCCGTGACAGCCTTAGAAATATCCAGATGGATTTGAACTTTGGTGCTGCAAAGGGCTTTGCATATTTATTTTCAGCTTCCTGCTGTCTGCTTTGCTTAAGAGCTTTTGCTAGATCCTTTGCATATGCTTGTCCTTGCTCCTCTGCTCCTGGAAACCATTTGAGAATGCCCTTCAGCTATGACAAAACACCCCCCCTAAAAAAAGAAAAAAAAAAAAGAAAATCCCCAAACTTCTTGGAGGAATTTTGTTTTACCACTGTGCCTTGGTAAGCTGCAAGGCTTGCATAGCTGTGGTGTGTTGCTGTTTGGGTGCATCAGCCTAGTTTGGAGACCTCAGAGAACAAATCACCAGGCTGTTTTGGATAGGTCTTTACAAAAGTGACTGAGAACAGTCAGGAGTGAATGGATCTATTAAACTGATTTTACATGACTTACCCCTGTGCAAAGACAAATATATGGTGGGTTGAAGCCTCATCTAGGTTTCCACATGTATCACTGTGCCATCTTTCTGAGGTCATGCTTCTTGTCAGCTTTAGCTGATCTCAGGCAGTTCTCCTGCCAGAAATTCTTCCCCTTTATTTTCTTATTTCTGGGATGGCTTCCAGTTGGATCAAGCAAATGATGGTTGCTACCTCTAGTGTAGAGATGACTGGGATGTGTAGAAGTGAGGGGTGGGAAAAGGCAGGACTGTCTGTTGTGGCAGCAGAGGGTAGTTTTGGATCAGTTGAGCTGATGAGCATGTGGGAGTGGGCATGGCTTGCTGAAGAGCAGCTGTGTAGCCCCTGGTAGAACATGCCCTGCTTCTACTCCAGTTGCCTTCCATGTAAGAGTGTGATAAGGATTGCCAAGTGCATTAATATTTCTGGGAAGCTACAGTGTTGGAAGAGTCCTTTGTGGGGCACTGCTGACTGATGGCTTTGTGCACATGCTGCCAGAGTTTGGCTTTCCAGTTAACCCAGGGGGCTTCCCTCTGGGAGGACTTTGAGCACAGCTTTAAAATAAAGCTTCCTGCTGAATGTATCAAGGAGAGTATTAGATTGAATATAAGGGAGAATTTTTCTGTGATGAGGGTGGTGAGATACTGCAACAGGTTGCCCCCAGAAGCTGTGGATGCCCCTTCTTTATAGTCACCCAGTATCACTCAGTCCTCTGCTGGCCATGCTTTATAACCTTTTTATAAATTCTGCTGAATCTTTTGTTTGTTGCATTAGATGAAACAGCACTACTTCAGTCTGCAACAAGAAAGAAGTCATCTCGTCTTGGCCAAGGACAGAGAGGGTCTGCTGGGGTGGTGACACTGAGAAATACATATTTTGATGGACAAGTTGGAGCTGCAGGAAGTGGCAGAGGAGCTTAGCTGTCATGATTGTGTCATCCATGCTCTGCATTGCCTGGAGCCTGGTCATGTCTTGGGAAAGAGCACCTCTGGGATGAGTGACTCTGCTGGCCACTGCGAGAAGGAAGTTTGGGAACCAAGGGAGGGGGGTGCTGAGCAGTCTGATTCCCTGGCACTCTGCTGTGTTTCCAGTATATTTGTCTGCTGCAGGACAAAATGCTTTGTCTGAGAGCTGCAGTTGTTTTGGGAAGGCAAGCCAGGCCACTTTCATATGGCTTTGATTAAATCCAGCAGCATTTAAGAAAGCTTCAGGCATTTATTTTTGCCTTGCTTGGCAGTACTGGGAAGCGAGGACTTAGGACTTTGCCAGTGATGTTTCTGCAGTGTTGTCTAGGAGTAGGAGTCACACTGAGAAAAGGAACTGGAGGAGGAAGGGAGAAAAGGTTGTATGTGTGGCAGCCACATTGATGCTCCCCATGTGCTGAGCCCTGGTGCAGGCATGGGTCAATACCCATGTGCAGATGAATCCTAAAAGCTAAAACAGCCCCCCTTCAGATTTAAGCCATGTGAGCTTGAGGTATGAATTTCCTTGCTTTCTGTACCTTTATACATAAGCTACCACTGAAGATTATTGGCCAGGTTGGATTTGTGCTGTTACTTCTGTCCTTGTAGAGCTGCTGGACAGTGTTGATTTACTGGCTTCAAAAGAACAACAGAAGACCCTCCTGGAGGTACATAACAGGAGTAAAGAGCTCTTGTCTTTTGGTTAATGTAGAGCAACAGGGTGATGGAAAATTTGTTTTTTGAGTGAGGCTGGAGTCCAAGTTCTGTGTTGTGGTCTTGTGGCCTTCTGCATTGTTTTCCTCCTTAGAAATACCTTCAGCCATTCCATAATGGGAAAGGAGAAAGGGGGAACCATGGATGGATTAGATTTTTTCTCAGTTCTTTAAATACCAGCTGGCAATGACAGGTCTCTGAATGACCTGCAGAGACTGGGGGAAAGCAAGCAAGTCTCTTTCTCAGTCCAAGGTAAACCGATGTGCTGCATGAGTGAATTTTCTCACAGTACATAATGAGGTCCAGTTGGCAGGAAGGACATGAGACATTGTCAGGCTGATTCTGTACCTTCCTCTTGCTGCTTTGGTGCTTTGACTAGAGGCATTTTCTCACTGTTTCTTTACCTCCCTCAGCTTCCAAATCCTCTGTATGTACAGTGTGTTTGAGGAGGGTCCCTTGTCCACCATGTTTCTTGCTATCCCTGAACAATTGCATGAACAAGATGGGAAAAGTAAAATTATATTAGATGTGGTGACCTTTGTTTCAGTTGTATCATCAGAAAAACTCCTTGTGGCTGCTTAGAATTGTTTCCAGTAAAACATTTCTGCTGTCTTTTCTTTGGCATTCAGCAGGCATCTCAAATGCCCGAAGTGAGGTGGTTTTGCAGCCCACAAAGTTGACTTCTGTCACAGCTCTTGCTCAGTGCTGGTTAAATGTCTTCTGTGTGACTAAGGTGCCAAAGATTTATACAGTGAAAATTTTTATTTTATTTTTTTTAATCAGTGAAAAATAGAAAGCCTTTTTTATTATGGAACTATAATGATGAATCAATTATGATGGTGAAAAAATGGAAGCAGCCTGGCTCTGACATCATGTGGGATTTCCTCCTCTGCAAACTAGAAGAAATTGCACAGGTGCTGTGGAGCAGATCTTCAGCAGCATCTCAAGGGGCATTGTAGGTGATCCCTTCCATCCCGTTTACCAGCCTCTTTTCTGCCCCTGCACATAGATGTTATCTGTGGTGCACTGGGTGTTGAGGAGGCTTTAGTGGATGAACAGCCTTGGTTTGGGACTCGTCATCTTGCCTTTTACTTTGGTTTCCTTCTGTGATTTTTGGAGAAGTCCCCTGACAGTCTCATGCCACATGCCTCTGCTATGGTGCCAGGGCTAGATAGGAGTGCATTCAGGGCAGAGATCTAACACCCTCCTAATTATCACGAGATTGCTTTGGTATCCTTCCTTTTCACCAGCCAGCTCTCATGAATGTCACTAATTACGGTTCTCTCTAATGGTTACAGGATTTGCCAGTTCCTGTATGCCGATGGGAATCGTGTTCTGGCTCCCTGTCAGTGCTATAGGAGAGAGTGATGCTCTGAACAGGTATGTTTGTTGTGTTCCTGGTGAGGGGAAGAGGGGCTGAAGGGATTTCATCCAGGGATGAAATGTGTGCAGGGTTTTCCTGATGGGTGTGGAATGGATGCTGTGGTGCTGACTACTCTGCAGTGAATAGTAATTTTTTCCATTAGAGGTTTTGGGAAAACACCCAGGCAGAAGATTAGGTTTGCATTTAGCCTTGCTGACAGCCCTCTGAGGAGAGGGCTGGAAAACAGCGTTGCTGCAGAGCAGCTCCAGGGAGGCCATGCTCCTTGCTAACACAGGCACTGCCTTTTCCTTCTGGGAGCACCAGCTGGGGAATCCCGGCTGCGCAGGCGGCTGCTGGGCCCTCCCGCTCAGCTGGCCTTTGGCAGCTCCCCCGTGGCGTGCATCCGCCTGCGTCCTCAGGGGGGTGGGAGGGAGCTGTTGGTATCCAACCATGAACAAATCTGCTGTTGTTTCCTTAATGTATGGCAAGAACAGCCTGTAGCAGCTTATTCCTCCCTGGATAATTACTGCTCTGCTCTGCCACTCATTGCTCTCAGGAGGAGTAGTGCCTCCCCTGCGCTGCCCTGTGCTTCCTTTTGCCTGAGTTGTTTAGTTTGTTATTGCTTTAAGGCATCAGTGCTCAAATGAAAAATCTAATCTGTGCTCTTTGCAACTGTTTGACATTCTGAGTGCATTGCCTAAGTCGGTTGAAGTCCCTGAGATGCCAAACATGCTTTCAGTAATGCCCCTTGCTATGCCACCAGCAGGTCTGCTTGCACCTCGCTTTCAATTTCTGGATCACTTTGAGGAGGGGAAAATACATGGCTGGGTTGCAGTCTGCTATTGTATTATCTGGAATTGTGTTCCCAGCTGATCAGAAGCGTGTGCAACTGGAATTGGAGTGGAATATTTTGCCATCTGTGGTTGCTTGGGAGAGATTTGAAAAGTAGGTGGACGATCCTGCTGTGGGAGTGTTAATGGACAAGGAGAGTTGGCCTGGCACACTGAGCTTGAACCTTCAGCTTGCCCTAGGAGCAAAAGAAGCTCCTTCAGCAAGCATCCATCCCTCATGGATCTCATCAAAATGACATTGCCTTGCATTTAGCTTGCCTGAATGGCCCATTTGATTGAATAAGGATATAACCATAACTTGCTGCATAAAGCTTTCTTGATCCCTAAAAAAGTGAAATGGATTCATTATGGAAAGAGATCTTTCTTGAAAACCTGGTTCATCCAGGACTGCCTGGGTGGTGCTGCAGACGTGCTGGAAGAGTAGGAGTCAGGGTGGAGCTGTTTCCACCTAATTCTCCTGTATTTCCCTGGCTTTATCACAGCATGCAAGCAAACGAGCCATCCACTTTGGAGCTGAAAGCAGAGCTGGTTAGTTGAGCACTGCCTGTGCTACCCTTGCCAGCCTTCTCCTTATGCTTCTCTTCAATTAATTTTCTCCTGCAAAAGGCCTCTTCTTAAAGGGAAAACCACAACAAGAAGGGGAACGGCAAAGGTAGGAGTGCCTCTATTTGCTAGCAAGCTGTTGCAGGTGTGTCTGAGTCAGGGAAGCCAGCACTGAGTCAGTGTCCCAGACTCCTGGTGACTCAGGTGGCAAAATCCCAGGTCATTCCCTTCTCATGTCTGAATGGCACCGAATTTCCTGTGACAAACTCTCACCTTCTGTAGTGATCATGCAGGGAATGCTATCCTCTTGCTCCTATATGGGTTATAAGCAGCTTGGTTCACTGGGGATGCAGGCAAGTTATGGTGGTGGCACTTCCCTTTCTGCCACCACAGGTGGAAAGTTGATTTATCTCAGCATTCTCAACCTTACCTCTCTCCTTCCCCCCCACCCCATGTTTTATTGTTAAGATGGGATAAGTGACAGGAGTTGCAGTTGTCTTTTGAGCTTGAGGAGATTCTTATGCAAATCTGGAGGCTGTGTTCTCCTGGCAGATCTGCTTGCATGCATTATCCACTTCTTCATTGTACTGGAAGGAGAGCTATTTTCTGAAACATGGTTTATTTTTAGTCAAGACTTTCCCTGTCTAACTGGCAAAAGTTCAGCATTTGCAGCGGGATTTGCAGAAGAAGCAATTTTGCCAAATCCTTGGACTGGGGGAAGGGAGAGGAAATGTTATATTAGCTAGCAAAAAAGCTAAATGCTGACTTGAAAAACAGCTTAGGTGTTGTAAGATCATAAGGTAATGCAAGTTGAGAACAGCATAGTGTTGCTGCAGTGGGTACCTCAGTCTGGGTTGCTCTTGCTTTTCCTTCTGACTGCTGCCACGGAGGTTAACCAGCAGTGGGAGGGAAGTGCTGCTCAGGGGCAGGGGGTCAGTGAGCCAGGGCCTGACCCTGAGCAGTGAATTAGCAAAGTCACCTTAACTGCAGCATCCCTGGGAGAAGTTCTGTCCCTGCAGTGCCTGTAGTGTCTGTCCTGCTGTACCCGTGTTTGGGGCCTCTGGAGGCTCACTGAGGGTTGAGCTTTTTGATGATATGGAATGTAGCATGCCCGTGTTTGAGTACCCTTGTCAGATATCCTGAAATGAATAGAGTGGCACATGGGATGTCCTGGGGCAGTGCTGCAGCTGTCTTCTCTCTTTCCCAGCTGCTGCTCCAGGGACAAACTGTTTTCACATGCCTCATTGCTATCACCAACTGCCTGACCACTCTGGGTCTAACCACTCTCACATGAGCAGCAACCTCTCAGGGGTGTAAGGATGTTTTCTTCATGGTCTTGCATCTCCTCAGACATTTCCACCACTCCTTTTACAGAGTCGTCTTTGTTACCATTAGCTGGTAGTGCTGCAAGCACCAGACATCTGAGAATGACACCAGAGAGTGGATGACTGTGTTCAAAGCCTTACTCCTCTAAAAAAATGAGAGTTGATTACACATGTGGGTGTATAAATGATTTGTTTCCTGCTGCAGGTTAACTCCAGTAGTTTGCTGTATCTTTTTTTTTTCTCCCTGCCCCACCAAGAGACAATCGCACTGCAACTTTGTCATGGCTCCATTGAGAAAACAAAGAGAAATCCTTCAGTTCCAATTTTTTTCTGAATGTTTGGAAACCATAAAAAAAAAAATCCAGGAATTTAGGTGTATTCTGCATTTGGTCCAAGTAGGTATATGTTGCCTGCAGGTAACAGACCTGCATCTTTGTGGAAGGATTGGGGATGAAACAAAATTTTAAGTGCAGTTTCAGTCATTGGGGTAGAAGCACCATGAGAATCAAGGAAGGAGCACTCAACTGCCTAGAGCAGTCATCTTCCTGAAGGAATTAATTTAATTTAACCTGATAAAAGAATTTATGCAGTGAGGGAAGTCTCTACCATTTCCTGCCAAGCTTCCTGGGAAGACTAGGAGAAAATAAGTGCTGAAATGACACTCTTCTCTCCATGGGGGAGGGGGCTTATGTCTTCCTAAGGCCTGTTACTATCTTTCTGTTAAAAACCATCTGTATTAGCTGGCAAATCAGGATTGTTTCAGCTATTAAATTTTCCCTAATTCCGTGGGGACTTCATAGTTGCAAACCTATTTGCAAATCCCCTGTCCATGTGGGATGCAGATGATCTCGTGTGCCCCAGTGTTGATGCAGCAGTCAGCCCCATGCCTGCCATACACCTGATGGCCTGTGGATGTAGAGACTTCATAAGTTTGAAGCTTTTCCTTAGGGAAAGTTTGTGGGTGGTTGGGTGTTGTGGTTTTTCCTTACATTGTTAATTATTTCAGGGAAATTCCTATCTTATTAGTGTTTTCTCCCCAAAAGCAATTCTCTTCCTCTCTGTCTCTTGCCCTCAGAGGCTTTCCTAACACTTATGTGTTAGGAAAGCCAGTCTCTGCTTTAAATGGCCTTAAGCATGTCAGTATTCAGCTCAATTTCCTCTTACAGTGGCTTGCTACAAAATGAGCAGGAATCTCAGGGCATCCCCGGGTCAGCTTTTTTTCTGATGCTTGGGAGGGTTTCATTCCAGACGGGTGAGTTTATGGAGGAGGAGATGTGCACCTCGAGTTTTGAGTACTCTGATACGAAAATATTTTTTCTATCAGTGAATTTTTGCTGATATAATTGAGCTATGCTTAAAGTATGTGGGCATATGTTGTAATCTGCTGGCAAAGACACTGAAAATCACTGTCGTGGGTTGGCCCAAAGGTGCATGTAGATTGCTGATGTCTGAATCCAGTCTCCCTGTCTCCAGTGGTGTAACAGGAGCTGCTCTGGAAGGAGTTGAGTGGAAGCTGAGCATCCTAATTCAACATTCCATCTGCTCTGGCTTGACCCTGTGCCTTGCAAATGTGCTGGGTTTCAGGCTGAGAGCTGAACTTGGCTAGCAGCCTCCAGTCTCAGGTACTGGGGCAGGTGAGGAGCTGCTGTGTCTGTGGCTGAATGCCCATGTCTGCGTGGGAGGGTGCAGCAGTCAGAATTCCTTCAGCAAGGAACAGAGCTGACTTCAAATTGCCGTTTTTAAAACCTTTGTTTAGTGCAGGTGAGCAGTTCTGTGGGCATTCCATAGTTTGTGCTTACCCAGCCCTCCCAGCATAACTGTGCCAGTTCCCTGAGCTTGGTTTCACAAGCAGAGACCTCATGCAGCCCTCATGGAGGGTCAGCATTTGGTGACTGCCTGAATTGCTGCTTATCCCCAAAGGTGCTTCTGCTCTGCTTGCTCTGTAATTATTTGCCACGCGTTGTGTCCTCCCCAGCAGCGTTCACCACGGTTTTTAAAAGGGAAGATAAGGAGCAGTGGACAGATGGGCATCTGGGAGGACTGTTGGTAGAGGGCAGGGGGAGTGGCTTTAGCCCTGGTACTTGCATGCAGCATACTCTCCAGGCAGATCCCACTGTGATTGTTGATGAAGTTTCCCTTTTCTTGGCTGGCTCGTTGGAAAACCCTTTTCACTCCAAGTTTTGTTTGGAAAGAGAGACGCCCACACAGATGGCTGCTCTTCAGTTGTCATTCATGTTGGGATTTTTTATGTTCCTTTTTTGCATTACCCTCAGGTGAAATCCAGGCTTGCCAAAAAAACATATCCCAGATTTAGAAAGAAACAAACAGTAAGAATATTCTGCTTCTTCTCTCTAAGCTGGGAATGCAGTGGGCTATCTCATATTTTATCAGTTCACAAGGGATTGTGTTACTTTTTCTTTTTGGCTGAGCTTCCATGCAGTTCACTTGTTTGTTTTCCTCAGAGAAAAGGTACAGCTTTCATTAAGGGTGGTTTTGGCTATGTTTTGCACCTTCCTTGAGACTGTCTAAGTGGTTCCACTTTTTCCAGACAAGTGCTAATACTTTGCTTTGAAGTCCTGCTGGTCTCATCTGATAAGGGTTGGGGTGTTTTTTCTTCCTAAGTAGCTCTCAGAATTGCTGGATTGATAAATAATAAGTGTTTTTAGGTCTTTGAGATATTGTGGCAGAGGGGAAGGGGAGGAGAACAATAGCATTGCTGGAAAACATGGGTTTGTTATGCTCGTGATTTATGAAACTGAAGTTACAGCCTCTTGCTTGGACCCCTTGCTGAGTTCCAGGATGCTGTGGATGATGCAGTCCATAAAGCCTGAGTGGTTTTGCATTGCTCCTGGCCTTCTAGAGAAGAAGCAGAGTTAAGTCACAACTGGCCATTGTGCAGCTGTGATTGGACTTCACTCTCTAAGTGCCCTGGAGAGGATGCTGCAGGGTCCCACACCAGGATGCCAGGGTGCAGGAAGATGAGGCTGAGAAAAAAGGTGAAAATGACAACTTGAAATGGCAAAGGTTTCAGGTAGGTTTCTAGAATTGTGGCTTGCTGTCCATTTCCTTCTTTATTTATCTAACCCTGCAAAATTGCTGTGACAGGGCTGGTGGTAGGCTTTGGGAGGCTGGAAAGATGCCAGTACAAGGAGGTGGCTTATGCTTCCTTCCAAGTGTATTAACTCATTCCTGAAATATGCATTTCTTCTAAAAAAAAATTAATTTCTAGGGTAGCTGGTTTTGGGGCCTTAGTGGTCGTGCTTTGAGTAGAAATGAGGCTGTCCAAGGTTTCTTCAGGCGGGCAGGGCCAGGCACATGCATAGCCTTGGGTGGTGCTGACAGTGCTGCCTGCCAGCCCCACGTGTTTCCAGACCTCCGTGTTGCATGGTGAGGAGCACACCAAGAAGAAGCATAGACCCCCACGGATTTAGCAGGTTGCATCTATATGAAAAAGTGGGGTTTTTTTAAAGGACTGACAATCAATCCTTCACTCCTCGTTTTTTGCCCTGGCATGGTGCCGGCAGCCCAGGTGTGGTGGCTGGGCTTGTCCCACATCCAGGTGTAAGCTGTGGGAGCTTTGGAGTGGGGAGGATCAGGGGGTGGAACCCTGTATGGTGTGAGCACCAGCAGCTGCCAAAACCCCTGTGCCAGTTTTCTACTAAATGCAGTCCTGGATTAAACCGAGTAAAAACCAGGTTGATGGGAGCCAGGATAAATGGCTCGACCGTGGTGATTTTCTTTTTGGTCATTATTTCCTAGCATGCAATTGCTGTAATTCTTCTGTGTTACTTTTATCATTCTTGATTTCTGAAAGTATGTTTTCCTTTTTTTATTCTTTTCCTGAGGGTTTTGGCCAGTGTTTTCCAAAGCTATTGTGGTGGGTATTTCCCCTTCTCTCTCAGAAGCAGCTTTCAGTTTGGAATGAATAGCTCAGCATTGTTCACATTGTATTCCACTTTTATGGGCTTTTTTTTCCCCTTTTGACTTTGACAAAAGGGGAAAGCAGTCTCCTAAATATTTCTGTAGTCTTTTGGGTCACTTTGCAAAAAATATTCCTTTCCTGTTATAGAAGGCCTCATATTCAAAGCTCCAGGCAGGAAGGCTGTTTGCAGCATTCACATTGGAGTTTCTGAAAGCATGGTTCTTGCAAAGCTTTTGCTTGGTTTTGGCCAGTTTCAGTTAAGACTGTGCTGAATTCACCTTTGAGTAGGACTTCATAACCTTGTCAGAGTTAACTTTCGTTGAAGTATTTCTAGTGACATAACCTGTTACAACTGGTTTCTACAGAGCATCCCACATGTTAAACCTGTTGCACTCTTCCAGACCAATGCCAGTTTTCAAACTCCCCCAATTCCCTGCAGAAATAGCAGGATATTAATAGCATCTTTATGCATATGTGTTTACCAGGCTTTACATAGCTTCTCACCAAAGTGTCTCTTTACCTGCATTGCACTCTAAAGCTGAACCCTGTGGTCAGCATGATGTATATCTGCAAACCTCCCTCGGTTTGTTCAGAGCATGATGATCTGGCTATGCAAACACTAAAATTTGCTTCCCTAATTTAAAATTAGTTG
Source organism: Sturnus vulgaris (assembly GCF_052056855.1). NCBI lineage: Eukaryota > Metazoa > Chordata > Aves > Passeriformes > Sturnidae > Sturnus > Sturnus vulgaris. Next base: position 3,959,556 of record NC_142248.1, on the reverse strand, counting down.
CAATAAAGAATTTATCCACTCAGGTTCTTATGGAACTAAATACTGTTTATTTGAGGTGGGGGTTGATTTCCATTTTTGGGTTTTCCCCCTTCCACTGCCACAGTGGTGAACAGCTGTGGGTTACATCAGCCCAGGTCTATGGTACTTGTAGCATAGCAGTGATGTTTCCTAGGATTTGTCTGACTTCTTCTCCTCTCTTCTAATGATCATTGGTCTTGTTGAGTGGGCACGAGGTCTCCTGGCCTGTTGGGTCCTGGGAGTCTGCTGATGTAGCAGTGAGAGAGCTGAGCTGTGGTGAGCCAGCTGCAGGGACAGGATGTGAGGCACCAACCACAGCAAGTCACTACCATCTTCTCAGCTGCCACCCGTTACCATGACCTTGCAGCGTTTGCAGAGTGTGATCTGATGCTCAGGAGATAGGTTTCCTGACGGGTAACTGCCTGAACATGCAATCCCAGGACCTGTTGCAGCTGACCAGCCAAGCTGGATGTGCTCTGACAAACGATGTGCTCCTTTGGCTGCAGTTTGCTTTAAGATGGGGGGGAGGGAAGAGGGTGCAGGGAGAGAATGGGGCACATGTAGAGGTTAGTAACCTCTTCTCAAGTCCTTGTTCTCTTTCGTCCTTTGAATTAGCTTTTTCCCCCTAATGTAACAACAGAATTTTGTAATAAAATCCACATGGGAGAAACCAGTGGTGTGTTTTCTAGTCAAAACAGCCTCCATTTCATCTGACTATTCAAATGGCCATAGAGAAGTGTTTGGATCAAGAGACTAGATGCTGAATGCATGTTGAACTAATTAGTTTCTCCCCTTTAATGATGTAATGATGATGCTATTAGAGAAACCACAAAAGAAGAACATTTCTCAGAGCATCTCTTGAGTTCATGTGTATAAACTGCAAACTCAAGTCCTTTTAATCTCAGTTAAAACCGTTGGGCTTTTTTGGGAGATGCTTTTTCTTGGTTGGATTTTGTGGTGGGACAGCAATATGTGCTTGCTGCTGGCAGTGGGTTGGTCTCAAAGCAGAGGAGCTTGTCCTCTTTTTTCAGCCCTTTTCCTCTTTTCAAGTCATGCCATGCTGTATCAGCCCCTCTGAGGAGATTGGTGATGGGTGTGGAGGGATAATATTTCTTCAAAACAATGTTGAAGTATGAAGTACAAAGAAACATTTTCTTCAAATCTGTTCCTTATATTCACCTGGAGTAATACTCCAAGCATGATGATGACTTTTATTTCCATAGGGAAAAGATGCACTTTCTTTCTATCTTCAATTCAGTTTCACATAAGGGTTGCTTGAAGCAGCTGTTCCTTTTGGCTCTTTTCAGATACCAGCCAAAAATACTGGTGTTCAGCCATCAGAAGGCTTTATGTGTAGGTTAAATGAAGGGGTAATTTACTGAAGGACCTAACCCTGGCACTGCAGCATCCCTTAGGTAGGTGTAGTCATAATTACCTAAAAATGCCTAAGGTATAGTAAGAACTTGATGATGCCCCTCCTTGAAAAATCTGGTTAGAATTAGAGGTCAATTGAAAAAATGTATTTTTTTAGAAGGACTCATATTTGATATTTTGAATATTGTTTCTGAGTGAAAATGCTGTTTCCTTCTCTTTCTGCCACTGAAAGGGAGATCCCCTTCAGGCATTCAAGGCAAGAGGACCAGTAGGTATCTCCATGCTGCAGTAGTTTCTCTCTTTTTGCCTGGTGTAATAAAATCCCTCCAGATAGGCTGGGTTGTGTTTAAATTAGCTTATCCTCTACCTTAACTACAAAGCTCTCTTGAATATTTTTTTACTGTTAGTGTTGAGAGAGAACACTTCTGTAAGTAGCCTGATGCCAAGGCTATCGGTATATTAATTATAGGTAAAAAGAAAAAATGAAAAATGGAAAAAAAACTCTTTGGACTGTGTGCTTGAGCTTTCTAGCCTTGGAGGTTTGGCAGGCATGTTGTGAAAGAGACTCCTGTTTTCCTGATGGAAACCCTTTGAATTAAACTTTCTTGGAGTCAGGGGACTTTGTCTGTCTACGTATGGAAAAGCCTGCGAGCGTACTCATCTTGGTGTCTGTGGAAAAACCAGCTGCTGTGTCTGCTTGTGAGTGTTTGTCTTGGGGATCTGCCTGCAAAGCTGTTTTTTCCATTGCTTGAGCAGAATATCAGGCTTGGCACGCTTTGTCATGTGAAGTGATACAGATAGGGTTGGCAGCTGGCACACTTTTTAAAGAGCCTGTTATTATAATCTTGCCATAACTCATTAATTATGCTGTTGAGGTAATGATAGTGGTATACTAGTCTAGCTAAAGCAACTCCTATACAAACCAAGGTTCATTTTGGTTCTGTCCTTCCAGTTTGGTATGCTGCAAAGGTACAAGACAGTTCTGTTCTTCTGTACTTCCTCACTCATGTATGTATTGGTATCTGTGATAAAATAATCCCCTGCTCTTCCTAACCAGGTTGCAAGAGCCACAAGAACGATGCATAGGAAAACAGACTTGGTGTTAATAATTTAGCACCTAGATCGTAGAATCAGGGTGGTTTGGGTTGGAAGAGACCTTAAAGATCATCTCACTCAACTCCCCTGCCATAAGCAGGAACACCTTCCACTAGACCAGATATAAGATGCCTAATGCTTTCTTAATAGTTGCAGTTGTACACATAAAAATATGATTTATGTATTTATAAGAACACCCTGCAAAAGGTATATACTGTGAATTTTTACCTATGTAAAGCTTCACTTATAGATGTAACTGTTCATAATTATAGCTAAGTATGAATATATCTAATGAAGGATTAGATACTGGACAGCACTTGAATAATCACAGTGGTTGTGCTTACTGAGAACCCCATAGAGCTGCATTGATCTGTAAATTGGACAATCGCATCCTTTTTTGTGGAAATGTGACTAACAAAGAGAAGTCTTTAGATTAATTTCAGTTACATATTGTTTTCCTTTCAAATCTAGAATTTCAGTTTATGAAAGTAGCAGGGAAACAGAGGCTTATTGGGTGTTCTTGAGAGGATTTTTGGGATACCCTTTGGAGCAAAGAGGCGAGGAGCTGTCAGCTTTCCCCATTTGCTGAGCTTGTCCCCTGGTGTGCTGTTGTCTACAGAGCAGATGCTGGAGGGCACCAGCTCCTTGCAAGCTCTGCACTAAAAGGCTCTGCTGGTCTGAGGTAAGTGTAATTGCTGTGTCTCTTTCCTGGGGGCTGAGCTATTCACCTTCCCTGCAAATGAAGAGGAAAAAAAAATCAGCTGTATTAGCAGATCAAAAAAGAGCGATCTGCTGGCCTTCCTAATGCACGGGTCACACCATGCCCAGAGCTGGGCTTTTTGTTAAGAGCAGCTCAAATAAGAAAAGCAAGCAAACCTCCGAACAAAACAGAAAGCAAAACTAACAAAGGAAGCATCTGCTCTTCAGATGAACTGATATAGGTGAGGGAGGAAAAAACAAGTCATCAGAGACTTCCAAAGGCTTGCTGCTTTGGCCAGGAATCTGCAGCTCAGAGATGGCAGGCACTTTATAGTGTGATGGTGATGCAGATGGTTCTGTGGTGCTGTCCTAGGCAAAAGCAAGCTGGATGATGAGAAGTGGCTGATGGTGCAGGAAGGCCAAGACTCTGGTCTTGCTCTGTTTAGAAGAGTTGAGATGTGCCTCTCCAGGGCAGCTGTGGTTCTGTTCACTGTGTTTTTCGTGGAATGAGAGGTGTTGTGGGAAGGAAGGAAACTGTCCCAGCAATGTCCTCTATTTTCACTTCGCATGGTAAAGCAGAGTGTGGTGCTGGTTTGTGGCAGTGCTGAGGGACTTGTTTGGCCACTCTGAATGAGCATCTCTCCATGGCAACAGGAGAGAAGCCCTGGTCTGCAGGGCACTTGAGGCTGGGGTGGGTTGGTTCATTTGAAAGTTTGGCACAAGGCAGCAATGCTTAGGTTACTGTTTTTATTGCCATAGCATTTGTAATACTGGGTTAAAGATGCATTCCTGCAAGCACATGAGCAGGAGGATTGTTTGTTCTGGTTACTCTCCTAGTTGTCAGAATCCCAACTGGTTCGAGGTGAGAGAAGAAAGAAGAGAAAGGGTTGTTTCAGCTGGATGCCAAATACAAAGAGGGGGTATAATGTGCCCACAGGCTGCATCGTCGGCACATAAACCTAGTGAACAGGAGAGAGGACAGACTGCTTGTATTGGCACTGCTGTCAGCTCTCATTTTCTCACAGCTGGGGGACCATGAATGCACAGACCCCATTGATGGGATGTCCTGGTTTTAACCTTCTCAGCTGAGGGATTTGTTGGCCCCAAAGCATAATATGTTTCTGTGTGCACCTTTCCAGTAGCAAAGGGTTTCACACTCTTTGCTGAGTGGTCCCTACCAGCCCCAGAGCTGGTTAGTTGCTTATATTGCTCATCTGCACCTCTCTGTGGAGCGAGAGATGACTGGCCCACAGTTTCTAATTGTGATCATCACTCTCATTTTTACTGTCTGCAATGTCCACAGAGCTCAGTTTTTTATTTAACCAGCAACTGGTGGAGAATCCTCATGAAATTTTGATAACTTATCTTAGTTCCCTAAAATTCTTGGCTTCTTCTAGTCAGAAATGAGTAACTTGGTGTGAGAGTACTTCAGTGCTCTTAGTGTGCATGAACACTTGAAGCAGCTGCCTAGGATGGAAAGCACAAGAGGAGCACAAAAAATCAGAAGTACTTTGTCAGCCTGGTTGGAAAGTAGCTACAGCAGTGAGCAAATGCTTCCTTTTATGTGCACATGCAGTGTCTGACATCCAGGCAGAATGCTGACAAGCTGCTGTGGCTTGGAGGACAAGTTGAATGATCTGCTTAAAGTCCTTATGATTTCCTCTCTCAAAGGAGAAGTGAGTAAAAAAACCCTCAGAAGAAGGGGCCTGTCTGATTTTGTTGTTGTTAATTTATTCTGGAGGGTTGATTGCCACAAGGAGAAGGATCTCTACTGTGTTACTGGTTTTGGATCTGCTCCTGGTTCCAGGAGATAGAGGTGTCCTCTGTGTGAGCCATTAACCTGTTTCCTGGACCTTGCATTCATGCATCTTATGACAGAGCAGCCTTAGAGTTGGGTGGATCAGCTTCCTCCCTGCCGTGAATGTTTCCACTGTTAATTAAATACATTTTTGTTTTGGAGGCAAAACACTCCCAAAGATACCCTGGCAGGTTTGTTTGTGCCAGGTTTTGACTCAGATACTTAGTGAAACAGAGGAACAGCTTGAAAACAGTGCCCTGGTCCTTCAGCTGCCTGAGGAGAAGTGCAGGAGTGAAGTGGCTTTAAAGCTCCTTCAGTTCAGCAGCGTGCACAGCACTGCTTTCCTGTTCCTTGTGAGTGCACTGATTTTTCACAGCCTTCCAGCATGAGCTAGCAGTGAATGGCTTTGGGAGGGTTTGGTGTGCATGGGAAAGCTGTGGTGTAGAGAGGTGATCTTGCTGTGCCTTCCTGGAAGTTTGTCATGTCTGGTGGCACAAGAGGTTTGTAAGCACGATCTGCTTGTTGCAGCATCTAAGATTGCAGTGGTCTGTGTGGCAGGGATGTCCAAGCAGATGGAGATGTCTCTTGCCCTCAGATTTCCTCTACGAAGTTTGTGGCCCATTAATCATGAGGGTGTGTCTTTTCTAACGGGCTGATGGTTGTAGATGCTGGATAAATACTGTGCCACTCGTTGGGGATCTCTGTCCTGGAGTTTGAGCTGCCTTTTGGTAGATGAAGGGTTGCACTTGTTCTTGTCTGTTTGAATACTTGCAACTTCTGTTTGAGAGTGTCACATTGTGGAGAAGACACGACATGCTGTGTCTCACTGCTTGGGGCTCTGCACTAGAGAAAAGATTTCCCCTCTGAATCCTCTGTCCAGGAAAGATGTTCCCTGCAAGAGCAGTTGGAAGTATCTGTGATGCCCTCTTGGTCTGCTTGTATTTCAGAGCCCTGTCAGAGGCAGTCTCTTGAGATGCCAGGTCAAAGAGTTTAAATGGTGGAGCCCAAATCTCTTCCAGCTTTGCTTTGTAATGCCCATGTGTGGTAGCTTGAGAGTGGAAGACCAGCCACACTGGCTGCAGCCAAGGTCCACATTGGCCAGTATCCCCTCCCCTGGTGACAACCAGAGTGGATCCTCAGGGAAGGAGGAGTCTCGAGGTTTAACAGCTACACCACTGTTGTCCTCCTGCAGTTTCCATGGGACTTTGCAGACACCTTGTATAACTTGCTCTGAGTAGCACAACATGCCACAACACAGTTGTGTTGGAAGAAGTATTTCCTCCTTCTGGTTAACTTTTTTTATCTGCTGTTTCATGGTCTTTCACTGTTCCTAACATGGTTTGCATGACACCAGTGAGTCCTGCAGGTTGTTTTCTTTCTTGCCTCAGTACATAGGTACCTTTTCTTGTAGTGCCCGCAGCTTAATATTTCATGATGATCCACTGTCCGCTTTGACTGTGCTGCTCTGGAGTCTGAATTCAGGCAAATGCTTTGTAGATGCTTTGAAGGGGATTAGAACTGACCTCTAATTGAAGGGAAAATGGAGTAATGTCAGATTTAGTTGCAAAAGCATTCTGTGCTTCTAGCTGGAAGAGTTGTTGAACATACTGAAGAGAAGGAATTTAGAAACATGCCTACATGATCCCACATCTATTACTCAGCAGGCATTTTTGTTGCACATCTTGCATTTATTTTCTTGCTAAAAGTGTAGGCAATTTATCAGTGTTGCCATTCTGTAACTGGACACCCCTTTGCACCGTCTGCCTCTCCAGCCAAAATGGAGTGAGAGTGATGTTAGCTAACGGCATGATCTCAGCAATTCATCTAGACAAAGACAGAAGTTGGCTGCTCTCTCCATTTATTCACTTAGTTTAAAGTACTAAAAGCCACAAATGGACTCATTTCAGTTTTCCAAATGCTGTGATAAGAAAATAACCAGCCCCATTTCCTAAATTTTTCCAGAGCTGATGTCCATGCACATAGGAAAATCCAACACATCCAAAGCCAACTCACAGGTTCCTATACTAGAGCACTGCTGCTTGAGATGGCTTGATGGAAATAATGGTGCATCCAGCAAATTGATCATCATGTTCCACAATAGATAGCACACTTAACAGCAGCTTAACTTCATATGTTGATCCCCCCTCAGCAAAGGTTTATATTTGAATGTGTGTAGATTTCTGTGTTGTGAATATTGCTTGGTATGGACTTTGGGGACAATGGGAAAGCTTTGTCAGTTCTTGTTCTGGGTGAGGTGAGGAAGGGAGCAGGCCAGAAGTCAAGCCTTCAGATTTATGCTTCTCTGCTAAGCATTGTGTTTTTTCTCTGCTGTCCACACTGGAGGATTGGAGATGCATCAACACCAGTAGAGTAAAAACTGTGTGGTAACTCGTTCTCGTGAAACTTTCTCTCGTGTGTCTTGGTTTCTCTTTCCAATGGGATTTCTTTGAAACTCTCTCTCCATCTTCTGGTGCCTGTTCCTGTGTCAGATTGAGAAGGGCCTTTGTCCATGGCAAGGGCTCCCAAGCACTAGGATGGCTAATTGATAAGTCTGAGCAGAGGAAATAGCTGCCTGCCTCATCAGATGCTGATGGCTTGGCAGGACATTTCCTCTCCTTCTGCTTTTTGGGTGGTCCCTCAGTACCTGTTGTAGTTTCCTGTGAGATTTGTGCATGCAGGATTTGTTCTTCACCTGTGACCAGAATGTCACTGGTGTTTCTTTAGGAATAACAGCAGCAGAACCAGATAGCTGTCATCTGCTCTTCATAAAGCATTTGGTTGCTATTTTCTCTTATGCTACAGCAAAGCACAGCAGATTTCTGTCTTTTGCTCCAAATGCAAGCAGCTTTCTTTGGTCTTTTGTGTTCCTGGAGAACCTTGTGGTAACCAAAATTCTGCTGTTCAAGTTGAGTTGTGCCATGGGAAGAAGGGAGGACCAAAGGTGACAGATGCTATGCATTGAACAAAGTGACTTGCCACAGTGCAGCTGGCATCAGTGGTCGTGGGAGCTAAACTTGTGTGGGGCTTGATGTGCCCATGTGTCCTTTCCATCTCAGATGAAACTTGGCACTGTCTGGCTTTGCAAAGCAGAGGAAAATGCTATTGGAGAACTTAGCCCTGACCCTCTGCCTTCTGGCTGGAGCAGAGCCTGCAGAGTGCCAGCCTTTGTCAATCTCAGTCAAGGGGCTGCTGTCCCCCAAGGTGCAGGAGATGGAGAAGCCTTGCAGCAGGTGGGGAGCAGGGAGCATCTGTGGCTGTGTAGTGTTCTGTGCCCACGTGGCAGAGAGTGTCTGTCAAGGCATGGGTTTACAAACAGAGGAGCTCATTAGTTAGAGCAGCCCGATGGTGTGGCAGAAGGCCCGGGCTTGGGTAAGCTTTTGGGCAGCTACTCGAAGGAGGAGGCAATTGCTGAAACATTCATAAACTTGACTGTGAGCAGACTTCCCAGTTGCCTCATCCTTAGTGGAGACAAGGGAGTGCAGCCAGGAGCTGCTGTACTCATCCCAGGAGAGATGGCAGGGAGCAGCAGGCTCCAGAGTTAATTATCTTGATTAATTCTCATAACAAATTTCCACCTTTAAAAGCCTAAATGAGCAGAGGCCTGCCAGAGCAATACCCTCGAATAGCTTTTCCTATTTTTTTTCTCATCTTGTAAGGATGAGGATTCATATGGAAGAGTGTGCTCTTGGAGTCTCAAGAAAAATAGCAACAAAACAATGTTAAACTTTGCATATTAAAAAACTACTTATTTGTTGCACATGTTGAAATGTGACAATAGGGGCATCTCGTGCAAGCCCGTTGTTATTTTAGCTTTTACTCTTTGCCTCTTATATAAGTTGTAATACTTTTCAAAATATTATTCCTTTATATTTGGAAATAAGGGTAGAGTGGTTTAGCTTCCAAACACCTTCATTTTCTGCATGTCTCTCAAGGCAGCCAGGTGTGCTGTACCTGGTTTTATGATTCTATGTCTCAGACAAGCTAGGCTGACCTATCTGGTTGAAGGTATTTTCCCACACTGTTGTCTTGTTTTCCTTTTTAAGTTTTTTCCTGTTTTCCTTCTGAAAAGTAACAGTGGATGGTGTGAGGAGCAGAGTCGGGAATTCAAGGATAATTACTGCACTTGTTCTCAGTTCATCCTCTCCCATCTCTCTCCACGACAGCCTGTGTTAGCAAAGATGACAGTGTTTTAGCCAGAAACACATTTTTTGCTGTTTGAGGAATTGGCTAATCATTTCATGCCTCACTTTCCCCATTTAAGAATGTGTTCTTTAAAACTGCCTGTTTTCTCCCAAGTTTGTTTCTCTTTCAAACAGGCATTAATTTTTTTATAAGGTCCTCTGCAGCAACACTGTCATGAATCTGATGCTGCTTCCTCCAGAGAGGCTCCCAGTGTTTCTGTGCATCAGTTAGGGAATGGCCTCCATAGCAGGATAGAACTTGAAAGGGGTTCGTTTTGGGTTGGGGTTTTTTTTTTGTTATTTTTTTTTAAAGGTACTTTTGCAGATGTTGTGGTTAAAAGGCTTCTATTTTTAAAACCCTAAATCTTGGAATGTGGTTCCATAATAGTACGTAGTGGGATTTGGAAAAAGTCTGCTAAAGTTGTGTATAAGGAATAGTGAAACAGTTAGGTCATGTTGAAGTAGTTAGACTTTCTGGTGCTAGTGCATGTCTTTTGGGGTTTTTTTAAATGAATGTTTTTCTTTTTAAAAATACAAATAATGAATCTTCCATTTTAGACAAATGTCCCTTTTTTAGGATGGTGGCTTTTTTCCTAGAAAATGGCTTTTTTAGTGGGAGCTGCCTTGCTCTTTCCATCTGATCTCTGTGCCCACATGTCTGAATGTTTCCATTTCAGAAAGGAAGAGGACTCTGGTGCCAGCAGGCAAATTTCAATAGCTGCCATGCAGGGAAGTTCACAGTTCTGAGGCGTTTGGAATGAGCAAGAAATAAAACACCACCGAATACCCTTAAACTTGTACTGCCATGCAAAAATAACAGAAAAACTTGCTTCTTGGTTCCTGTAGTCCTTGTCATGCTAAAATACTGAAAGTGAATAATCCTGTCATCCCACAAAAAGAACTGAGATATTTAGGAGCACCCAATAACTTTTAAAGAAAATATGATGTTTTACCTGTTGAATGCTGCAGTTGTGCTGTCACACTCAATGTCTTAAAATGGGACTTTTGGGTGGTGTTTAGATAGATACAGGACACAGGTAATGGCTCTCTTTCCCCACATGCAGTGCTGTTACTGGTGTTTCTCACACCACAGACCCAAGTAGTACCTGGTAGTTGTGCTCAGCCCTATCCCCAGCACCCAACTCCAGCCATTCTAGTGGAGCTGAGTTTGGATTAGGCAATTTTTTTCTGTCCAAGTCTCCTAAGAGCCTATTGAGAGGGAAAGGGAATGGCTTTTCTTTCCAAGAGCAGCTGAATGCAGTGCCCTAGTTACCATGGTTTTTTAAATGGAGTACTTCAGAGGATGTACAAAAGCATCTTTAGTACTTGCAGTACAAGGAGAATGAAAGGACCTAGATTATGTCAGCAGTGTAGCAGAGGCTTAAGTGAGTATCATTCATTTATTGTTAGGAGATGACCCAATTTGGATTGTATTTATGGAGTTGGAGGGGAGAATGGACCTGTTTCAGATTACTTTTGAGCTTTAAATGTACTTACAGGCTTTGTGTAGGCATTGCATTGGCTCCTGCTGGGTAAACAGAGCCTTTTGGGGGGTGTTCCCCATGTCGTGGAGCAGTGATGCATCCTGACTTCTCTTGTGCTGCCAAAATGGGTTGATTCATACCACGTCTCTCTACATGGCAATGTGCTAGATGGGGTAAAAGAGTTGTCAGACAGAACTTGCCCAGCTAATTTTTATTTATTTTATTGCTTTTTCCTGCAAGGATTTAAAAGCCTCCAGTTACTATATAATTTGCTGACTGGTTCCAGCTAAGCAGATCCTTAGCTGAAGGCTGTGGCCCTGCAAAGGACTGGTGAAGGTAATAGGTCGGAAGTCTGCACACAGTGGGATGCTTCTTTTGGTTGGGTTCCCTCCCCCTTCCTGTAAAACAGTGGGTGGGTTTTAAACACCACCTGTGTCATCATCCATTGCCTCCTTCTTTTTACCTGGCTGTGATGGTAATATCTGCATCTCCTTATGGGAGTCTCCTGCTATCCTTTAAACAATTTTGGTACTGCTGAGAGGAACATGCCATCTGCAGATCCTGTGAAGGATGTAATTTCTTGAATTTTTTTTTTCTTCTGATAAGGGTTCCTGTAGTCATTACAATTAAGCTCAACCCTGATGATGCAAACTGCTTTGAGAAGAGTCCAGAGCAGAAGCTGCTTGAGAGGGAGAAGTGAGAAAATGAGCATGAAAAACTTATAAGGAACTGGAGCTTGGTAAAGCTCAGCTTTTTCAGCAAACACTACTTGTTAGTTCAGATGGGTCTCGTGTGAAGAGCAGTGGAAGTTTGAGTTGCATTGTAAATTCATTAGCAGCATTCACATTCATTTCAGTGGAGCCAGGGTTGTAATCTCTCGCTAACCAATGCTTTAAGTCTGTGCTTCTTCCCCTGGAGAGCCACATCTGCCTCACATCCTCTGCAGCCTGCTTTTAAAGGGAGCTCTCTCCCCATGAAGAGGGGGAGAAATGCATCCATGCCTTCCAGCTGTCCCAGCAAGCCACAGTCTGATCTGCTCCAAAGAGGGGCTGCATTCCAGCTCTGGAGGTGTATGGCAGGGTGGTCGCTGGAACACCCACGGGAGGAAGAGAGGGCTGCGAGCACTTAGAGACTGTCTGGACTTGTTCCTTTGAAGATGCCATCAGCTGCAAAGTCTGGATGTATCCAAGCACCAAGTCTGTGTGCATCCACATCCAGGCTGTGCTGACACCACTTGGCTTCTGCATTAAGGGAAGTTGTTGTTCTCTAAGAATCAGCATCCAATGCTTTTAAGTTTACAGAGAACCTGCTGGCTGGGAAAGCTTTTTTTGTTTGTGGGCCAAGGTACCAAAAGAATGTTAAATGCAGGGGTACTGCCCAGCTGGAGGTGGGGCTGGGCAGGCAGTCTCACGGGGCAGGGTTCCTGGGGTCTGCCAGCACACCAAGGTCAGAGCAGCACCGGGTTGCCTGCAGCAACTGCAGAATTGAGCATGTAGGGCAAACTGGCATTTCCTCCTTTTCCTGGCTTTCTCAGGAGCGCAGATGGCAAGTTTAGATAACTAAAGGCTTAGTACAGAGAGGTCTGTCTGGTGTGGGATATGTAAACCTCAGTTCAGGCTTGGATATGTTCCTTTTCTATCTGTAGGAGGTTTAGGCTGATTATTCTGTTCCGTTCCTTTTTTCCTTCCTGGGTTTTTTAAAAATATTTTTTACTCCAATTTCATAGTGCTGGTCCAAGTAAAGGATAATGAAAATTAAGTAGCTTGGCTTGCCTTTTATGCAGCACTGCCGTGTGTAGTTAGCAGTTTAATGAGAAATGAGGCAAGGCCGAGCTCACTGGGCTCTCATATAGCCAAACTGGCTGTGCAGGACTTGGGAGTAAGATGGGATAGTAATCGAATGTGATGTGGTATTTAGGGCAAGATCACAGGAAAAGCATTGTATTCCTTTGAACAGGATGGAGCTTTTCACGTATTTTTTTTTTTAACTTTAATTCTGTAATCTTGATCTGTTATCTAAGAGCAGGAAGATGTCCTAAATTTGGAAATGTATTTAATCTGCTTGAAGAGCAAAGATTCCATCTTGGTCTTTCTAGGGAGCCCTGGTGTCCCCCTGCTGTGGGACATCTTGTTTGGCAAATGCTGGGGATTGCTGTGCCCAGGGAACTGAGTGACCTTTAAACTTGCATTAGGGCTGAAGGGTTTTTTTGTCTGTTGCCGTTGGCTCACCTCCAAGGTATGTTGTGGGCTGTGCAGTGCTTGCCCACACAAACCTCCCCCAGACTTCCCCTTCACTGTGTCTCTCACACCTGAGAAGTCACTCCAGAGCAGCTCTTCACTGGTGCTCCCACTTGGTGAAATCTGTCTGTTTGGGCAGTCTGTCATTGATCTGGCCTGACTGGTAGGCTGAATCCTTCCAGAGCTCACTGGAGTTTCAGAAGAAATAAAAAAACTAGCTTTAGTGTCAGTGGCCTTTCATCAGGAGGTTTGATTACTGTTTGTTTATCCTGCTAGCATTTCTCCTGGACTTCATTGGCATGTGCAGATTATAATTTAATTTCCTCTTGAATTTAATAACTTTGAAAGGACTAAAATCAGTAGCTGTTTGGAGTTGTGTTCGGGGATGCAGAAACTTTCATGCCTTTCTGTTCTACAGCAAATAATGCTTCAGGTGCAAGGGGGAACGGGGCTTGTCCTGTAAAGCAATCCACTGCATGTCTACAGCCAGAATCCTGTCTCAAGCCCTGTGGGGTAATGTTGTCTTTTAATCTCATCTGTGACTCTCAGCTTTTAAAGAGTGCAGGTGAGCCTGCTTTTTTACCATGGCAAGTTTGAGTCCCATGCGCTGTGGTCTTAAAACTTGGGGTCCAGAGAGTTACTTTTCTGCCCCTGCTCTTCTCCCTGATGCTTTTAACCTGGTTTCGATGGAACATCCCCGTCTGCTTTCTCCTAGTAACCTCTTGCCTCATTTCACCTACATTTGTATGGAATAGAAACCCTACAGTTTATTTTCTACTTTCTGGGGAGATGTAGTCTTAAGTTAATTGAAGGAAGACAGATGGGACCTGCCAGATTTTCACATGCCAGCAGCCCATCAAGGGTAGAAACTGTACGTCTGATGGTTTGCCAGGATGAGCTCGTTAGTACATTGCCACAGGGTGTAAGGACTCGGGAGACACGCAGAGCTGGCTTACAGTAGTAAGCCTTACGGGCTCCTTCAAAGTTGGGCTGCAGTAGTTAGTGTTTGCAGAACAAGTGACACGCATGCCCCACTCTTTGGAGGTTGCAGGGTGGTGCAGCCACCCAAGGACCTGGAAGGGAGGGCCTGCGGATTGGCCGTGCTGTGACATCCTTGAGCATCCCTACCGTGGCTGGCTGTGGAAGTCCCAGGGCTCGCTTGCTCATCACCTTCCTGGGCTCCGCTGTTGCATCCTTGAAGCCCAGGGGGGAACTGTGAGCTCTTTTCTAGAAAGACAAAAGGCCAAGTGCTACAAACCACAACAGCTTCCATGCTAAAAATACCATAAAAGGCTGTGTCCTTAGGAGCTGGGCATGGGAGCAGTTCCCACCCACATTACTGCAGCATGAGTCACCAGGCTATTGCAACTGCTCTCCATGCGGATGCCCGGCTAAAGATGCACGGCAGAGCAGAGGGGAGAAGGGTTACTGCTGCGTAGCACTGTGGAAGTGATGAAGAGTCACAAAGAACAGGATGTCATGCGAGCATACATGAACACTTTGCTTTCCTTTGGTTAGATTTTGTTTGTTTGTTTGTTTGTTTGGTGGACGGGTTTTTTTTTTTTGGTGGGTTTGGTTGTTTTTTTTTTTTCCGGAACTTCCAGCAAATGGTATTTACTGATGATTTGAGCTTAAGGCATTTGCAGCCAAGAGTCTTCTGAATATGCAGAATCCCCCAGTTTGCTTTCAGGAAGCACAATAATTGCCACATGATTAATATGAAGCTAGAAAACCCCTCTGACATGGAAGTACGTTTTATTTACTCTCTTTAAACAAAGTTTTTTTTTTTTTCTCTCACTATTCTCTCTCTTCATCTTCCTTTTCCCCCCTGTCCTGTGTCCTTATGACAGATGGTGCAAAAGCACATCTCCCTTACATTGTGCCCTGCTCTTCCCTGTGCTTTTTGTCCAACAAGCAGGTATTAGGGGAGTAAATTTGTTTAGGTTTCTTCCCTGAGACGCCACCCACCTGTCCAGGCCCCAGCAGGGCTATGGGTATTGTTTTCCCTTTTCCTTCCCTTCTGCTTGACGTCTTGGCTATCGGGGTTTACCGGAATAAGTTTGTCATTGAGAAATTCTATAAAAAACTTCCTTTATTTAGACACCGACCCACTAATGACATCATGTGGGCACGTCTTCCAAGTTCCTCCAGGCTGAACGGACAGAGGGAGGTGGTGGCTGTGAATCTGAGCCCTGCCCCTTTCCCAGTACACCCTGTGGTTGTATTCAGTGGCTGTCCTTCAAAATAACCCCAATCTTCCTCCTCCTCGTCCTTTGGGGAGAGAGCAGGGAGGCCCCCCCAGCCCACTGATAAATCTTTAGCAGTAGAATATAGCTGTGGTGGTCTGTTTGTCTTCCTGTTCATCACTTCCAGGTTAGTCCTTTGCAATGCTCTTTGGTGGGTATTCACCTTGACTTCTCAGGCTTGCACACTCCATCTCTTCGATGCTACCAAATTTTGTATCAGGCCAGTTTCAAATGACTTTAACAGGGAAACAGGTGAAGTAAAGTTAAAAATGCCTGCATGGACAGGCAGAAAGCAGTGGGAATGGGCACATATGAGATGTACTGCTTGTTTTATGGTGGAGGGAAGGAGGCATTGGGCAAGGGGCAGCAGAGCAGGAGTTGGCCACCAAAGTAATGCACTACCAAAATTATTTTGTGAGTGATTTCTTTTAAAAGTATTGGTTTGAGTATTTCTGAGTAGTGAGTGTGACTTGGACAAGGTTTGTGGACCTTCTGGAGAATTTATTCCTGGGTTTCATTTACGTCTTTGGAGAAGAAAGCATGCTATAGTGTGCTAAGCTTCTTGTATGTGCTCAGTTTGTTAAAATGTTATCACAGGTGTTTCCTTACCTGCCTGCAGTAGCTCCTGGGTGGTTTTCTTGTGATCAATAAACTAGAGCTTATTTAATCAATGGAAAGGTATAAAAGTCTCTGCTGAGGGAGTTTAATTGACTTCCTTGATTCTGCTCATCCTACTGTTGAAGTGAGCCCTAAGGTTGGCATACATCATGGCTATTGCTCTTTAGATCTGGGAGACTTTGAACAGCAGACTTAGTAATTCAGTGTGTCCATAGTGCAGATTTTTCCAATCCTGTCTAGAATTAGGCTCAGATGAGTGGTAGCTTCCAGCCCTGTGCTGATACCTGCTCTGCACTGCTGCTCCACTTGTCCTTCCCATATTGACCTCCTTGATACTATGAAGTAGTAAAAACCTCAGAATAAATCCCTATTGCACAAATATTCGGCAACATTGCATGGCTGGCCAAAATACTTTGTTCTCTTTAGGAAGTTATGTTGTTAGAAAGTTACTTCGTTGTGTTATTCTGACACCACCTAACTTTCTAAAGGTGTTAGAGAAATTACAAATTTGCCGGTGCCAGTTTCCTAGAGTCTTTCAATCAGCACAGAAAAGTGCAACAAGGTCTTTTCCTAGGCTCTCTTGTGATCCCTGGCAAAAAAAAAAAAAAGCGCAAAAAAAACCAAAACAACTTCCAGTGTCCACAATGCAGCCTTAATTAAAAAACAAATATGTTTTTACCACTGGGAAGTGACATCTGATAATGTTTTCTCTAAAGATGGGGTGTGGAGATTAGGTATTTTTAGCTGCAGCTATTCTCAAGTTGTTGTTTTGTAACCTTCTTCTAATAATACATTTCTTTAACTCTTTCTTTAGAGTTTTTGTAGTTCTAGAAGCTTTTCAGACACAGATGGGGGGACAAGAAAAGGGAGCAGCAGCCCACTGGCAGGAGAACTAGGGAAATCTGTGTTGTGATGGATATTGGTGCCTAAGGGGGTGCAGTGTTAGAGTTGGGTGTACCTTGTGAAGGACCTTTCCCAGGTCAGAGAGATGGCTTGTGCTTCAGCTTTTCCTCTGGCTGTAGCAGCTGTCTGATTGACACTGCCTGCTCCTTAAAAGCAGTTGAAAACAGGATCAAGATTTAAATAGCTGAGAGAGGAAATCTTGGACAGAGGAATGTTGTGCAGATAGAGATGCTTAGCACAGGAATCCCATGGAAGGGCAGGTGTAAGAAATGGCAGTTTAAATTACAGGTCTTTATGGTTTGGGGTGTGGCTGACTGTCTGGTGTCTCTTGGGATTTACCTGCAAATGTTGTCTCTGAGATAAGAGAGCCAATAAATTCCCATGTGGAACCTGAAGTTCTTCATCATCCAACAGCTGCTGGGCTTCTCTTTGCTCTTGCTGACAGACTGAAAAGCAAGCACAGATCTTGAAAGGACCAGTGAGCTGATCTTGGGTTTTTGTGAATATCAAAGGTGCTGTGAAAAAGTTTCTCAAAGAGAGATGATATAAAGGATAGGAGAGAAGAAGTGTTTTTGGGTTGAGTTGCTGATGTTGTCTGTGTCTCAGTAGCTACCCATGGAAATGGTCTTGGCTCTCCAAAGGCAGCAGTAGTTATGTGCTTCCCCAGGCTTGCCTCTGGTGGTATTGTGGAAGGAAGGCAATTAAGCTGATGGTAAATAATAAACACACATGAAAGCAAGCAAGCTGAAGGAAGGACAGGCAAGAGTGGTCTGACTGTGCTGCATCTGTGATGTGCTGCTCCATCTCAAAGGGCATCAGGAAAGTTCTACCAGGAAGAACATGGGGCTGGAGAGATGTCTGGCTGAAAGAACAAGGAAGATGTTTAAGTCGTTGTTTACTTGTTTATATAATTTATTTTTTTCAGAACCCAGATCGGTAATCAGTGGCTTCTGCTAATTGCTAATAAATTAAATGAGCTGAGGTTGTTTTGCTTTCCAGAAAATCCTTTTATGCTGTGGTGCCTTTTTAGTGACCAGAAGCACAGTCAGAAATGACAGCCTAGTCTACTGAAGGTGTTAAACCCAAATGTCTAGCCTTTAGTCAGGAAAAAGAAAAAGGTTGTTGCTCCCCAAAATACTGAGCCCACATCCTGTGGCCACTGGTTGGGGAGAATGGGCTATGTGGTGTGGGGTGCTTGCAAGTCCCACACTACTCCAGGGCTGGGCAGGGCTTGCCACAGTGAAGGAGATCATGCTTTAAAGAGATCATGGATCATTCAACATAAGAAACTTGCCAAAGTGATCCTTTCTGCCCTCCCTGCCCCCATATTCTTGGACCAAGAAATTACTTACTTGTTCTGAAGCTTATATTTTTGAAATCTGTATTTGGCAGAGCCTTGTGCTAAAATGAGGGCTAGAGTTAAAGCCTATTGGAAGCTTTCATCAGGAGAAGGTGCAGGGCTGCTGCTCAGCTCCTGCAGGTGCTGCTTGTGCATTTTCCCTTACATCAAAATTGGGACACAGAGTGATTATCTGGCTAATCCTTTCAATGCAGGGAACCTCACCTGTGGATGAAGCTGTTTGGGCTTGGCATTGGCAGTCGTGGGCAGGTTTCAGTCATGAGTCTGCAACCTGTCAGCTTGGGTGGCCATGGCTGAGCATTTCATATCCTGAATAATACTTGGACTTTTGGCGCCCTTCTTAGGTTTAGCACCTGACATTTGATACTCTGGTTGTCTAAAAAAAATATTAAATTAAAAATAAAGAGTGACTGAGTAGTGCTTTTTTTGGGAACTGTAATCTTGGTGCCCTGTTTTTCATAGCACACTTGGATTTAATTCTTTATCATAACACATTAGCAGAAGTGCCACGGGCTTAGTGCCTTGTGGTTACTGAATAAAGGAGCAGCACCAGCAAGAGTGGAAGAAGCTTCATCTGTGTCGTTTGGGGATGAAACATAGTGATAAGGAATCTGGCAGGAAGGAAGTGCAGTGTGTGGTGAGAAGAGCAGGTTCTCAAAGGAGCATATTTAGAGTACAGCAGATACTCAGGGTGGGCACATTATCTTCTGGGGATGGCTTGCAGCTGGAAAACAGGGGCAGCTGCTTGAAGCCAGGTCAGTGGTGCAAAAATAGCCCCGTGTCCTCAAGCCGTGCTGCTGGAATATCGTCATCTCCATGGGACTTGTAAGGGGATGGAGGAGGCTGGGAAAGGCAGGACTGGGCTATGCCCAATCTGGGCTGGATTTACTGGGTGGGCTCCGAAGGGCCTCTGTCTCAAATCACCCCCTGCTGCTTATTGTTAGGAGTGAGCTGTTACTCTACTGAAAACCCTTCTGAAACAAGGAGGGCAGAAACAATCTGGGAAAGCAAATATTTTCTGATAACAGTGAGCAACAAGCTTTTGTTTGCTGTCAATGGAAGGAAGTAGGAGAAACATGCAGTAGCTATAACGCAGCACAGGCTTTACTGCTGGAAAAGAGATTTAGTGCACACATTGCTCTAGCAGGGGAGGTATCCGTGAGGAAGGACTGCTTAAAGTGGGTGGGAAGGGCACAGCCTTTGTTTTGCTGCAGCAGTGCATCTGTGTGAGGCAGATGCTAAAGGAAGGTCTGTGGCCAAGATGGAAATCCAGGTCCAAGCTTACTTGGGAAATGGGAAACAGGGAGATGAAGTCTTTGGTTTGTATTCAGCCAGGACAAGATTGGAGCAACTGCGCTTTAATTTAAAGGGAGGCCCCTCTCTACTCACCTGACAGTGAGAATTAATTGTGAACCAGCTCTGATCTCTATTCTCTGGAAACATCCTTCCTGCTGAAGAGCTTGATATTTGTTTAAAAAAAAAAAAAGGCAAAAAGCTCCCATGCAATATTAGATTTGAAGTCTTACCTGAAGGCTGACACACACGTTCTAACTCAAGTAGGGATCTTACTCTTTGTGTTTGGACCCATTTTTTACATTAGGGGAAAAACGTTTCTTTCTTATCAAAAGGCACTGCACTGCCCTTAGATGCTTATTTATTTGCAACTTCCCTTTTCCAAGCTTTCTTGCACAGTGCAGAGTCCAGCTGCCCTTCAGTAGGATGCATTGTGGTCTCCCAGGTTTTGATCTTGGAACAGGAAGATTCATTTCCCAAGCTGCTGAGGAAATCATCATCCTGCTTGCAAATGCCTTTTATAGCAGTTAACTGAAATTTTGTGTTTGTAAGTGAGCTGTTTAAAGTGAACTGTCTAGTTGTTGCTTTGTTAGGTAAATATTAAAGCATTTTTAAGGTAAATGCACCTTTCAAGTTCAAAGCACCTTTTTTTTTTTCAGCTGAACATGTTTTCAGCTAAGTAGAACTGCATCTTGAAATGCAGGTGATACTTGAGTTATGTTTGTTTGTTTCCTGGAGAGAACAGCATCTGCTGCTGCTTTTCTGGACAGCCTTGCATGGACCTCCGTCATACCAAATGTTTGTCTTTATATTATGGCCACAAGCTCTCATGCACTTAAACTTCCCCCTCTGCTTTTTAAGACTTCCCCCTCTGTTTTTTTATCTCATCCAAGAAAAGGTTTTGTGAGTTTTTTCGTTCTTCCATTCATGCTGTCACTTCCTTCCTGCAAGCTCCAGCTTTCACTGGAAAAACCTTTCTCAAGTATTTCTATCAATAGACGTGAGCCTACTCTGGTCCCCTTTGACTTGCTTTTATCCCACTTCTGTTGCTGTTCATTATTCACAGCAGAAATGCTGAGGACATGCAAAGCAGTAAATGTTGGTAATAGATCCACTGCAGATCCGAGCTCAGGCTGTTCTGAAGTCCCTTTTGTTTCTTTCTCAAGCATGCTTGAGCAAAGGTGTTGAATGCCTCTGAAAACCTAGAAATGGAAAGGTGACATCTGGTTTGATGTGTCTGTCCGTGTCACCTGGCTCCCCCTGATGGGTTGTGCATCCCCTTGGATCCTGGGCTCTATAGTGGCATGCATCCAGCACCAACTCACCTGGCTGTTCTTCCACCACTCCCCTGAGCATCATTTCATTGCACTTATAACTTAAATACAGAAACTGCTGGTGAAATAATATGGCTTGCTCCAAAAATGTTGGTACTATTTAATTTTCCCTGTCTGGAAAGCTGTGTCTGTCTTTCAGCCTCTGTGGCAGGCTTAGTTTTACATCAACCATAGTAAAATGCTAACAACCAAATCCACAGTAAATAGTGAGATGTGCTTTGAAGCCCTGACCAAATGGCACAGATGTTGATTACAACACTATTCAAAAACCACAACAATCTTTGAGTTATTTTCATATTAATGAAATAATATGGAAATTTCCTAATATGGAAAGCTGCTTTTAACAGGGTGTCCTGCATGACCATTGCTGTTTCATAAGCTGAAGTATTACATCTGCATTTAGTCTTTATCTATGGCTGGATTTTATATAAACATATTTTCCACTAAGAGAAGAGGGGAGGACTTCTTGTGTGGACAGTTCCCACAAAGGGAAGACAACCACTGTGAGGAGGGAAAACTGGTAATAACAGATCTGGATCAGGCTTGGGTACTTAGCAATTTCTTTGCTTCATTCTTCATTGGCAGTCAGGCTTTCCACATCTCCCAGGTGGGAACTGGGGGAGTTAAATCCTTCCCAATGTAAGCAAAGAGCCACATTCAAGAGCATCTGGTGAAACTGAATAAGCACAAGTCTATAGGGCCTGATGAGATGCATGCCAATATTCTGAGGGAACTGGGTGATGTGCTTGGCAAGTCGTTTTCTGTCATTTTTGAAAATTCACAGTTGGTCAGGCCCTGGTAACTACAGATCATTGAGCCTCACCTCTTGGCTGGGAAGATCATGGAACAGATCCTCATGGAGACAATACTAAGGCACATGTAAAAGACATGGAGGTGATTGACACAGCCAGCATGGCTCCACTATGGGCACACTGTACCTGACCAGCCTGGTGGTGTTCTCTGGTGGAGTGACTGCAACACTCAACAAGGGAAGAAGACCAACTGGTCTCATCTGTGTAGAGTTCTGTAAGGCCTTTGACTTGATCTCACATGACACCCTTATCTCTAAAGTGGAGAGGTATGGATTTGAAGGGTGGAATGCTGGGTAGAAAAGAAATTGACTGGCTGGATGTAGTCAGAGAATTGTGGTCAGTGGCTCTATGTCCCGGTGGAGGCCAGTGACAAGTGGGGTCCCTCAGGGTTCTGTCTTGGAGCTGGCTCTTCATGAGCCAGCAGTGTATGCTCATAGACCAGAGAGCCAAAGCATTCTGGGCTGCACCCAAAGCAGGATGAGGGAGGGGATTCTCCTGCTCTGCTCTGCCCTTTTGAGACCCCACCTGGAATGCTGTGTCCAGCTCTGGAGTTGTCAGCGTGAAAAAGTTATGGACCTGTTAGAGTAGGTCCAGAGAAGGGCCACAAAGATGATCAGAGGGCTGGAGTACCTCTCCTATGAGAACAGGTAGAGATAACTGGGGTTGTTCAGCCCAGAAAAGAGAAGGTTTCAGGGATACCTTAGGGGACTTTCCAATACTGGAAGAGGGCATAGAAAATAAGAGGGAGAGTGACTTTTTACACAGGCACGTATAGATAGGACGAGGGTGAAAGATTTCAAACTAAAAGAAGAAAGATTAAATGTTAGGAAGAAATTCTTTACTCAGGGGATGGTGAGGCACTGGAACAGGTTGCCCAGAAAG
The DNA here is from genome assembly GCF_052056855.1 of Sturnus vulgaris. NCBI lineage: Eukaryota > Metazoa > Chordata > Aves > Passeriformes > Sturnidae > Sturnus > Sturnus vulgaris. Next base: position 3,937,222 of record NC_142248.1, on the reverse strand, counting down.
TTTGTGGATGCACCATGCCTGAAAGTGTTCAAGGTCAGGACAGATGGGGCTCTGAGCAACCTGGTCTAGTGAATGGCATCCCTGTCCTTAGCATGGGAGTTGGAATTAAATGATCTCCAAAGTGCCTTCCAACCCACACCATTTCATGATTCTATGATTTTAATAAAATGTTGTGTTTGCACACACATGCACAAAAAAAATATTCCTTCATTTCTTAAGTTGGGGTGATTTTAGGAGTTAACAACAAGCAAAAAGAAAAACTTACATTGTAATTAAAAAGATTCATTTCATACGACTTTAAAAAAATATATATCCTAGTGCTATCCTTCATATAGTTCCAAGGCTGTTAAAAAAGCTTTGGGAGACATTTTCTCAGTACTTTCCGGTGTTGGATCAAATACTTCTTGTTTCCCTCAAGTTTTCTATTACTGGATATGCTTGCATGGGGCTTTGATAGAAGAAAACAAGTTAACAAAAGCTCATGCATTAGCATCTGGAGATGCTGTTTGAAGGTAATGCAAGTCCAGGATACTGCCAGTAAAATGGTCAGGGAGTGTCCTCTGCAGAGGCTGCCAAATACAATTTCCTGCAAAGGTTCTGTATTTGGAGGCAGAATGAGCTGATTAAACTCATTAAAGTGATTGAAGGAATGAGGGTGGTTCCTAGGGGCTGGGCATTAACTGGGGTCAGGCTAGCGGCTGAAGATCCCTCCCTCCCTCCCAAAAAAGAGGTGAAGCCAGAGGCTCTGGAAAGCAGTGTAAGACACACAGAGTCAGCATAGGTCTCACTTCAACTCAGTTTACTTACCTGTAGCATACCAGTCGTTCTCCTCAATAATTACTTTTGACAAGTTTTTAACAAGCTGCATCTTTTTAGTGCATTTTTAGCTTCTTACTCTTTTATTTCATTGGCTGTACCAGCAACTTTCTATAACGGTACATTTGTTATTTCCTGTACGTGTTTTAAAAAAGATGCTGCCTGTGTGTGCCAAAGAGAGCACAGGGTGCTGGCAGCATGGTGAGTTATGTTTGCATCCTTGTTCCTTTAATTCTGGCTAGGGAGCATCACCAGCTCCACAGTGCCCAGGGTGACATCTTGGCTATCAGCCAGGACATGTGTCCTCACCCTGCTGATTCGGGTGTTGGGGGTGGGTGGCCCCTACCTGACAGTGCCAAAACCGGGGAAGGTTTTAAATAGCAAAAGGAGCCTTTAGCTTACCCAAAATTGCCAAGTACAGCTGGAGGCAAGAATGACAAGGGAAGAGTAGTGTGTCCTGTAGTGTTTCTACATGTACCATAAAGGATAAAATACAGTGTTTTAGGAGGAATGCATGTCCAAGTGGAGAATGACCATCATTGTAGCTTCCTTTAGTTTATGGTTAAAGAAATGCAAACTGCTTTTCCAGTCATAAGCACACAGAAGAAGCCAGTTACTAAGCTCTGTGTTGATATGGTTCTCTTCCAGGTCAATGCATCACCTGAAAAAAAGAGGATTTGTTTTTTTTCCCTCAGGCTTTTATTTTTTCCCCTTTTTGTAGACACTGGGATAGAAAAAGGAGGGAATGCAGTTAGAAAATTAATCTTCAATTCCTAAAAGAAGTACGTGGACCTTTGCATTGTTCAGTTTACTTATTTTTTCAAATGAAAAATAATTTAAATAAGGATGCTTTAAAAACTAACTCATGCATCTTTGATTTTTGTGCAGTCCTTTGTCTAGATTTTTTTTTGGCTGCTCTTGTCTCTAGAAGATGAGTTCACATTAAAAAGAGTTTAAAAAATATTTGAATGCTCTTTTATTCCCCTTGAGGTCTAAAAATAGAAGCTGACAAAGAATTGCTTATAGAACCACTGCTCTGCTCAGAGGGTTTAGCTTATGCCTAAAGCTGCATCTTCTGACTTTGCAACAGCTGAGCCGTGCAGAAGCACCAAGGCTGGGCTTACTGAGTGTAAATAGGGAGGAGACCAAATCTCTTTATCAGCCCTCCTGTTCTCTCCATCTTTGGGGAGAAGAGTGCCAAGGCACAGTACCAAAAACGTGAGCAAGGTGTAAGTACTGGGAAGTACTTACATGGATGGTGGGGAGAGGGTTGAGAGAGGTTTTATTTATTGGTAGTACTGCTTGTGTTTGGAGGGGGTGGATAGCATATAGTTGCAGTCTTACATGGCTTTTTAGTTACTTCTAGAACTACAAGACTTGGCCAATGTATTTGGGTTTCTTGATATTGCTGTAGTCTAGCAGCAAAGTGTTGTCACCACAGCTTGCTGTGTAGTTGTACTGTAAAAGCTTGGTGCAAATTGTGAGAATTGAGGCAAGTATGAGTAACCTGCATTTAATGTGTGTAAGGCACATTATAACCTACTACGTGATAACATATAAAATATAATCTGTCTTATGGGGTTGCTTGATTATAATGGTGGCCACCTCTGAAAGGGTGTGAGGTCTTCTGCACTTTAGGGCCCCCAAGTTCTTGTGTGTGGGTCCTGGAGAGGTGACAACAGGGAAATTCAGCACAGAGCAGCTCAGGATCGTGTGGAAAAGTTCATTTGCTGGTGTTTGTGAGGGGGATTGGAAGAGAGGTGGTTTTATTCAAGTGATAGCTCATGATGGAAGTGAGCTGTGCTTCCTCTGCCCAGTGCTTGCTGACTTCAAGCAGAGCATCATGCTTTGGGATGCTGTCTTGTTCTCACACTTGTGAAGTTAGTGTGTTGCTTCTCTGAGTTGCTGAAGGTAAGAACTAAAAAGTTGTTTTTTGCAAATGATAGCTCTGTGTTGGGCTCCACTCTCCTTTGTAGCTGTTTGGATGTATCAGGGAGAACTGCAAGTGCTGGAAGGTGGCACAGGTGGTGCCAGCTCTTCTGCCATGCAAGTTGGTGATGTGTCTTGGTCTTCACCTGACCAAGTCCTGAAGGAATGGCCTGAACCCTCCATTCCCATTGTGTGCCCTCTAGTTACAGCCTGTTCCTTCCCCACCAGCTCCAATGGGACCTGCCTTTCCTCTGTGTTCAAAGACTCCTGTGCTGATAAAGGATGGTGCCGTGGCTGTGCCAGAGCTGGAAAACTGACCAACTTCTTATTTCCTTTGCAGTGAGCCCGGGGACCAAGAGAGTGTGGATTGCCTCGTGCCTTGCCTCTTCTCCCAGCTGCCTGTCGTGAGCTCTCACGTGTCAGAGGACGAGGGTGGAGGAGAGCAGCCTCGTGAAGCTGGGGCAGTGTGGGTGAGCCAAAGGGTGTTTGACCAGTGGGCTTTGGCAACTGGGAGTCCTCAGCACTCTGCAGCAGAGACAACTGGCTCCTACCAGGTAGATGCCTTCAGGGGAGTGGACAACTCCAGCTGAACTGATGAATCTTGGCACCTGATACAAGGCTCAGGTAAGGGCACATTGCTTGAAGCTGGGTTGTGTTTTCATCTTGTCTTCTCCAAACTCACAGACTGGCTCTGGAGCAGATGAGAATCACACTGAGAGCTGTCATATACAGTGGTTACACATGCTAGTAAATCAGCAGGATCTCATCTACGATGATTCTGGGATGCTCTGGGTTGTTGGGGTATTACTGGTGGTATCAAAGTGAATTGCAGTGGAGGTTCTCCCTTGGTGTTCCCAGTATCTCTGCTGAGGGAGGTGATTGTGGTTTTATCCAGTGCAGTTTCAGATACAATGCAAGTTTACTAGGACAGAAGATAATTTGAATTTTCTGTAGCACATCTGTGATTCATCTAAAGTGATCTGTGGGCAGTCATTTTCAAAGACACCAAGACAGTTAAAACAAACCTTCCTGCAGTTCAGCTGGCTTAGTGCTCCTTATGCTGTTAAAACAAACAAACAAAGAAGCTTGCTTGTGTGCTCCTGGGTTGTAGTCAAGGAAATAAATATGTAAACAGGATCTCCTGTATCTTGGTTCATCCTGCTTGATAGTAATTTAATTCCTGAAGCCGTAATTCACTGTGAGTGCGGGTCTTGATTTCCTTTCTGGTAGCAGGGATGTAATCATGTTCCGGATTTGAGCTAAGGTTGGGGATGTGCAGTCCAGTGATGTGTTTTGAAGCTGGTGCTGGCCTGAGTGTTTGCAAACAGAGTTTGTTAATGAGAGAGAATCTGACATGGGGATCAGCAGAAGTCCTCGATGCAAGTGCACTGAGTGTGTTGTCCATTTTGGGGTAGAAATGTGGGGGTCTAGTAAAAAACGCTGCAGCAACTGTGACACTGGAGATGGGGATGCTGGCCAGTCTTGTACCACGTTGACTTCTGCGTGGGGCTGGCTCTCACAGAGCAGAAGCTCTGCCTGCAGTCAGCAGCACGTGGCCTCCACTTCCCCTTGGCTTGTCACCTCGCAGGCACAGAGCCCGTGCCCACCTGTAACAGCCCACAGCTCCTCCTGGGTGCCTTGGGGGATTTTGGGGTTTCCTCAGGCTGTGGCGATGCAGTCGGAGCAGTCCCAAAGCCGTGCTCGCTCTGACTGTGCCTGGTAGGTATGTGCAGTGGTGTAATGCCGTGGCTTTGCTTCTGAAAGGCTTTGAGCATGTGGGAAAAGAGGCTCTGATAACAGCTCCTCTTGGCTTGCAGCTGCTGACTGTCTCCCCAGATTCTACCAGGCAGCTAGGATGGACAGGTTGCTTAGCCTGTGTGGTTTGAAGCACGTCAAGGTACCTGTTTCATGCACTTAAAAAGCCCTGATGGGGCTTACTCAACTTCTTGCAGCTTGGTTTAGTTGTTTTTGCTGCTCTGCGTGGCCATGTTTATTCTATGCACGTGCATGCAAGTGCATGAGTCACTGTTATAACTAGTTGTAGCTTTGCAAGTGGGTAGCTTTAAAAGTGCTTTGCTGGGAAGTGGTGCAGACTGCAGGTGTACCCTGTGAGAGGCTTTTGCCTCTTAGCAAATGTATAAGCATTTTCACTTGCGTAGTTATATATGCTTTTCCTTTAAAACTATTCCCCTATAGCAAAAAGTGCAGGCTGATACCATACATAAAATGCTGTCTTTAAATGTGCTTTTAAAATAGAACCTGAAACAGGAACAGTGACTTGTTGTGTTTCAGCAGTGGTGGGTGTGGCTGTAGTAAGTATTTACCTTTTTTACTTTATTCCACAGCAGTAGTTTCACTCTGATAGAGGCCAGAGTGGTAGTGAAATACGGTGTGTCAAAACTTGCTTTTTTTCTTCTCCCAGCAGCAGTCTCTATTTAAAGTTAAGTGGACACATTCAGAATGAGAATACACATTCACCTAAACCCATTTCTGCTTTTTCAGTGACCTTCAGCCAAATAGAAACCAACTACAAACATGTAGTCTTAATCTCAAATGCCTTGAGTAGATACTGTTCTACAGTACAAAAGATTAAAAAACTGGGTTCCAGAATATCCTCAAATCCAGCCTGAGACTGAGAGCATGTTGCTATGCTGTGTTTCCCAAGAAGAGATTTCCCTGATACTTTCATTTTCAAAAGCCCATCTGCTAAGTACCAGCAGGGTGATTGCTGATGAATTGATAAGTGTGAGACATCGTGTCGTGGCTGGGGGTGACAGGCGATGTGTGTGTGTCCTGGGTTGTGTCCCAAGGAGCACTGCTGCTGGGAACACTCAGTTCTCCTGGCCAGCGAGCAGGGCTGCAGCACTGGGCTGGTGACTGGTGGACAGAGGTTCCCCTCTCCCAGCCAGACTTGTCCTGGCAGGTGCTGTCCTATGTAGGGCAACGGGAGCTTGGCAGATCTGACTGGAAAAATATGGGGCTTGTGGGAAGGGTATAACAGTAAATCTGATTTATGGAGAACAATTTTGACATGAAGTCTTGAATTTTTGATGCAGATATTTTCTTCTCACTGCCAATGTTTGAGATCCCAGCTGGTGAATTAATTTAAGGAAAGTTGCTTTCATTCAAAAATTGGGTATTTTATTTCAAGTTTGCTGATGGCTAGATAATGTTCAATGCGGGTAGGCAGTAACATGCGTTTTCATTAAACATCTTTAGGCTTATTGTCATTGGTATTAATTTTCACTTCCTTCAGTTCTAAACTGGAAGCTGCAAGTGTTAGTGTGAGATGACACATTGTGAGTGTTTTCAACTCATTCTTTTTAAAAGGAGCTAGTTTATAACTGTTCTGGGGTTGAATTTAAATGTGCATGGTTCAGGGCTTTCTGTTGCTTATATCCTAGTAAATTATCTAATACAATTGTTGCATAGTTCACATTTTCTTACTAATCCTGTTCATAGCAGCTTCATCTTGTGTGTTTGTCACGGAAAAAAAATCTCTTTGCTAGGAAAATACAGTACACTGGAGAAAATTGGGTGGCAGGCTTGAGAAAGTAATTTGAGTGGTGTATGAAAAAAAAGAAAGTATGCCATCATACATGGGTATATGGAGAAGCATGGCGGGTACAGCCTGCTCCTATTTATAAGAAACCTATTTACATCAAGTAAAAAAATGATGTGTTTCATCAAATCCTTCAGAAAATAAATGTCAGTAGTTTCCATGTACACGAAGTGTCATTTCCCTCAAGCAAAGGCTATATAATATATCATGATGTCAAAACTACTCTGGAATTTGAGCATGTGCAGAATTAAATAATAAAAATACCCCTATTCAATATATGCTGTTACAGAGCTAAGCTATGTTCTGTTCCCTCTGCAGAGGACTTTGACAATCACCTCTTTGAGCACAGAGCTGTACTCTCCCAAGCAGCAGCACTGTGGTCACACCCCAAGGCCAGTGAAGCCACTTGAAATCTCCATCCTTCCCACTGCCATCACCCTTTTTCTCTGCTTTCAAGTTTTTTCCTAAATTTGGACTTTTGCACTGTTATAGAAAGAGAAAACAAATGTGCATATTCCAGACATGAGATGAAAAACTGGCTCCTTAGCACAAGTCTGTTTCTGGCTGCAGAGAGGCTTTTGCAGAGGTGAATGCCAAAATATATGTGTTCTTGCTGTGTAAATCTTCCCATGGTACCAAGTTTCTCTTCCTTTGTTATTCTCTTAGAGTGTGGTCAGAGATGTTCAGAATAGCTTTCACTTTGTAAGTGTCTTGAAAAATTGCCCATTTAATCTGACGTGCAGTTTATTCTTCCCCTGTAGCCCGCAGAATATTTGTATTTTTAGCAGCATGTAAAAGACATCATTGGAATTTTTTGGCCCCGTAACAACAACAACAAAAAAGTCACAATTGGAGGAGTGAAATTGCCTATAAGTTTCACAGGAGATGTGAGAAGGAGATGCAGAAGTATTAGGTAACACGGTGAGACAGTTAGTCAGACCTTGCTACATTGGAAAATTAAGCTGTGATTAAAATGTACTGATCAGAAATCACATTGAAGTAGGAGCTGCAGCTTGGAAAAATAAAAGAACAAAAAGCACTTTAATATTTCTGTCCTTGCTCTGTTTTGATTGTGGGGTAAATAACAGAGGAAAATACACCCATTCTTGGCATGAATTTGAAGAATTTGAATTTTTTCCAGTGTCTGAATGGATGAGTGTAAAGTGGTGCCGTGCCTGTGCTGCTGCCTGATAGCGGGTGATGGAAGAGCCCTGATTATATAACCCCCTTCCCTGGGGCTTTTGTCTGCCTGTGTTTTCCCCTTGGTGTGTTAGACCCACCTTTGGTGAATGAGGAACGAGTTATGGCTTGACAGGGAGGATGCTTCTTTGGGCTTCTACAGGACAACACTCCAGTTGTGTTTGATGTGGGAGTTACCTTACTCGTACAGATGTGTACAGGATGAAGCAGAGCAGAGGGCACAGACCTCGGGGATCTAGACTGGGTCTTGCTTAGACCAAGACTGGTCCTTCTCAGCATAGGCAGGGATATCTTGCTGCCATGTTGTTTTCTTTTGGAGTTCTATGTAGAAGATAATCACCTAAAGAACAATGCACTTGTCTCATGCACACTTCAGTAGGCAAAAACTTCTTTCAGTTTCTTCTTTGATGTTAAATCTGCCTCTGGGTGCCCTTTCAGAGCATCTCCTGGCTTCCTATTCACAGGTGAGGCAGGAGCACAGTGGTTTGTTGTCATCCACATGGATGCTGTACCAAGCAGCACCTGGCTGGTGCCTGTCCTGTGCTGGGCCAGTGCTCTGTGGCTGATTGATGTATCTCAGTTTAAAAGCTGTGCCTTTCATAGTGTCATGTGTGTGCCTGAGAACAAAGACAAGACCCCCCCTTGCTCTGGTTGGGCTGTGTCAGGGAGCAGGGAGCTGGCAGTCCTGCTGCATGCAGGGAAGCTCCACAAACACTCTGTACAGCGACTGTGCAACCTCAGCCTCATTTTAGCTGTGGGATATGGCTGGAAGCTAAAATTGTCAGCAATTGTTTTTTGTATTAGCACTTTCCTAAAATGTTTCACATGCTGTGTACACATTTACTTATCTCCTTTCCCCTCCCTCCTGCTTTTTTTCCCCTTACAGCTTCTGATATGAAGAAGGATATAGAGTCTTTAATAGCCCAAGAAAAAGCAGAAATCGTCGCCAAGTATGAGAAGGTACCAGACTTGTGCCTCTCCCCAGCATGCTGGCTGGGGCTGGAGCTGTTTAATCAATTAGGAATGCATCAAATAAGAACTTTTGCTTCCCTGCAGGCATCGCCCCTGTAACACTCATGCCATTAGGCTTCATGCCAGCTCTCCCTGTATATCCCTTCTCACTACATCCCTGGAGTTTATTGAGGGTCCCGTGCGTGCTCAGCATGGATACTGAAAGGTGCTGAGCTTCTGGTGCTTCAGTGCTCCCTCAACACCAGGATGGCTTATGCCCAACAGCACTGTTTTTTCTGGTGTACAGCTTTTCCCAGCCTCTAGCAGAGGCATGCATGGAATGCTGGATAGGCTGAACTTGGCAAATTTCTCTTGCCTGCCTTCTATTTGGCTCTTCAGTGCAAGTTTTGCTCTCCTGGTTCTGTGCCTTTTATCATTCGGGACAGAGGGATGTGGGCTTTGGGTGTAGGATGCAAGCACTGGGGTATTCCTGATGCTGGGACCAGCTCACAGGTGTCCTTTCTGCTTTTAGGGCAGACAGGAAGGAGCTCAGATTGACCAGTGGGAAGATGCTGAATTCACACTCTACAAAGTTACAGATCGGTTTGGATTCCTGCAGTAAGTCCTCCTGCCCTCTCCTTTTCTCTCTGACCTGTGTGTGTGTGTGGACCATCTTTCTGCACTGAGCATGACTGGCCCAGCCTCTCTCCCATAAGCTGCTCTGTGACTTGGCTTGATCAATCCCAAATGCAGGAGGAAAGACGAAACAGGCCTCCTTCCTCACTGTGCATGTCCAGACACTGGTGCTTTGACTCTGCTGCAAGGCAAGGCTCAGAAATGGTTTCCTACCACAAGCCTGGTGTTACAAGGTGCAGTCTGGTGCTCCTGTGCCTCCGTGCTGTGTCACAGAGGGAGAGGCCTTGTGTTTGCACCTGATGTTTCAGGGAGGTATAGGAAGAGACCAGACAAGACACCTGATGGTCTTTGGTTCCCTTAGGAAATCTCTATCCTAGCTAAGGTGCATGTGAATTAGATACACACGCTGTGCCTGGGAAGAATGCTTAAAAAGGACTATTTTTGTTCTGATTCTGAACAAAAGTTATAATGGCAGGTATTCTGTGTACAGGAGGGGGGTTTTAAGCAATTGCTGTCCTGAAATTCTGCTTCGCCACCCTTTGAATTGCTGATCATGTGTGTATTGAAGAGGAGATATATTCCCAGGATTTCCAGTTATATCCGGTGTTCGATTACCCCCCAGAGCTTCTGTTGGGTGGTGGGATTTTGGATGGTGCTTACCCTGCCTCTTTCATACTGGGGACATCTGTAGGAAGGACACAAAGTCCCCAGGACATACCCCTCAGGTGTCTGAGGTGGTCCATGAGCTGCAGCACCCTGTGCTCTTCCACACCCTTTGTTGCTCATGGAGTAACCAGTGACCCCTTGCTTTTCCAGCGAGCAGGAGCTGCCAACCCGCACCGCCTTGGAGGAGAAGGTGAGAGCTGCCAGCTCTGTCATCATGGATGTGGCATCCTTTTCACACCAGCTGGGGAGGGAATGTTTTTTGAGGAAATGAATGAGCAAGTGAGAGCAAAGCAGGCAGCCAACACCCACTGGTCACTGCTGCTCACCCAGAGATGGGGACTCTGCATGATGCCCAGCTGTTTGAACTTTTCTTTTGCTGGGTCGGACAACTTTCCTCCTCCACGCAGCCCTGAAAAAGCACCTCTTTGAGCAATATTGGGCTTTTCCCTCTGCTTTGGCACAGTGCTCAGCAGCTGTGGCTGGTAAAGGGGACTGCATGTGCAAGGGAAGATGGTGGAAGTTGTAGGTAACCATCACCTCCATCCTCATCTCTGCTGAGATGAGAGCATGTCCTCTGTTAGGACCCTGCTAAAGGGAACTGAATCACGTTTCTGCTGATCTGATACAGTGATAGTATTTGAGTCTAGCTGGACCTGCAAAGATTTTTATTGTCAGAGACTACTCTTGGGAATGCCTTCTCTATGTTAGGCCTGTGTATCTTGTTATTTTCACCAATGCTGCTTTTAATTACCAAGAGCTGAAATTACCTGTTTCTGCACACACCTGTGGATTATTCCCATCCCTGACGTCTGGTCTTTGCATAGAAGTTTAAACCTAAGAGAATGAAGTTTTGTGTTTTCAGGAGGCATCTCCTGGGGACTTTTTTTCTTAAATTTGTCTCGTCTTTTCTTCTCCTTTGCACCAGCAAAAACAGCAGGAAATAGAACGTGTGGACAAGTGGCTTAAGATGCTGAAGAAATGGGGCAAATACAGAAACAGTGACAAGGTAAGGAGGAAAAGAGTGTATGTCTGCAAGGGTGAGTGTGATGGATCCTTTTGATGAGTCAGGCTTTTGAAAAGTCGATAGAAAAAACAGAGATCTCTGGAACATTGCCTGATTCTACTCGTTAATCTTTAATATTTTAAAGCTTTCCTAGAAATTTCTGGGTTACCAGTCGAGGTAAAAGTCCTGTTCTGACTCACATAGCTTTAAAAAAGGTTTCCTAAATGCTGCTACCATGTTTGCACTTCTGCTTTCCTGTGCAAGCAGGAGCACAGCAGGGATGTTTGTGTGCCCAGCTGGCTCCCTGCCCTGTGAGAGCTGAGGGCAGTGCACACCACAAGTCACTTCTGTGTCTCCACCTCCTGGAAATGATGTGGGAGATGTGACTGATACAGCCCAGTTGATGTGCCTTGTAATTCTCCTGGGGGAAGAATGACTTGTCTAGAAAAATACTTGGATTTTGTATTTTGCTCCTAGCTGTGCCTGGGAGAAGGTATTATATTGTGTACACCTGTCTGTGGAAATCAAGGATGGAGACACCAACATTGTCTTGGCTTTGGTGTTAAAATGAACTCTGCACCAAACACCACTTCAAAACTGAATTGTTTTTAATAAATAGTATCTGTTATATGTTCCTCTTACAAACCTCTTGAAACAAAAGACCCTTTGAACCTAATGACAAGAGCCTTTCTGGGTAAGGAGAGGAGTCTGACCTGCTCTGCTTGCAGCACTCTGCACAGGAGAGGGCTGGACCCTGGCATTACCTTGTTGCCATGGCCTCTGCAGCCTTCGTGTTGAGCAGGAGTTTAGACTCTAGCTCCTTATGGGAGTCTTTGGGAGAAATTTGGTTAGAAGGGTTATATAGAGAGAAATATCTGAAGAATATCTGCATGGCTGTAGGGGCAACATCAAGCAGAGCATCCTTCTCGCCCAGCTATCAGGAGTCATGTGCAGTTCAGGCAGCCAAAGACCAGCTGTAGCCTCACTCTCTAAAAAAAATTAAACGAAAAATAAAGTCATCTTACTGACAGCAGGGATGGGGTGGAGGTCAGCTTGGGGTTTTATAATCCTTCTATTCACTTCAGGGTAGTTCTAATTACTTTGTTAATCAGTGCTGCTCCACAGGCAAAATTGGAGGCTCTCCTGTGACTTGGTTCTTTCTAATTAGAAGTTAGCACTAATTGGTTAGTGACCTTGTGGGTAAACCACCAAATTCCAGCAGGATACAGGGAATTCCTTCAGGTCCTGGAGCGTGTTTGAGGTGGGTAATGATGAGTAATTTTAGCACACCTTGGCTTCCCTGGGTCAGACAGTGGAGACAGGCAGGATCCAGCATGAGTGCTGTGGAGCAGTAGCAGTCTCTGATCCCCGTCTGTTTTGGATTTCCCTTGATGATTAGTGGGGGTGTTAAACACACTATAGCTGATGTCACTTAGATCTGCTGGATGGTGAAGGGTCAGACTGGCAAGTGGGTTTTGAGGCTCTTTGGGTCAGAAAATTAGAAAGCTCTTGTAGTAGAATAAAAGAAGTTATAAATAACAGCCTGTAAATGGTCAATGGTTCTTGGACACAGAGATGGCATTGTCCCATGCTGGGACACCGGAAATGGCCGTCCCCTCTCCCAGCAAACAGAGAAGCAGTGCTTGGCCCCAAGTAGGGAAGGAGCAGTCTGGTGACCCTGGGGAGTAGAAAGGAGCTTTGGTTTCACTCCTGTCCAGCCTAACACCCGTTGCCTTGCACCAAGACAAGTGCAGGCTGTAAGGTCTGTAGCAGCCACACACCATTAAATGCAAAGATGCTGAGAGGCACAAAAGAAGTGTGCCTTCTTTTAGTAAAAAAAAGTCAAATTAGTTTGTATTCTACACCTAGATGTGAAACCCCATGCTTGTGTCAGGAACTTGTGTCAGATACTCCTGCTGCCACTGCTGGATGCAGTTCAACTGTGGCATTTCAAGGACCTTATGCTAGGATCACAGTCATGTCAGAGACCTGTGTGTTTTGTTCTAGCTAAAGTAAATGTGACAAGCCCTTGATCTGATTTTTCTAAAGCAGTGTGGGTTGGTTTTGTTCCTCCTCTGAGTGCTCTGGCTGCCACATCTGCATTGCATGTTTCTTTCAGGTTTGTTTTATCACTTGGCTGACATGGTAGAAACTCGAATGTCACAAGGCAGCCGCTCTGTGTTACTTTAACAATGACTAAGGTGTCATCTTTGAAAAAATCCTATTATTGAAAGCAAGAACCTTCCCTTTGATGTTAATTTTGATATGCTGTGCTTTATTAGAGGGGGAAAAAAACCTTGTTGCAGGAGCCACAAGCAGTTTCACAGGGAAGTTGCCCTGACTTTGACTCTGCTTGAATGATGCAGAAACCCATCTTATTTTGCAGACTGGGACTTCCTGGAATTCAGGGCCAACCTTTTCAATCTGTGTTCATGTGCTGGAGCTGGCAGACATCTGATCATATCTAGTGCTTGATGAAGAGGGACTTAGCAAGCAAACCTTTGTGTTTTGCAGCATCTTAGTATCTGATGGAGGCTTAGGTTGTTTTATCTTCTGTGTTGTGAAATGTGAGCAGGAGGAGCAAGGTTGTGTACCCATCCAGGGCATTGACCCCAAAGCAGCCACCTGTCAGTGGGCAAGAAAGCAGCTTTTTCAGACCCTTGGCATGAGCCACTGCCAGAGAACAGCAAGTTTGGCTTTTTGTTCCCCCACCTGCAGCCTGTGTGCATCCTTGCGTGCTGCTGATTGCAGTCTGGATCTTGTGACTGTCACAGATTATAGGAAATAAGGCTGAAGAAAAAGAGGGGGACCTTTTACAGTTCTTTGCTTGAAATGGCCTGGCTAGGAACTGAAATAATTTCTGGCATAACCTGTTTCAGGATGAGCAACAAATAGGATTATCTTAATTGAAGTAATGCCCTGGGGCTCCCATTGCCTTAGATCTGTCTCCATCTCTGTTCTAGACATATTTTGTAACAATCTGATTTAATTTCAGTAGCAAGATCAGCAAAAAGTGACACCCAGCACAATTCCTCATATGGGTGGGGTTAACATGATGCAATGGTGCCTTTTTCTGGAAGAACTTCCACAAGGGAAAGGGTACAAAAATAAGAGTCCATGAAAGGACAACATTGTTTTGCAGAGTTAAGATATGTTAAACCTGCAAAGAAGTGCAAAACTGTGCTATTCAGGGTTCAGCACAGGGAGGCTAACGTGGTCTGTCTCCTCTTCACTGCTGATTTGAATCCAAGTTTAAACACCAGCCTGACTCTGCTTGGGAGAGTTAGGAAATGGCTGGTGCCATATGAGAATCTACACAGTTTAGGCAGCACAGTTTTGCAGATAAAAAAGGCTGTGCTGTGTGCACTGCAACAGTGGGATAATTTATTCATCATAGCCCTGAAATGGATTTCAGCCAGAAGCATCAGTCATAGGAGGAGGATATGACCTCTGCATCATTTGCAAGCTGTATCTTGCTGCTGGCCATGTGGGATGGGACCTTTAGAGAGGGATGTCTTTGGTCATAGATGTCTGGTTTTTAGGCAAAGCCTGCCTTTGTGCAGGGAGGAAGCCTTGTATCTGCTAAGGTCATGGGAGTGCAGGGCACTTAATCCAGTGCATGCCAGCAAAGCGGTTTAGGATGAATTGGAGATCTGTATGGACTGACACAGACCCCTGAGAGTGAAGTCTGCTAACACTAGGGAGAGCCAGCAGACATTTGTCGTGCCAGGGCTGGCTGAAGTCACATCTCCTGCCTCAAATGCCATGGCATGGAAAGGCAGTTGTGTCTGGGTGGGATCTGGAGGACGGCTTTGCCTGCTTTTTATTTTTTTCCATTTTGGAAAGGCAGGTAGCATTTTCCTCTCCTCCAAAGACAGCCTGGGCAATAACTGTAAATGCCTGCCCATTGCCCACCAGCTTAAGGATTTAAATTTGCCCCTGCTTTGCTGGTACCCCATAAGGAATAGCTGCATAGGCTCCAGCTGCAGGCACAACAGTTAAGTTGGGAGCAATCATTAATTGTATGGAAAGAAAGCCATGTGTGCTGATATCCAGTCTGCCAAGCATCCTGCATGGCCACATCATCCCTCAGCAGGCTTCATGGTACTAAAAGGAAATCATTCTACTCCAGGTGAAGATTTGCACAGCTCAGTTCCCCTGGTGCATCACTGGTAGGAGGATGTGAAGAAGTCCTTTCTATTTGGAAGGATCACTCTTTGAGCCCTAAAGGAATTGAGAAAGGAGGGCTGCTCCTATTTTAGGGTGTTGGAGACATATGCTGGATATATGGAAAGGCTTGAAAGGGATATCACCATGCATACCCAAAATTTGGGCATTGCTCCTGCAGTCTCTTCCTGGTGATCCATGCACATGGCTGAGAAGTTAACAGTGACAGACTACAAAGTGTGAAGGGGGACTGCAGTGTATATATTCTGCTTCAAAAACCAACCCACCTCTCCCAAGTTCTTTTTAATTTCACTGTATTTACTACTGCAAAAAGATGTCCTTAAAGGCAGTGACTCCATCCCTATTACTCAAGGCCTGGAACAATTGGTTGGGTACTTCTCAGAGGAGATTACTGGTGCAGGAAGGATAGCCCTCAAGTCTGTGCTTTCCATAGTCTTCCCCATGCCATCTACTGCAAAATAAGAAAATATATGGGCAGGGGAGAGATGAGGGATGGGGTGATGATGGCCTCTGTGCCATAAGCTTTGTGTGTTAAAGCCTGGAGAGGGAAGATGATCCTATGGCAAAACTTGCAGCAAGTTTTAGACACTGTGATTTCAGTTCTTGGCTGACACAGCCTTTCTACAGTGTTTTGAACCATTGCTTTGACCACCAGCCTCTCCCTTTGTGAAGGAGAATGGTGTCTGGTTTTGCCTGTGCACTGGTCTGTCAGCCTGCATGGGACATGATCTAGGTGCTCTCTTCCCATCTGTAAGGGCTGAGCAGTCTATAAGAGACAAAAGAGAGTGATCTTGAGGGTTCTTTTTGACTGTCATGTGGTACAGGAGTTATCACATGCTGCCTTACCTCTGTCTTTTCATCCCATCATAAATTCTGCTTGCATGGTAACTTCCCTGTTTTCCTTCACGTTTCACGATGAAGAAAAGTTGCTCATTTTTTTCTGGATGACTCACAGCTCTGAGGTTTTATCACTTTCATGTCTGGAGGTGGTGGGAGGAGGAAAGCCCTTGGATAAATAACAGGAAGGCATTTCATTTCAGTTCCATCTCAGCATGTTTTGTACCTCGCCTGTTCCTTTAGCACTTGTGCAAAGAAAATCATTAGAGACATTTACTGTTATGCCACTGAGGGTTGCACTTATTAAAGCAGAACAATACCAGCTCTGGAAATTCAAAACAAAATTATATCCTGGACCTGAGTATCATCATATGCCTTGGCAGCTGTCAGTCAGTCTCTTGTAATACACTGGAAATAAGTAATCTTTTCTGGATTGGTGTTCTTGTCAGACTTGGTACATATTCTAGTTTCTTGATTCTGCCTCAGCTTTTGCTTCATAAAGGCATGAGCACTTGCAGGAGCCAGGCTTTTGTGAGCACCTACTGCTTTGGGGATGTGGTTCATCTAATCCTGTTGCTTTGTGTCTCTTGATGCATTGCACTTCTTTCATCCTGATTTAATGACTCTTGGGAAATGGGTCTTTCATTTGTGGGGATGAATCTGTCCCACATGGTGTGAAGGTTTGCTGTCCTTAGAAACACCTCCTTAAGTGAGCCTTTGGATGTGCAGATGGTGAATTAGTGATGTCTCACTTAAAATGCAGGATGCTGTTGAACAGGATGGTGGCCTTCCATGGGCATATCTTGCTGGTGAGGTTGCTTTTAGGGGGCAGCTTTTATTTGGTGCATACAGAGAGAAGGGCAGGATGTGGTAAAGGATTTCTGCAGGATTTGGTCCTGGCTATGCATTGGACCTTCACAGCTGGTGCTAAGCAATGCCTGGGACAGAGCAGGCATTTGGGAAGTTCTGAGGATGGTGTTTTAAATGTTGAATGTCCATTACACTTTCAGGATCAGGATATGTTACAGACACTTTCTGTGTCAGCAGAAATACTGAAATATTTATTGTAACGGAGTGGAAAAGCATTCTCATAAACATTTGGTTTTCCTGGTCCTACAGAGTGATCTTGGCATTTACCACAGCGTTATTTTACATACTTTTTTTGACTGGGATAGTGATGCTAGTTCTTTGCTGTCCCCTAGCCTGCCTTCTTGAAGCCCATCTCCTGTCTTACCTCCTGGCCTTGTAACTCTTTGGGACAAGGGCCAGCATTCCTGGCTTTTGCCCTCGGTAGAACAATGCTGCCGTGAAGACAGTAGGGAAATGAGGAGTGTTGCTTTGTGTTTATGGAGGCTGTGAGGCAGCACAGTGCCATGGTTAAAGTCTTTATGTCCTTGTGAGAGGCTGACCTTAAAAAGTCAGCTTGGAAATAAGAGTTGGTGGTGTGAGGTGGGTCTGAAAGGAAAGGCAAGAGAAGCAGGTGTTCAGCTGGGTGTGGCAGTGGCAGTGTGGCAGGCTCACATCCAGAAAACTTTCTACTAGGATCTTGTGCTTCCCTGGGGATTGCAGTCCTGCTCTTACATCAGCCTGAATTTCGTGAAGCAGAACACCCTATGGAAAAAGAAGAGGGATTTTGCAGGTTGTTTGATGCATTTGTACCAGACAGTGACAGTAGCTCCAGTTGATTGCCTGGTCAGGCACTGCTCTTCTCAGCTCCAAGCTCATTCCCATGACTGGAAATCTGGCACCTCTGCCCCCTCCCAAGGAATTGCCTTGTTCAGAGGGAGCACCGTGAGGCAGCACAAATGCCCTCAATGGCTGGAGCTTGGGCATGTGCCACAGGCCCTTCAGTGTACCCAAGGGTCCTCAGGAATCTGGAGGAGTGCTGCAGTGGGTTTTGTAGTGCAGCTGCAAGGCATTTCACAGGTGGGATGAATGGAAGGAAGGAAAGTATTTAGAAAAGGACATTTTTCTTTCTTATGAAGCTTTTTCTTTTAATGGAAGTAGTCAGCCATGTTTGTTTTCCATTGAAATTTAATGGGGGCTTTATGACAAGCAAAAGAGAAGAAGCATCTGTGAGATGAAGTGAACAAATACCTCTCTTCTATGAAGACAGGTTGAGTTCTTCAGCCTGAAGAAGAGAAAGCTCTGAGGAGATCTCAGTGTGGTCTTCCAGTACTTAAAGGAGGCTTATAAAAACAAGAGAGAACAATTTTTTACACAGGCAGATAGCGATAGGACAAGAGGCTATGGTTTTAAACTAGAAGAGGGCAGGTTTAGGCTACATGTAAAGAAGAAATTCTTTACTGTGAGGGTGGTGGCACAGATTGTCCAGAGAAATTGTGGAGGCCTCATCCCTGGAAATGTTCAAGGCCAGGTTGAGATGGGATGGGATTATGAGCAATCTGGTGTAGTGAAAGGTGTCCCTGCACATGGCAAGGGTGTTGGAACTCGATGATCTGTAATATACCTTTCCACCAAACTGTTCTGTGATTCTGTGATTTTATGATTTTGACTCAGTAGTTGTCTTTGATGGATGCAGGTACTCAGCTCATCCATCAGATTGGAGATGCCCTCTCTTTGCCAGCACAGGGAGAGGAAGTGATTGCCTGGGGTGTCTGCTGAGATGGCTGATTATCTGCAGCAGCAAACCATGGAGAAAACGTGATTGTCACCAGCAGGACCCAGGTAACCTTACCTGTGTTCTCCTCCTTGCAGATGTGCCGGCGTGTGTACAAGGGGATCCCGCTCCAGGTGCGAGGCCAGGTCTGGTCACTGCTGCTGGATGTCGAGAAGATGAAGAAGGAGAATGAAGGAAAATATGAGGTATGGGCTCTACCTGGCAAAGATGGGAGGAGCAAGGTGGTAGGGAGGTTAGACTGGTTGATGAAGGTGATTTGGTGAGGACTGAAAATGCAAAGGGTATCAACTCTTTTTCCAGGAGTTTGAATTAAGCTGGGGTCTTTTAGCATGTTAGCTGGCTGCTTTCTATAATATGTTGCTTCCATTAATTCTGCTGGAAGTTGGGAACAAAGCTACTGTCAGTGTTACTGCATCTTTAGAGAAGGATGCAGGGAGGAAGTGAGGGAAAGCTTTCCATAGACAGCGTGTGAAAGCCCTTGGTGGATAATTAACTTATTTTTCAAGCCTGTGTTACGATTTATCTTGCATCATGTACCAGGGTGGAGATCAGGGTGTTGTGGAGACAATTATTTTTCAGAGGCAGGAGGTTGAGTGCTACTTCCAACAGGTGTTTCTAAAAATCCCTGCCTATTAAGTGGGATGATGCTAACACTCATTATAGTCAGTCAAGCGTGGATGTTACTGGTGAGGTGCTGCGGGGATGGAGGCACACACAGGGGCTGGGGGAAGGCTGGGCTCACCACAGTAAGCACAGATAAGGAAGCTCTCCCAGCATGCAGATTAAAATGTTCTCCCTCCCTCAAAGCTGTGCTGTGCAGGCAGGGAAGCAATCCAAACAAATGAAAGTCACAAGGAGTTTATCTGTGCTCCAGAGGGGTCTGTGATAAACAGAAGCTTCAGGGCTAAGAGGCTTTGCTGGATGCAAACCCTCTACAAGATCATCTTAATCTACCTCTTCTTTGGTGCTGCCTGCCACCAGTAATTAGCCCTCCCCTAATTTCCTCCAGGAGAGGCTCAGTGCAGGTCCTGGATGAGGGGTTTTGCTTTCAAGAACAGACTAAGCCTCAGGACTTGTGTCCTGGAGGGACTGGTTCAAAGGCCACCCCATTTCTCCCTGGGGCACAACTGGTGGCACAAAAGCCTGAAGGCTACCATGGGACAGCTCCACACTTGCTTTGAATGTAGGTGTGATGCTCTGCCTCACTGGGCTTTGTTAGCTGCAGCCAGAGTGCTTGAGGGGAGCTTGAGAAGGCAGCAGGAGAAACATCATGGCCATGGGGCAGAGCAGAGGCATCCTGGCTTTTACCCACTGCTTTGTACAAGGTCTTTGGGATGGGACTTCCAGCTTTCTAGCCTCTGCTCTGCCACCAGCTTGCAAGACTCACGTTGCTAATGAGCTCAACAGAGCATCTGTGGAGCCCCCAGGTTATTTACACTAGGGAAAAAAGGAGAATAACCCATCCTGTGTTTCTTTTTTAATGTCTGCACAATTAATAAAGCCTCCTGAGTGCATGGAGGTGACAAAGTGCTGTGTGACCTACCTGCTGTTCATGTGCAATGATTTAAAAATACTCAAAGTAGAGTGTTTACAGTCTTTGGGAGATTTCTGTGTTGTTCTGGCAGGGAAAACAAGAGGGCCTTTGGAAGGAAAATTTGAACTGAAGTGACCCAGTGCACATGAATAGTCATATTCTCTCAGGTAGTCTGCCTGGCTTTATAGAGGGCAAGGAGCCATAGGATACAGAGACCACAGTATTTACAGCAGGGAAATTATGTTGTTCATCCGATCTTCATTCCAACATCACTTTTATCCTCACTTGTCCTGTGAAGGCAGTAATTCAAAATAGCCCCTGTACTGTTGCTCCTCCATACAGCTGCTTTCAGTTTTGGAGTTCATATTCCCAAGATGCTGTGATCGTCCTAAGTGTTGGCTGTGCTGGACATTGTGGGTGCTAATGAGGTTCTGATGTTTCCCAGAGCTGATGTGGCCTCCTTGGGAGGTCAACAGCAGCCTGGAGGCACCTGGTATCAGGCTGACAAGCATTCATAGGATGGCAGCTGCTGGAGCAGATGATAAGTATCTGTGCACATGTTCTATTTTCTGTCTCCTCTGTGAGCCAGGAGGGGTCCTGACCCGGGGCTTAAGGGCAAGTTGGGCTTGCTGCTCATCTCTCTTGCTTTCAACCTGCTGGTGAATCTCAGTGTGCCTGAAGACAGTCATCAAATGTATTTTCTTCATGCAATTAACCCTGGAGACATTAAAGGAGGAGGGCATGATCACTGGTGGTATCTAAAGGCTATGAGATGAGATGCTTAGCTATAGCATAGTGGTCCTTGCCTGCAGTCTGAGCAGTGGGTGGCACATGGGACTGCAATGAGATTTATCCATGGAGCATCTTCATCTTGGGGCTCTGAGGGCACAATTGGTTGAGGTGGTCTTAAACTTTCATTTGATTTTTTTTTTTTTTTTGTAGTGGACTTCAGTCCTTTTCCTATGTGATGGTGCCTTAATTGATTAGCCAGCTTGGGGGGAACATGGGGATTCTTGGCTTTGAGTTTAGCTTCTGTTTTGGACTCTGCCAGTAAGGGAATATTCCAGGACTGCTTTTCTAGTGGAAACTCCTTAAACTGAAGATGATACTCTTCTACAGGGAAAGTAGTAGTTGGAAATCATAGAATCTGTCATAACAGTTTGGACTCCATAATGATTGAGCCTCTGAAAAGCCGAGAGTGCTGCATACATCTGTGTATTAGTTCCTTAAGGATCAACAGAGCTCTCAGTGCTCTATGACAGCCAGGCAGGCAAAGAAATCAAAATAAATGAGAGTGGAATTGAATTGTAAACGTTTTAGATTATGAAAACTCTGTATCTGCATTGGAAGATGGGCAAAGGCTGGGTTGGCAGCTGCTGCTGCCAACATGTGAGTGCGGGGTCATCCTCTTCTCCCTGGGCCAGTGGCACAGACAAGGGGTCAGGGCTCACCTCCAGGCTGCAGTTCATTGCTGCCTGCAGGACATCAATGTCGCCTGCTCTGGATAGCTCTGTGCAGCTCTCAAGCTGCTGCTCCTGCTGCAAGAATCCTGCCTTCTTACTGTGTGGAGAGAGGTACAGGCTGAGATGGTGTCTGATTCCTGCCTCTTGTCTGCCCCTCTCCCTTGCAGCAAATGAAAGAACAAGCAAAGAGTTTTTCATCGGAAATCAAGCAGATAGATTTGGATGTTAACCGCACCTTTCGAAACCACATCATGTTTCGGGATCGCTACGGAGTGAAGTGAGTATGGAAGGTGTCTGTGGCTCATACCGTGTAGGAGCTGTGGCTCCAGACAGTCGGGACTGACAGACAGATCTCTACCGCCAGGTGTTGGAACTTGTGGTTTATTGCATAGGGCGTGGCTAAAAGGGCCCTGCTTGGAGCTGCCAGCCCCTGCTCGGAGCAGGAAGGCAAGAATAAAAAGAGTAAAGAGAGAGCAGGGGATAAGAGGTGAGAAGTAAGAGAATAAAAGTAAGAGCATCAGAGAGGTGAGAGCGGTAAGAGAGCGAGCTTCCCGTTACAATACAATAAATCTTTTTCTGTGTTGAGTATTCTAATTTTCACTAACCAATCTAATACAAAATACAAATCCTATAGCATTTACATACAGCCTGTAAGAATCACTACATTACCATACTGTGTTAGGCTTTAAACCCTAAAAACTACTTTTTGGACCCTCTTTACCAAGCTAGTAGGGTCTCTTCTGACCCTTGGACCTGTCTGGAAGCAGAGGGAATTGTTCAGTCAAGAGGGGATTACTTTCAGCTGGCCATACTATTGTTTTCTAGTTGTTCAGTAACTAAGGTTTGGTATCTCAAAGACGGCTTTTATTTCAATCTCGCTTATAGTTTCCAGATTCTCAAAATCTTTTGCCAGGCAATCATATTTATAAGGTTTTCCATATTCATCTTCCCCAACAATATGGGCTGTCCTGCCAGTGTGTATGTGAGGGATGAGCTGAATGGGGTGGCTAACAGTCCCCTGGCTCAGAGCAAAGCCATCTTTGCCTTTTCCTCAAACCATCACACAGTGTGACCCACAGGTGCTGGGCTGCTGATTCTCTCTTCAGAGAGGTCCATACTGGAGCAGGCTGTGCTGTGTGTGCTCATGTAGCTGGAGACCTCATGCTCAGGTGTTTTAATATTCTTCTTTCTCCCCAGGCAGCAGGCACTCTTCCACGTCCTGTCAGCATACTCGGTTTATAACACTGTAAGTAGTCCAGTTATGCTTTATATATTTTTATATATATGTAAAGATTTAAAGAAAAGCTTTATATATGTGTGTGTATTTTGTAGATGTATATATTTTCATGTATATATATATGTAATAAACACACACTTATTTTAAGTCCTGTTAGTGGTTTGTACAGAGAGCTGCAAGACTATCAGGCAGCACAAGAATCTTTCTACAGTTGTTTCATTCCCTTGGTCATTTTGTCACCTGGTAAATGACATCTGGCAGATTTAGTTTGGGCAAGTGTCAGCAAAGAACAAGGAATTGCCCTTTGGCTTTTCAGCAACACTAGTCTTCTGGCAGTCTGTCATGTTTCTGACTTCTTGTCTTACACCAAATGCTATCCTTGTTGAAAACACTTATTTACTACAGCAAACCAGTCATTTTTAGCTGAAGGACACAGGCAGAATAAGCTGAAATTAGCAGCTGGACCTACTGTCTCCACCACCAGGAGGGGACAGTTATCCTAGAAGATGGTCAGGGAGTTAGTTAAGGAGCCTCCCTCATGCCAAATAAATGCTTACCAGATTTATTTACTGTTAAATTACTTCAGTGCTCATATGGCTGAAGGAATCCAAAACAGCATTGGAGCCACATGCTATTTGTCATCCCAAAACCAGATTGGGCATAAGGAAAACATCTTTTTACAATGGGTGTGGTGAGGCATGGAAATAATTGCTCAGAGAAGTTGTGGATGCCCTATCCTGGAAGTGTTCAGTCTGTTTGGATGGGGCTTTGAGCAGCCATGGAAGCTGTCCCTGCCCATGGCAGGAGGGTTGGATGAGATGATCTTCAAAGGTCCTTTTCCAACCCAAACTCTCCATGAGTCAATGACACTGTAGATGCTGTAGACATATGAGAACTGTGAATTTGGACATAAATGGTAAAGACTTGGAAATGGGACAGACCTTGGAAGAGGAAAAGGAAGTACAGGCAGCTTTAGCATTATGGTAGGCTCTGCCACCATGGCAGCACGTGTGCCTCTCTTGACTGTTGCAGGAAGTGAGCTACTGCCAAGGGATGAGCCAGATTGCAGCCATCCTCCTGATGTACTTGAACGAAGAGGATGCATTCTGGGCATTGGCACAGCTGCTCACCAACCAGCGCCACGCCATGCACGGTAAGGCTGCGCTGGGGACGGGGCTGGCTGGCAAAGGAAGGCAACATTGTTCAGCTTGGTCAGTAGAGCCTTGTTTCTCCTCACATATTTGTTTAATTAAAGTGGGTGAGCTGTAGCTACTTGTGCCCTTGCCTGACTAGGGAGCTGAACTTCACTCTTGGAGGCAAACAAGTTCTTTAAAAAAAAAAAAAAAAAAAAGAGTTTTATCCTGAGCTTTAGCACTGAGTAATTAACACTTTCGCAGAAGTGCTGTCCTCCCTCCAGGGTACCTTGCCCTTGGCAATCAATTAACTCAAGGTTATGAGTTTATAAGAAGTCTCAGAGAAGTACATCCAAGAGTACCCACACTAAATGTGGATGTAATTCCACTAAATGTGTGATGTATTATTTTACTTCAAACACATTAAAGATCCTTTCATCTTATTTGTGGTTAGCAGTAATCTATGCACAGAGGGTTATTTCATGGGTAGAGAGCTAAACCTTATGGCTTGATAACTTTGGACAGTCTTAAATGTGTGTCCTGCTAGATTACAGGGCACTGCACAAGATTGTGGTGTTCAAACATCTTTAGCTTTTCCCTGAACCTTGGTAAGCACTGAGGTGTGTTTGGAGAACTCTTGGCCAAGCCAAGTCGCAGGAGGCAGGCAGTGGGAACTGTGTGGGTCTGCTCCATGGGGCTGGGTGAGAAGGACCAGCTGGGCTTGGTCTGAGGGTCCTGTTGCCCACATGGGGTGAGGGGTGACCTCTGGAAAAGAAGGTGAAAAGGAGGTAGCTGAGCACGTTGTGGTTCAGCCAATTTCAACAGGCGATGTAAGATATGAGCTTATAGAAAATCAGGCTATCCCTGTCACTGCTGCAGAGCTTTCCTCATTTCTTAAAATTTTTCTTGTCTTTTCTTGTTAAGGTTTTTTCATTCCTGGATTCCCGAAGCTGCAGAGGTTTCAAGCCCACCATGAGCAAATTTTAAACAAACTGTTTCCAAAACTGAAGAAGCACATGGTATCTCTTTACTATCAGTATTCCTATAATAATGCTACATTTCAATGATAAAGCAGTTAATATAGTGTTCTGCCAAACATGCACAGCTGAATGTATTTCTAACCATATAGGACTGCTTCAGCTGCGGAGGTAGGCATTTATTAATTGGGTTGCCCAGATCTTGCTGAGGTAAATGGTAATCATTTGCTTGCTGGTCATCAGCAATGGAGGGACTGCTAAAATTTAAAGGCTTCCCTAGGAGAGCCAGGCAGGAAGGCTTACAGAGCCTGCAGCAGGAGGAACAGCAGTGAGGCTGGGCTGTGTTCTTACACCAGCTGCAAGGCCCAAAGGCTGATGCTGGTCTGTCTGGAGTATTATTTCAGTAATTATTAGCTCCAAGTGCTTTGCTGTTGTTTTAAGTCAGGAGGCACATAAGATTTGCTGGCTGTTTTGTTGCTTGGGCATGTCCAGTTGCTTTTCTCTGTAGCAGATGGTATACAGGCCCATTTGGTGGCTGCAGGAGCATCTGCAGGGCACACCAGCTCCAGTCTCATGTCCAGGCCACTGTTCTGCAGCACCTGCTCTCCTCCCCTTTTTTTTTTACCTTGTCTCCCTTTGCATTTGTTGTAGACAGTTGGTGTTCAGTGGCCAGATTCCTCAAGTTTTCTTATGCTTCCAAGAGGCTTGGTGGCCCCCATCTCCAGAAAAAAGTGTTTGTGTTGACATCATCTGCAACAGCTCTTCCTTCATGCTCCACATGGTTGTAAAAGTGAAACAGAGCCACGTTAGGTTTTCACTTATTATAGTCATGGGCAAGGGAGGGGATGGGAATAACTCAGAAAGCTGCTCGTTCCTCCTGCTTCTGAAAGCTCTCCAGGCTTGAAGGTGCACAGCACCAGCCAAAAGCAAAGGCTGGAGCTGGCCGTTGTTCCCAAGGGCTTCTTTCTCTTCCTCTCACCACTGCTTTGTTGGCTTTGCAGCAGAGGTCATGTCAGCTCTGCACACATCCCAGCACTGGGCACCAGATGAAGAAGTGTTAGACTGAGGTGGTGATGTTTTTAAGAGTTTTCCTTAGCCTGCCAGGCTGTCCCCCTCCTGCAGCAGCCATGCCATGTAAATGAGCCAAAGCTAGCTTGACTGTGCTCTGAGATGCTTGCATGGAAATTGCTATGGAAACAAAAATGGTAGTCTGCAAGGAGTGAATGGTTTGGATTCCTGGAAGGTTTTTATAAATCCCTGGAGTAGATATTAGGCCAGAAAAGCTTCTCCCAGAAATCCCTCTCCAATGCTGTGGCCCACATCGAGGATCAGGTTCAATGGATGTCTTGGGCAAAGGACCAAAGCAGGGCTTCAACCCTGGAGTTTAAAGCGGGGGATTTGCTGGGAGATGGGAGACAAACCACAGCCACATCCTGCACCCAGACCCCAGAATAAGTCAACCAACCAACCTCCCCCAAAGCCTTATGAGCTGCTTGAACCTCCAGTAACCAGCCTGGTGAAATGCCTGTCTCTCTTTGTTGTCTTCCACCAGGACAAGGAGCAGATGACTACCGGGATTTACACAACCAAGTGGTTCCTGCAGTGTTTCATTGACCGGGTGAGGATGCTCTGGGGGTTTTTTGCTGCTCTGCTGCTTGCATGCATGGTTATCTGCCTGTGTTTTTTGTAAATATCATACTTTGAAGAAGATGTTAATATTTTATAAGGTGGGATATTATGCACACTCTCATAAGACAAAAAAAATTAATAAGGGAGACGCTAAAAACAACTGCATGTCACTGACAAGCCAGTTCCTGCTGCCTCATCACAAGCAGTCGTGGGGAGATGGCTCAGCATCAGCAGTATCAACTTCAGAGTCGGGAGAGATCTTTCTCTTGCCCACTGGCACTTCTGCAAAGGCAATTAACCTCACTTTGGCTCTGGGAACAACATATAAAGAAGTACAGCTGGGGGCACAAACCTCAACAAATAGCAGTGCAGCAGCTGCAGGCAAAGGAGCAGATTGGGACTGGAAACATATGAAAACGTGAGAAAATTACCCTGATTTGTCCAGAGCTAATTTGCTAGTCCTGAGCCAAGACTACTTTATTTTTAGGGTCAGCATTGTGCTTACTGGACTTGAATGCAATGTCCAGACTTGGAAGTATTTAAGACATCTACGTTCTTCAGTCTCCATTTTCTGCTGCTCTGTCTTGTATAAAACAGTGGATGGCCCATTCCCCTCGAGAGGAAGCTCATTGCTTTTGCTACTAAAAGCTGTATAAAATGCAAAATCCCTTTAACTGCACTAACATATGGTAAAAGAGCTGCAATGGTCAGTTGTGCCAAACTCTGGAGAGTCAGTGCAGTATCCTAAATTTCAACCTAAACACCTCAGTAGGATTAATATTAATTTCTGTGTTGGTGAGGTGTCTTAGATCTTTTCTGGGAGGTATGGCTGCTCCATCACTTTGGGTTCAATCCTATTTGTCAGATTGAGTCTGGGTGCAAATGGAAACCTCTTGCAGAGGTGTTTTTAGCAGGCACAAATAAGCCTATATGTAAGAAAGACATCTTTTTTGGACACCAGATGAATGATTTTTTTAATGTTTAGTGATGCATCATTGGGCTTTCAGACCTATCCCATTATCCCATAAATAGCCTTTCTGGGAAATCTGGATGGATACAGAAGTTGTTGTTTGTGCTCACAAGGCTGAAAGATGATGGTACTCCCTCCAAGGTAGGGGAATCCACATGCTAGTGTGTTTGGAGGGAAGTTTCTCTTTTTTCTGCATTAATGGATAGGTTTTAAATATTTCCCTGGCCACCCAAGTTCATTAGCTTTAAGACAAAACCATAGATGATAAAAGGCGTTTTTGTGTTTTAAACAAATTCCTGACTTGCAAAGCCTGGCCCTGTTGTGTGTTTTGGTGCAAGGTGATGCAGTGCTGGCAGCAGCCTCTGTTTCATCATCCCATTTGTGATTTGTTTGTGTGTTTGAAACAGACCCCATTCACTCTGACCTTGCGGCTGTGGGATATCTACATCCTGGAAGGGGAGCGGGTGCTGACAGCCATGGCTTACACCATCCTCAAACTGCACAAAAGTAAGGTCCCACCTGACTGCATCCCCTATAGCTGTGGTGGCATCGTGCTGGGCCACCCTTGTGCTGCTGACCTGAAAAGCTTTGCTGGCCACTTCCAGCCTCTTGGTGCCCTACACTGGCCACAAAAGGCACAGTCCACAGGAGGAAATGGGATGCCACAAGGGTTGACTTGCTGTGCTTAGCACATAGAAACCATCTGAAATGCTCCCAGATGCCTCTTTCTATGTACTATGCCTCACAAATTGCTTTTAGGGACAATACAGACAGCAGCCCATCTGTCTGCAGAACTTTATGTGGTGGCTCAACTGAAAAGTCTGTAGAGAGACAAGTGTTAATTAATACACTTCTAAAATGATCAGAACCTGGTTTTCTTGTATGACATTAAGGCAGTGATGTTTCTACCTCGAGATCTTTGTAACTTTGAAGCCCTTCACTCCCATAATTTGATAGCTTTGCTCTGTCACTCCTTTGGCCTTCATCTAGGGCAGGAGGGCATGATGAGAACCTTTGGGCCAGCAGAATTTATAGGACTGCATGTGTTGGCTTCTGTAAACAGCTACCTTGTTCTTCCTTCAGTTAAATGAAGAACAGGCTATCCAGAAATAAATCTTGAAGTATCCTATTTATCTGCAAAAAGTGGGAAACTGGCAGGCAGGCAGATGTTTCAGTTTGGCTGTGAAATCTCGCCTCCCTGAGGAATGTGTAGTGCGAGTTGGCATCTTTTCCTACAACCCATTCCTGCCTGTATCCCACTCCTGTCTGCAACCTTTGTAAGGGCCAGCACCTCCTCCTGCATCCCTGCCTGCTGGCTGGTGAAGGTTGGCATCCCTGCCTGGTGGTGGCAGCTGCCGGCAGTGACTGTTCAGCCTGATGCTCAACGCCTGTCTCATGGAGCTTTTCCTCCTCCTAGAGGCATTACTGAGAACTTCCAGAAATGGCCCAAAACCTGCATCCTCATCAGCACAGCTCCCAGCCCTGTCATTGTCCTGCCACTGAGGAGCTGCAGCTCAGGTGGCATGGATATACACATATATTGATGATCCTGAGCAAGTGTGGGAAGGTGGGAGAGGAAAAAGCGTTCAGGCTGTCTCACTGTGGAGTGGGAACAGCAACAGAATCCCAGATGAAACCATAGCGTGGTATAACCCACGCTTGTGCTACCATGAAATTTGTCTGTGCCACTGCCATTACTCCTTTCTCCCATCCCCCAGAGCGCTTGCTGAAGATGACACTGGAAGATTTACGTGAATTTCTGCAGGACAAAATTGCTGCTTCCCTGCAGTACGAGGACGATGCTGTCATCGAGCAGCTGCAGGTGTCAATGACTGAACTGCGCAAGATGAAATTTGACCTGCCCCCACCAGGTGGGTAGAGGGGAAGGTGGGAATCCCAGCAGGGACCAGAGCATCCTGCTGGTGTGGCTGGGAGCCGGGGCAGTTCAGAGGGGCTGGCACCTGTTGTGTGGAAGCATCTGTCTTCCTCACATTCAGCGCGTGCAAAAACAAACTGATGCACAGTTTGGGTTTTGTTTTCTCTGCTTCCAATGCAGCAAAGCCTGAGGAGTTTCCAAGGAAACCCCTGGGCCTGGAGCTCTCCCTCAACCCAGTAGCCATAAAGGAAAATGCAGCGGCCAATGGCCAGAATGGCCGGGTGGGTGAGCACACTCCAGACAGGGAGCCCCATCCCCACAGAGTTCCTGGTGCACCAGGAGGAATGACAGTGGTGGAAGCGAGGACTCCCACCTTCCAGGGTAGTGAAGCAGCTGAAGAAACGAACGTGCCTGTTTCGGATGGGCAGCCACCGGATGAGGAGGGTCAGGTGGAGCCCACTGTGGACAGGCAGCCATCATCTCTTCTGAAGGCAAGCGAGACACAGGCCCAGCAACACCTCCTGCCTCCAGAGCAGCCTCTTCTTGCTCCTGGCTGTGCTGTGATGGACCATGGAGTCTCCCTCCCTGCCCCAGCTGAGCACAACTCCTCAAACTCCTCTCTCCAAAACAGGCTGGCTCCTTCCGACTCCAGCACTGCTGAGCTTTCTGCTACGGACCAGGCAGTGTGGCAGCCGAATCCCCCTGCCCTGCCAGCGGGAGAACAGGCATCTTCCCTGAGCAGAGACGCAGTGCTCGAAGCAGCCCCCCATCCTCTGCCAGCCGGCTGCGAGCAGCTCTCCTGCACGTCACAGAGCGATGGCTCCCCCGAGAGCGAGCACGGGGAGGAGGCGGCAGAGGACAGGCACTGCAGGGCGGTGCTGCCGGACAAAACGGGCCTGAAGCGCTCGGCATCCAAAGCTGCATCCACAGGAGAGCTCCTCAGCCTGCAGCACAACGGGCTGGGCAGTGCCAGCGGCTGGCCTGAGGCCGTGGGTGCGCTGCCTGCGCACAGGCAGGCGGGGGGCAGTGTGCCCACCTTGTCCAGCAGAGAGCCGGAGGCAGCAGGGCTGGCCGAGGGCTGTCTCGCCCAGCGGGCACCGTCCCCTGTGGTGGAAGGGAACAGCCCCTACGTCGTTATCAAAACCACCACTCCCCTCCACGTGGCCCATGCGACAGAGCAGGACTTCTTGAACAGAAAGCAGGTGGCATTGCCTCTGTCAGAGGCTGGACATCCCCTGCCTACCACCTCCATGCCACCACCTCTTACACCGGACCCAGAGGAGGTAGAGATCCAGAAAAGCCTCCAGAAACCCTTAAATGCACTGAAAGCCCCACGACCCCCGCTGAGCCCCAAACCAAAATTACCGCTTCAGGTTGCCAAATCCCGCTCAGAGAACAGTTTCCTTTCAGGCTCTGCTTCCCTGGCAAAGCTGCCCAAATCGGTGACATTCTAGTGGGGATGTGGTAGGGGAAGCTAAGGGAGAAGAAGTGGGTTCTGGAGAAGCACCCTTGCCCCATTTACAGGATCCCCTTCTGTCAGCAGGGCTGTCGGGGTGACAGTACAGCACCACACATCAAGCTGTGCTTTGGTACGAGCGGCCAATGAGGAGATGAAGCAGTGGCCACCAGCTCTAGGAGACAGCAGCAGATTGGATTTGCATGTTTCCTATGGACAAATTGGAAAATGCTTTCATTTTTTGTTCCTCAAAGCTCCCCAAGCCTCATCACTTGGGGAAGGAGGGAGGGCTGGTGAGTTTGTTGCGTGTTTTCTCCTGCTCCTGTCTGCTGTGGGAGAACCCATCACCAAGCAAGCAGGCACAAGGTGTCAGAGTTCGAAACGCTTTCTTTAAAATGCCCCATCGGTGCAGCCACAGCGTTGCTTTCGAAGGCCTTTGTAGCAATAGATCTTTATTTCATTTCCCAGACCTGCAGCTGTAGGCAGCAGAATTTCCAGGCAGTGCCATGGCATCCTGGCAGGACACAGGCAGCCCACTGCCCCCTCTATGCAATTCCACAAGGCAGTGCTTGACTGTATCTGGCTCCTGCTGCTGTGGTGGGTGGTGTTCAGGAGGACAGATTTAACAGCTGCTGAGTCCCTGGGACATCTCCTTGGTGTCACCTTGGTGGGGGGCTGCCAGCAGAGTGGTTCTTTCCCAGATTCTCAAAGTGACAAGGACAGTGATGAAGGTGGAGCCTGGTCTCTTGGGCTGAGTACCCTTTCTGCTGGCCTTTCCTTTGCAGGGCCAGCACAGCGAGCGGGCTCGCTGCCTTTCTGTTCCCCAAGCAGGAAAAGGGGCTGCTGGCTCGGGAAACCTGTCTGCTCTACCAAGCTGCTGCAGGTGTGATGGTGTCTAATCACAGTGCCCCAGATAAGTCCACTTATGCTTTGAGTAAGTTAAAGTGTCAGAGTGGAAAGGGCGTAGGAATTGGGGAAGGGGGAGCACATTGCCCAGAACCTGATCTTAGCCCTTCTGGTTGAGCCCACACAGAATTAACAAAAGGAAGGAAACTTAGACATGATGGGTGCCCACGTGCCTGCTTGGCCCTTCATGCACCAAGTCCTAGAGGCCTGTCCATCTCCTCCCTATCCCAGGGTGCTGCTGCTGCACAGCCTAGGCCATTGGCTGGAGCTGTGCAGCGATCTGGAGAGACACCCCATAGAAAGAGCTGATCCAAAATTCTGGCTCCAGCATCTACTTCACCCCTAGAGGTGAAGGGACTTCATCAGGAATGCAGATCAGTGAAAAAGCAGGAAATAGTCCAGATATGCTGGATTTGACATTGCTGTCCAGAAGGGGTAGCTGCAAGAGCCACCTTAGGTGGAAGTGCAAGTGGGATTCCCATTCCTTCAACAGAGATCCTGGGCAAAAGCTTCTTTAAGTTCTAAGAAGACTTTGAAAACTATTTTTTTAATCTCACAGGCTGCTTCAGTTGCATAACCTGATCTAAAGCCTACCTGAAAGCCCAGCAGAAAACTTCTACTAAATTACTTTGTGGGTTCCAGGAGCTGGACTTGATGATCTTGGTGGGTCCCTTCCAGCTCAGCATATTCTAGGGTTCTATAATTTATCAGGGTTTATTTTGCCTTGTGTACATGTGGTGGTTTATGTTTGCAGCAGGGCGTGTTGAAGGGAGCACTGGATCTTTGGATGTAGCCAGCCAGATCACAGCACCCTCAGCTTTCATTGGAACCCCAGCTCTGTCCCAGGCCCCATTTTCCACTGAGCCTCCAACCTTGCCCATCCTCTCCCTCTGCAGAGCAGGATAACCCTATTAGCTACCTCGCAGGGGTGTTGTGAGGAGTCAAGTGTTGCTGTTTGAGGAAAAGTGCTCTTTGAATGTTCAGTATTTGTGTTTTGAGACACCACAGGTCCTTTCTAGGACACCGGTGCTTGAATTGTTTTTAATTTAGAATATGTTTTTCTGTAACTGTGCTTAGTTAAACGTATTTGTGTGTTAAAATACCTGTGCAGTATTTCAGGACAGATATCCATTGCCTTTTGCTAGCAGCCCACTGCCCACAGGAGCTCACGGGGAAGCAACAAGAAGCATCTGAGAGCTGTTGGTCACATCTTGGCTTGGCTTCTGTAGCTTGGGGCTCTGTCCTCTCCACGAAGCCCACATAGGACTCCTCCTAATCCCTCTGAGCATCATGCATGAAAGAGCTGAGACCTCTTCCCCCTTGTTTTAACCCATTTCCCCTCATTTCAGGCACACAGCCTTTGCACATCATGTTGCTTGTGCACCTGGACTCCTCACACAGTGTGTCTCTGGGATGTTTTGCAGTATTAACATTTAAAAAGGCGGTTTGCTCTAATTTTGGAAAGCTGTCAAATGCATAGTTACTCATTGCATGGCATTTGGTGCATGATGTTCAACATCAGTTTTGACAGGGAAAGGGGTGAGGGTTGTCCTTCCCTCCAAGCCCTAATGAGAATGAGCAGCAAGGTCTTCAGTCATCTTCAGGCCTGGGGGAACACCTGTCCTTGGTGTGATGCTCTCCCTTGAACACATCAATGCACGATCCCCAAGGAGCTGCCCACTTCTGTCTCCTCTGCCTCTTGCTGCAGACAAAGCTGCAGCCATGGTGGGTCTGTGGCAGCAAGGCCTGGCCCAGCCTCAGCTCTTTCATTGGGAATAGGAAGGGAAGGAGAAGGATGAGAGTGGCAGCTCAGCAGGAAAAATTAGCTAAGCCAAGCCACTTTCAGTCCTGCCCTGTCCCCTGCAACAGTCTCAACCTTGCCTCAGCAAAACCCACTCTTACTGTGAGCAAAGGGGGAAAGCAGCTCCCTCCATCCTTGCCCTTGCAGCTCTGAGAGAACGCTGGCCTTGCTGCCTTCCATGTAGAGGTAAAGACTCTGTTGCTGTGGGTTTGGGTTTTCAGGTTTAGTTTGTTTTCCTTTGTGTTGTTTGTTTGTGATAGAGCACTTTGAGTGGCTGCAGCACTGGCAGGCAGCAGGGAGCCACTGGACCCAGCTCCAGCAGGGGCCAGAGGCTGAGGTTAGGGTTTCTCAGCCATGCACTTTGAGAGCCTGGCTACCATCTGCTTTCCTTTTTATTTGCTATTCTTGTTTACAGCGTGGAACGCTTCTTCCATGACTCTTTCTAATGTATTATAATTATTACTTTTAAGAAAAAAAAATTATGTCTGCTTTTTTGTTTGTTCAGTTTGTTTTTTTTTTAAATAAGTGTTTTTTTTGGGAAAAAAAAGTCAATCATTCTTTTTTATGCTGATCCAAACTGTCCAGAGTGTTTGATGCTGTGTTTTACATGGTTGTAATAATAATGGTTAAAGAAGTTTAGCATAAATTCAGACTCCATGAGGTTTCTTACAGGAACAGAAGCTGCACCAAGAGTGGTTGCCTTCTCCTGATGACTTTTAGCTTGGTTACTGGGTATGCTTCAGCTGCAACAGGTCCATTCTTCTCCATCTTTTCTTTCCTCCCTGATTTTTTACTGTAATTAAATCCAGGCATCCCCAGCAGCAGTGAAAAGAAAAATGCTCCCTTCTACTTACCACTGTCCTCTCCCAGCTGAACAAAGGGCATCATCCCTTCTGACACACGGCTGCTGATCAGCAGCACTGCTGAAGGTTGTTTCATGGCCAAGATTTTGTGTTTGGAGTTTGTTTTCTTGCCTGTAGGCAGTGTAGGGAGGGTTGGACCGGACGGGTGGACACAGCTTCTTGCTGTGGTGGGTGGGTGTGACTCTCACTCGTGAGTCAGGGCTGAGTCACATTTACAGCAGTCACTGGGAGCCTAAGGTGGTGCTGCTGACAGCTGAAGGTGCATTTTACAAACCTGTGAGTGAGCAGTACCTCTGACACACCCTGGATTTCATGGCCAGGGCTTCCTGGGCTTAGATGACCAAGGTACTGTTGCCTTTGAGTTGTTAAATGTGAGCAGTGTTCTGGCTCCCCTGAGAGAAAGCTGCCACTCAGTGTTAGTGGCACAGAGGGTACAAAGACTGACAGCAGATGGAGGGGCCAGAATTAGCTAAATGCCAGCCTGGGATTTAAGAGCAGTGCCTGAAATTGGCATCCCCCTGTGTCTGTCACCCACTGAGTGATGTAGTCTGCTTTTTCTGCTTCTGTCACTGCACTGCCTCACTTAAGAGGTCAAATAGGAACAAAAATTGCTCTCCAGTCCCCTTAAATTAGCTCATTTATATTAACTGGTTAAAACCTGGTCTGAAACACCACAGAAAAAGAAAAAAGAAAGCCCCAGCACCACTGAACACCGCAGTGTTTACTGGTACAGAAGCACCCTGAGGATGCAGCACTTGGCACATCTTCTGTGCCATTTCATACTGGATGCCAGCACAGGGATGCAGCACTGGGTGAGTTCCTCAGGCTGGAGTGAAGCAAACCTTATCCCTCCTATGTTGCAGGTGCTCCTTGCACAAGCTGCTTTGTGTCACATCCCAGCCACCAGCTCCCATGAACCTTCAGGCTCTCAGGCAGTGCCAGGTGAGACTAGGTTTGAACATCTGCCATGGTTACCTATGTGACAGGCAGTGCAGGGTTTAGATATGGCATTTATCCAGCTGCTAAAACAGCATCCCTGTCAAGGAGAGAGCAGAAGTGTCCAGAAGGGCAGCTTCCCCAAAGGAAGGTGAGTTGTGCTAGGTTTGAGGGTTGTGTTCCTCCATTAAACAGCCTTGGTTCACTTGGCTGTTCAAAAAACAATGGATTAAGATACTGCTTATTGGTATCCTTGATGCCCAGACTCTCTGCACATGCCTGGTTGTGGCCTCATGGCTGTGATACTCTCACCCTGTCCCTGCAGGGACCAGGGACAGGTGTGGCTCCACCACTTCCTCTGACAGCATTCCTCCAGCTAATGCAGGAGCCACAGAGGTACCCAGCCTTGGACTGGTGCTTGATGGGGGCTCTCAGGTATGGTTTTGGGGTGCCAAGCACCCACTGCAGCAAGTCCTTCCCAGGGGGAGACCACCTCTGGGACTTGCCCACAGGTAAGCCTAAGCCCTTTCCCCTTACCAGAACACTGTAAGATCTCGGGGTGAACGTAAGCCATGCCTGGTGTCCAGCCTGGACTGTATGCCAGGCCTCCAGCACCAGGTCATGGCATGCTCCCTGCAGGAGGGGGATGTCAGCATGGCAGGTGCTCGTGTCCTTGAGGGAATGGGAAGGGAGACAGCCCCTGTGTCATTCCAGCAGTACCCCTTGCCCCCTCCTCTGCCCCCCAGGGCCTGAGTGCTGCTTGAAGGGGACAAGGAGCAGGACGATCCCAGAGCCCAAGGTTACAGATACCCCCTTGCTGGACAGCACTGGGACCAGCAGCAAATGAATGCCATAGATGCTGTTGAGGCTGCTGCTTAAATTCTAGTGGTGTTACCAACTGGGGACTGGTCTTCCCACTGCCTCTTCCTCTGCACTTGGTATTTGCCAGTATTACCTATCCCCCCTTTCCTGCTGGAGCCACTGCTGCCATCACAGCAGCTCTCCAACTCCAGGGCTGGTCCCCAAGGCAGAACTGCAAACTCTCCAAGCTGTGCTCAGCTCTGGTGCCCGGGCAGCCCCCCTGTGCTCCCATCCTCCCTGGCTCAGGAACAACCAAACCAGCAGCACTAGCAGCTAGGTCAGGCAGGAGACCACGTTTGTCCTCGCTGCTCGCTGGCTCTCTGCCAGGCCCCGGCTGTGCTCCCTGCCCACCTCCCACGACATGGAAAGCTCATCAACCCCTGCGTGCCTCCACAAGGCTTCAGCCAGTCGGCACTGAATAATTGATGCTAAGTGGAGCCTGGAGCAGAGCCAAACTGAGGGAGGGAGCAAGGCTTTGTGCTGGTTTAGGCTCTGCTCCCAGGATACAGCACGGGGAAGAGAGATGGGTGTGCTGTGTCTGGCAGCTTTGTGCCCCAGCCAGTTTGGCAGGGCACTCGGAGTTTGGCTGAGCCTGGGAGCGTTCCTCCTCTTGGGCTTGCTGTGCTGCTCACCTGCTGCTCACGTGCTGCTGTGTCCTGCTGCCACAGTGGTGCTACCATCCAGCACCTGCTGCTGTGGCACCTGTGGGAGTGGCAGGCTGCTCTCGTGCTCCTCGTGTGGCAGCAGTGGGTGGGACTTGAGGAGCAGAGCAAGGGGGCCTCCAGTTCCAGCAGCCTTGGCTCTCCTCAGCTACAGACCCTGTACTCAACCCATAGCAAGAGCAAAGGAGTTGCACATGGGGCCAGGCCTATCTGCCTCTTCCCTTTCCCACCAGCTGCTAGGGGCCAGGATGGTGGCTGTCACACCATCCTCTGAGCAATGTCACCCCCTTCCTGCAGCACATCCCCAAGTATAAAGCAGCATATGGAGAAAATAAGAGCCTGGCAATTTAAAGAGGCAGGTCTGACTGCTTCCCAAACCATCTCCCAAATCCTACTGCCTCAGCATCTGAGGAGGCCCATAGGGCATACACCAGCATCCTCTTCACCTAGAAGGATGTGGGCACCAGGACAGTGCAGGAGACAACCAAACCACAGCTGAAACATCTCACCAAAACATGCAACAGGTGGACCCATCCCACAAGCATCCTTACACACTGGCAGCAGTTACAAAAGAGCCAAAGATGGGGAAAGAGAAGGCTTAGAAGGCACAAAGACATGAGTCCAAGGGATTAGAATCATTAAAGCCTGGCTATTCTTCCACACAGTAAAACAGTCTCCTCCTAAGACACAGAAAAAGGTAAACTAAGAAACTTCCGATTTTGCTCAAAACTGGTATGAGCTCCTTTAGAGGTACCTGTGGCTACATGCCACATGCAGTATCACAAGCCCCTCTTCCAACCATCCCGTTAAGAGCCTGAGCCACTCTGGTGCCGTGGAGGCCACTCAGGCTGGCCTCACATCAGAGCCCTGCTCCTGGAACATCTAAGCCTACAGACTTAGATAACCTCAGGCTTGGGGAAGCTGTTTCTCAGGTGGCTTTGCTTACCTTTATGGTGAAGGCAAGAAGTGATACAGAAGTACTGCTTAGGCTGGAAAGTGGCTGTAGTCCAGAAGGGAAATGTGGTCTGCTCCTCTACCCAACCACACTGCAGGTGAGGAGGATGAGGCCAGCATTTAGCCAAGGCTGCTCTGTAAAACTCAGCCTTTCATTCAGCTGTCTCCACCACCACCCTCACATTTCAGGTCTCACTCCAGCACTGAGTTGCTACCAGCTCCTGCACAACCCAGGTCTTTGCCAAAGCCCTCAGCAAGCACCATGCACTCACCTGCTTTGGAGTCGCCCTCTCTGCTGGCTTAGAATGCTCCTGTGGAAGCCCTCAACGACCAAAAGGCCTGAGATCTGCTCAAGCACTTGATCAGCATCTTTAAGGACTTGTAAGCAATTCTGGCAGTTGACTCAGCTGTGATGTCTCTGGTGCCCCAACCCCTCTGTAACAGGGTGTGGGGCACTTGAATGATGTGAGTGAAGAACATGTGTTATACGTGTGTCCTGAGACATCTGGACCTGACCAGACTAGAACAGACCTTGTCAGCTATTCTGTCATTTACGTACAGGTTCAAAGGTGGCACTCCTCCATCATGGCATATTGCAGTCTCAACATAATCAGAGGATGCTGACTGAAGCCTTCTCAGAGCTGGTTTTCACACTGGCTGAAGATCCACAGCACAGCACAAGTTTAGTTCAGCTTTGCCATGGCCCACTGAAGAGATCACAACAGCCAGAATGAGCTGATGTACTCAAATATAGCAAAAAGCTCACCTCTGGATTCTTTTCCAGCTTCAGCTATGCAATAATCAAAATAACTGTACATTCTGTTCAGCTGAGCTCGTGCCTCTGAAGCAGAACTGAGGAACACAACAAACTCCTTATCATAAGGGAAACAACTGCAGTGTCTGAAAACTCCATCTTCCGTCCCAGTACTTGTGGAACAAATGTGGCTTGAATAACTATGGGGAAAATCAACTCCAAACCCCTCAATTTATTTTCCAAACCTACATTCACTCCAGTGAAACTGTAATCCTGGTGTTATTTTCAGACTCGAGAAGTTCAGCTAGCATCGTGAGCTCAGGTACCAACCTCCTGCCTGTCAGGGGCTAGCAAGATGATGTCCTGTCCCCAGATCATCAGCACTAAGGCAGCAAGGGAAAGAGCCAAGTCAAGAGCAACAACTCCACCTGAGAGAAGTGATAGAATCTGGTTTTTGCCAACAGCAAAGATCAGATCATAGCTGATGCATCTTGATCTGCTGTGATTTTCCTCCTGGAACAAAGATGCAGTACAGCATTAATACACAAAACGTGGAGAAGAGCTGTGGTGTCAAGCTTTTAGCACCTCCTTTTGCTCCTAACCTACATCCAACTTTTAGCATGGACTTGAAGAATGACCTGTGCCTGGATTTCTTGTGACCTTCTAATTACAGCAAAAAGCTAACCAGCTCCTGTGATGGTCTGTCACTGACCAGGACTGTCTGACAAGCTTGAAAACCTTACCGTGAGTGCAGAAACCTCTCTGAAAGGGAGATGCTCTTTCTTTAGCTTCCTGCTCCTCACCAAGCTCCTGTAAGTAATTTGTATTCTGGCCAGTGCTGTTTAGCATATCCTCACCACAATGTGCCAGTTTCTTGAACTGCAGCTTTGCCTGCCCTGCAAAGACACCTTGGCTCTGGTGCTCCCTGGAGCTCTTCAGCTTCCTTGAACACAGCTCCCAGCCAGAAATGAGAGGAGACTCTCAGTGGTTAGAGCCATCCAGTCCTTGAGAGAGCCCCAGTGTGTTACTTCTCTGAAACCTCCAGATAGATCTATCCCATCCTTCACCAAGGGCCTGGGGAAGAGAGAAGTTCTTCTGCAGATGAAGATCACCATGTTCCTAGTGCAGCAAGACTACCAAGCAAGGGCCCCCAAGTCATCTTCTAGAAGGACAAAGTACCCCTGTCCTGTGGCCAGTTGTGCACAAGATAACAACTTTAGGAACAAACCCCATACTTCCAGGCTTCACACTTGAAACAACTCGGAGTGGGAAGTTTTCTGGGCATTTCTGGTCCACTCCCACCATGTAACATCAGGTTCAGCATCTTCAGCAATCCTCCAGTACAGGGACAGATGCTGCTGCAAACAGCACACACAGCTACAGGCAGGGCACTCTCCCCTTGGGCAACTTCTCCCACTCCAGCTGGTATCAGCCCTTCTGCAGGAACAGGGTGCCAGGCAGCTGCAGCCAGGGTGAGGGCTGTGCCCTACAGCAGTTCAGAACAGGCATTTACAGAAAGCAAGCCATTAGCACAAGTCCCCTCTTGCCCAGGCCAAAAGCAAAGGCAGCACCCCCAAGGAGCATGGGAGCTGAATTCTGCTGCTGCCTGGCATGATGGAACATGGGGAGTGGGATAGGAGGCTGCTTGCATGGATGCTGGGAAGCCCTGGGTGGGCTGTGGCTTTGTGCTGGGGGGTGACCAGGGTTTCTGTACTGGTTTTGCCATATGAGGCATATGACTCACGCCACCCTCACCGCTCCAAACCCAGACAAACCTTGGCTGCCAAATCCAGCACCTCTTCAGGCCTGGGCTAGCCCATGCAGAAGAGCTCCCTGCCACACTCCGCTGGATCACCTTCCTCCTTTGATGCTCCTAATTCTGGATGCCAGCTAAATTAGCCTGTGCAATAGCTTGGAAGAGGAAAAGACAGCGAGTACCAAGCCACCCGCTGCACTGAGTGCAATGCCTTGGGGCTGCAAGTGAAAGGCACATAGGTCAGACCTCAGGCAAAAACCTCAAAGGAGCAGGGCTGAGCAAAGACAGGGCTCCCAACAGATTAGCCCTTATCCAAAACACTCTAACCCACTCTAAACCCAAGGACTGGAAGCCTGAATCCTTTAATCTTAGTTGCTGAGCAGCCAGACAGCTTCTGCAGTGCAGGAGAGCCCTTCTCAACATGCTCACCAGTAAGAAAGCCGTGCACAGGGCAGACAAGGATTTGCTTACCTGTACGTACTGGAGCAGCCCAAGCTGCGTGTGCTATACAGGTGCTGGCATAGCTAGGGCTGGAAGGTACCAAAAAGTCCTTATTCTACCTCTAGAGCACAACACATGATGGAGGTCTTGAGCCAGAAAGAGCTGACAGGAAGAGAATCAGGGAAGCAATAAACAGCTGAGGTGAACCCAGCTCTTGAATCTCCTCCCTGATGCTTCTTCCCTTCCAGGCACTGCATCTGAGGCCATATATCCCACAAGGACCAGGCTGAAAGCAAAGCACTCAAGGGGTCCCAAGGACAGGCTTGGACTGATTGCACTCTTCCACCCTCCCAAAACTTGGGGCCAGCAGAGTTTCAAGTGGGCTGGGGTGGACATAACAAAGACTTGCTGGAGACAGAGACAAGCTGTCCTACCCTGAGAGCTTGTCTGTCTCACCCCAATCACCTCCATGATCTACACCATGACCTTGGTCTGTGGAGAGCAAATCTCAGCACCCTTTCCTCCCCGCCATCCCACCAGTGAT
Organism: Sturnus vulgaris; assembly: GCF_052056855.1. NCBI lineage: Eukaryota > Metazoa > Chordata > Aves > Passeriformes > Sturnidae > Sturnus > Sturnus vulgaris. The sequence continues at coordinate 3,896,040 of NC_142248.1, read as the reverse complement.
CCTTCTGGAGCACCAGCAGCAGCCTCTGGAAGGACACAGCCATCAAGGTGATTTGTTGAGACGATCAAATAATAATTTACTGTGATTCAATCTGTGGCTTTGTACAGTTGCCGGGGTGGGAGGAGGCCAAAGGATGAGGGGACGGGGATAAAAAAAAAAAGTTGTTTGCCGCAGGCTTGGATGAAGTGTGAGATAGTCCTTGGAGGGCCTCATGCTCCCCCTGTCCTCTTCCTCCTCCTCCTCCTCTCCTCCCCCCATACTCCTCTGAATCCATTTGCTTCTTCCTTTGCTTCACCTCTTTCCTTGCGCACTGCACAGTGGGAACCTCGCCAAGACACGGTCCAGACAGCTGAAACAGAAGAGGACGCTCATGAGCACCCATTCTCTGTCAGAACAAGCGGGGCTGTTCCCAGCACTCATCCCTCCCATTCTGGGATGACCCTGTTAGTGCCCACAAAGCAAAAGGAAAAGGCTACACAGGTCTTAGAGGTGTGGGCCTGGCTCAGCAAAGCGTCTGCTGAAAGGAACAAGTCTTGGAGTCGGTGGAGTGATGGCTGAGTTTTGGGACCTCACCAGACCTTCAGCCTCTTTCTGAACCTCCTTGTGGGAAGGGGCACTGTTTGGCAAGATCTTTACACCTCCTCCAGGGATGATGGGAACCACAAAATGAGTCCAGGGCAAATGCAGTCAAATTTTGTTGGCCACACACCCACCCTTCTTCTCCCCAAATTCCAGCATGTATTTGCTTCACTTCTCCTTTTGTGCCTTGATGTCCCTCCCTCTCTGCTCTTGGGCACTGCAGCTATATTAAGCTGGGATGTCTGGTCTGCAGTTTCTGCCTGAGCAGAAAAAGACATAGGCAACTCACAGGGCATGTTCTCTTAACAGAGAGGAGTGTTTCCAAGTGACCCTTTCCCAACCCTTCTTGTCCCAAGCTGGTGCTGCCACTGGGCTGTGACAAGGATTGGGCTCCTGGCAGTCGGTGTAAAGGAGCAGCAGTGCCTGCCAAGCCCATGCTGTGAGCCAGAGCAGGAAGCAAGCCTTGAGCTCATATCCCCATCCGGAGGAAATACTCCTGAACATCTGGAGGACACAAACATCTGGAAAGTCTCCCTTAGCAGTGATAAGTGTGCTGGGCACAGCATTCAGCTCGGCCCCCAGCCGACCTCACACGCCTCAGCTGGGAGCAGAGGGGTGGGGTTCTGGGGTGGGTGTTTGCTCATAGGAAGCAAACGTTGCCAGCACTGTTTTGTTGGGGTTTTTTCCCTTGGGAGTGGGGGGCAGGAGGAAGAGCTCTGCTGTGCTCATGGCCTCTAGTTCAAAAAGCATCAGAGGAAACCTGCTGTCTATCTCCACCTTCACAAGAGCCTCTTAACACCATCTCTGGATACAGTGCAATTCTCTTCAAGACTCCAGAAGTTAATTAAAGGGGTGATGGGCCAGTCCAGGTGCTTGGGAGACTCTCCAAAAGACATTAAGGGCAATGATCATCCATGCTGTTGTCCCAGTCCCAGATGTCCTTAGAGATAGATCTCCTTGGTGGACTCATCCCTAGTTACCCCTCTCTAAATTTCTGCCATGGAAGGAGTTGGTTACACAGACAAATATTCCCAGGCCTTTCACTTAAGGCCAGCCAGCACATGAAGGGACAATAATAGGAACTCTCCCTGACTGCTATCCAGCAGTGTTTTAAATAAACTCACAATTAAAAAAAAAAATCGAAGAAAGAAGAAGAAAAACAGGCAAGTGAACATAAACAATCTGAAAAACACTGTTTCTGGCTCCAGCACACACAATTTATAAAGGCAAACAGCCCCCTTATGGCTAATTCTCAACATTGCATCAGTTCCAAATATCCCAGGGGATTTATCTAATGGGGAAAACTCTTCTGAGGAACACAGGACTTTTCACAGTGAGACAGGTCTGCTCTAAAGCTTTAGGATGAGGCAATTTATGTGAGTGCATTAGGAGGCAATGCACCCAGCCAGCTCTTCATCTGAACCCTTCTAGAGCCAGTCTGCTGAGCATGCAGTGATCTGTACACCTTCAACACCAGCTTAACTCTTCTTTCAGAGCAGCAGCATGGGAAGAAACACAACAAAACATGCTTTTTAAAAAAATTCATTGTATAGAATTTTGTTGCACAAAATGAGGGGGAAAAATAAGCAACCCTTTCCTGCCACACACTTCCTCAAGCAAGCAGGAATTTTGACTTACCTATGTTTTGACAGAAAAATGCTATTTCAATCCTAAATGTATTTCATTAAAAAATACCTGCTGCTGAAACTGATCCTGCTGCATTTGTCTGCAGGCTAGTGCAGTCACCTCCTGCCTTGCTTCCAGCGTTCCCCCCAGTGCAGCCCAAGTGCTGCTTCCACCACTTACCATAGTCACGATACCACACATTTACAGTTCATGCAGCCGGGGCCGCTCTCATCCGGGGGGTTCAGCTTGCGCAGCTTGTGCTGCCGGATCTCCCGCACCAAGGTGTAGAAGGCGTCCTCAACGCCCTGGGGAAAAAGCACAGCTTGAAGCAGCTGCCCACTCTGAGGAGGGACAGTGAGGGCTCTGCTCCCCAGCAAGGTGTCCCTAGCACTGTCCAGCAGTGCAGATTGCAGAGTTAAAGGTACAGAACCAAGCTGGGAAGACTAACAAGGACCTGAATGTGACCCTCAAATGGAGCAAGATTGAATGAGCAACCGTGAGGAAAAGGAGCTCTGAAGTCCCTGAGATTCATCAGCTCTCAGCAGTCTGAATGAGGTCTACCACCCAAGACAAAAGTCACCACTAGATCACTGAAGGTGTCAGTTCCATTTCCACCTCTGTGCTCTGGAAGCTCCACATGGTCCTTTCAGCACCAGTATATTCTGGCTGTAGGTCTGCCAAAATAGACCATGGATGAGGTTAGCCAAGTGACCTGCAGTGACTATGGAGGTTATTCCAAAGCCTTGGAGAAAGCCTTGAGGAAACATCTTCTCTTCACTGCTGCCACAGCATGATCATGCACGTCTCCTGATGGGAGGCTCGAGCCTGGACTGGGGAAGGAACAGCCTAAGGGAGCATTTAGCCTTGAGGAAGCAACTAAGCCCAGCCCTAACACCCATCTGTCTACAAGGTGGTGCCTGCCCATTCCTGCCCCTCCAGGGCAGCAATGGAGGAAAGAGAAGAAAAAGAGCATTTTGTTGAAAAGTCTCCTCCTACCTGTCTGGTTTTGGCAGACGTTTCTATGTAGGGGATCCCATAGCTCCGGGCCAGGTCCTGCGCTTGCCGGGTCTCCACTGTCCGTGCAGGGAGGTCACATTTATTCCCCACCAGCACCATGGGAACATCATCTGAGTCCTTCACCCTCTTGATCTGCTCCCTGCAAGAGGAGGAGGTGAGAAGAAGTGAAGCAGCAGCTCCAGGAAACTCCCCACCTTTTTTTTTGGTGAAGATTTGACAGCTACCCCTCGTTCCTGTTGAGTGCCTTGTGTTGAGCTTTCAGGGAAATGCAAATTACTACAGCACACAAATGAGTAAACAGCAAAACAGTTAGTTTTGAAAATGAAAACTAAATATACTTCTGTTCTTTAAATGCAGCTATTTACAAAACAACTTGAATTATTACCATCTATGTTAAGACACGAGCTTAAGATAATTTAAGTTAAATAAAAATGAATTCTCATGCAGTTCCCTGTGCTATTTCCAACATTTTAGATCAAATAATCCCCCCCAAATGGGGGGAAAAAAGAAAATCACCTGCAACCAGAATTTGCAGAGATGATAAAGCAGCTTTTGGCAGCTGTAACCTTTTCTGCAGATGCACAGGCAGTATTTGCTCCCTCTCAGTTTAGTTCAGGTCACTCAAAGTTGAGAAACCAACTGGGAACTAAAAAAGCTGTAATGCTCACTTCTTCATTCCAACATTGGATCTAAAACTAGGTGGGCGAGGATGAGATCTACCACTTCTAAAAATCTTGAAGGCCATTATGACCACAAACAATCCATTCAATTCCCTTCTGATGGGTAATAACTTCCTTTGCTTAATAAATCATTTAACTTCAGATGCAAACCAGCTTTTTTTTTCGCTCATGGGTCCAGAACATTTAACATGGCTTTAATTTAACAAATAAAAGATTTTAAATGCCAATTTCTGCATTTTAACTGAATGCAAATCTCCATCCAAAGGCAGCTGGACATTTATCACACACAAAATAATCAATCATCTTCTTCTAATGTAGTAGAACATAGAAATGAAGTCTGACTATATGCATGATATGCCATAAAGCCATTTAAATGTTCTGTCTAACATCCTGATCAGCAAATGCAAGTACTAAATTTAGTGCACAGACTACACTTAGCTGAAAAAAGATACCTCCAAATGGTTACTAACCAGGGAGAGCCAGCATTTCTCTGGGGAATATTCTTTTAAAAGTGCAAACACAAAGAGCACAGGCTAAATGAGATGAAAGCCAGTGATTTACATCATGATGGCTTGAAATCGAGCCATCCTACAAACAATTCACAGGCACCAGCCCCAACACAAGGATGAATGCTGCTCAATCCTTCAGGTGCTTTAGGAAAATCCCATCCTTTGTCCTTGGGCTCAGCTAGAAGCCAAAGGAGTGCACCTGTGCAGCTATTACACTGAACAGCCTTTCGGATGAGACTGAAACATCTCAGCAGCTCCGAGCAGCACCTCCGACTACAGAGCAAGGAAGGGATGTTCCTGTCCTCGGAACAACAGCATTTCTGGGACCCTGGTTTATGATGAGCGACTGGGATACACAGTCCCTTGTGAGCAGTGGGCAGAGCAGGGACAGGCAGAGCCATCTCCTTCATCCTCTGCAAGTGCCTCCCATCGCAGACAAGCCTCAGAAAAAGGCACAAGCAGAGCGATCCCTCCCTAAGGTAGCATCGGGGTAAACAGGGAAGATTTTTGCTGTGTTTACATCATCCCCTTGACTCTTCAGCACTGCAGGGGAGACATCAACAGAGAGAAGAATCTGAATGGGTGCTGGACGGGTCCCTGCTTTGTCAGTGCTTCCCCATACATCTTGGGCAGATCATCTCACTGGAGCCCTGATTCCCCTTCTGCTCCATCTTTGCCCTGGTTGAAACCAAGCTCCAGTGGGGCAGGACTGTCTCTCCACATGTGTGTGCAGCTGGCAGAGCACAGCCTGGTCGTGACAGTGGACAGCAGGGCAAGCAGCTCTCCCTGTCCTTCCCAGCCTCCTCTCCCAGCTCTGGGGCCAGCAGAAGTCGCTGAGATCGATTGCGCTAACAAAGCAATTCCACTAATTAGGGAGGGAAAGGAGGGGGGTCATACAGGATCAGCTCTCTCTTTAGTCACCATAAACACTTAAACATTACATTACCAGGTCCCCAAAGGCCACAAGCAATCCCTTTGGAAGGGTTTTATTGGAGTCACTGACATTAGCCGTCTGCTCTGTCTCTTCCCTGGGGAATGGCCACTTGAGCTAATTGTCTTTGCTGGCAGTCTGTGCTTCCACCATGGGGCCTGATCTAAAAGGGTGGGCAGGAGAGTACAGCAGCAAGGCCTCCCCTTTGCACAGGCCAAGAGGGAAAGGGCCTTCCCAGCATACTGACCTGTACTGGTGAATATCTTCAAAGGACTTGGTGTTGTTGATGGCGAAGACACACAGGAATCCTTCTCCTGTCCTCATGTACTGGTCTCTCATGGCACTGTACTCCTCCTGCCCTGCAGTGTCCAAGATATCTAACAAACAGGTCTCTCCATCGATGACTACTTGCTTTCTGTAGGAATCCTGCAGGCCAGGAGAGGGAAAGGAAGAAAGATTAAGGGAGGGCTTGGATCTAGCTAAACAAAGGGATGCAACGAGTGCATCCCTGGGAAGATGCCAGGTCATGCTCTGTCTGTGTTCAGCTTCCATTAAAGAGACGACTCAATTTGTTTCAAAAATAGGAGGGAAAGGAAAAATAATTTAAAAAAAACGAAGGAGAAAGGGAGCAGCTAAGACAGGTTTCTCCTTGTCAGAACCACAGAGAAGACAGCTCCCAGCTTGCTCTCCCCATTCCCAGCCCTGCCTCTGGCAGACCAGGTGTGGCTTCATCTCTACCACACTGCATAGCCAAGTATTTCCTAAGCATTGTTTAGTCTCATCTCTAATTACTTCTGCTGGAAGAGGAAGGACACTCAGGAGAGGAGTTCTGGCCAGTCAGGGCGTCCAGTCACTATGTGTGATCTGCTGGGCTGGAAAGTGTTTTAAATGACCTGGAAATCCAGTGCCTCCAATGTATCCCAAATCAGGCACCAGATGCAATATTGCCATCAGTAAGGTTTCAGACTGGGTTTGATGGTAAACCTCTTCTTTAAACATGAGAAAAAAAATAAAATCACACTGTGAACAGGGTGTTTCCCACAACCAGTCTGTGCCCAGAGGGCTCCAGGAGAGGTAAGAAATATCCAGGCAGGTCCTTTGAAGTTGGGGGTTTTCCCTGCAGCAAAGGCAATCACAACTTATCAAAGATGTGAGAAGGTCTGGAAATCACCCAGAGCACCCCTCAAAAGGTTTCGCTTTCAAGGCAGGTTCCTCAAAGCACTGCTCCTCCCCATTATGCTTCTCCCTGTGCTCAGTCTCATCAGCAGGGATGCTGTGGGGCAGCCCCTGCACCTCATCCCTCTCCAACAGCCATCCCCTGTGGACAGTGCAGCCTCCACAACCCCAGCAAGAGAAGGAAGCCAAAATGGAAAGTATGAAAAAGGTACAAGTCAGCAGTACAACCACTCAGTGCTTTGCAGCCACTCGCAGAGGCTATGGCTGCAGTTTAAAATTAATTCAAATGTCGGCTGCTCTTCCAACGACCACAACAATGTTATCAGATGAGCTTTGCACGTCTGCAGACAAACAGCCGACACAGCAAAGGTCACCAACAGGACCAGCAGCAGCACAGAAAGGGAATGGGGCCAACATGGCAGGCAAACATGGCCTCTTATCCTTTGGTTCTTTACAACAACGCCATTTGCTGGGGTCAATTAAAGTCTTTCCTCACCTTGAAGAGAGATCTGTGAAATCAGAGATGAGATCTGCTCTGCCACGACCTTCTCTGCCTTCCCAAAAACTGGACTGCTGACCCATCGAGAATAAGCATGGAGTGAAAGGCTGGCTTTCAGCCAACTGCTCTGAAGGCAACTGGCAGGCTGCCCTGCAGAAATGTGCTCCCATTTCTAATCAGTAATGTATCTGGAGCCTCCTTTGTGCAAGGGGACCCGAGTGCCTCCTCTGCCCCACAAAGCATCCTCCCACCTCTGCACCTTGGCTTGGGACAGAGGACCAGCCTCGGCACACATATTCAACAGTTCCCTGTTCCAGGACGTTTCACCAGCAGCCAGCATGCTGACAGAGAAGAGATCCCACACCTCAGCTCAGGCCATCAACAGGCTACCCATAAAGCCAGCCAGGTGGCTTACAAAGCAGAGACATAAAACAATCTTGCAGAGGATGTTTTGCAAAGGAAGGGGACAAGCCCTCCCCATTTTGTGTACAGTTTCACTCGATCTCCCCCTCCTCAGGAAGCTCAGGATGGCAGCTCAGCTGTCCCTGCCCCATCACCAGGTGACATGGCTGCCACTGCCACTGCTACCAGCCCACACCAGCACCCTGCAGCCTCAGCACTCCTCTGCAGCCCTGCATGTCCCACCCCACCCTGAGCAGAGGGGAATGCAGCCAGACCCAGCTGTGAAGTACCAGGCAGCAGAAACAACATCTGTTTGGGGCTGAGACTCAAGATCCCAGGCGAATGCTGGGAGCGTCCCAGCTGTGCTGTGAGACCAGGCCAAGAGGCCCATTTGCTCAGCACTACAGTCAGGAGATGACCAGAGGTTTGGGAAGCCCATTACTAGCTATCTGCTAAGAGCTGCAAGATGAACCAAAGAATTTCTGAACACAGTGAAACTCGTTATTCCGTCCCTGCTTATTCACCATAGGACAATGCCAGTGGCATACCTTTTCAGGCTGCCTTGGCCCTCCTGTTCCCAAAACAAAGGCCCTAAGGCTCCTTGGCAGCCCAAGAGTTGGCCTGTGAGAACGTGCTGTAGAGGAGTGGACAGCGTTCAGCTACACAGCCAAATGTTTGCACTGGAGAATCAGGAGGGTAGGAGGAGAGCAGATACCCAGTCAGGGTCTCTGCCCCAGACAGGGGACAAACCTCCACCCCTCCTGCTCTGGGGAGCATCTTCTCAGTGCACCCCGATCTGCTTGCACGCCCGTTTTGCAGCACAGCCTGTGCTCAATCCATGTGGGTGACGGGAAACGCCTTTGCTCCGTGCACGTATCCTCTTTTCCCCCCCTTTTTATCCTGCTCATTTCAGCATTGCTGTGCTGCTTGTTAGCTGGCTGAACAGTCATAGTCAGCTCCTGGGCATGATCCAAAGCAGCTTAGTCACAGGAAGGTGGTTTGTTGGTCACATTTAGATGGCTGGCAGGTAGCTCTCTGTCTCTTAAATCCCCATAAAATGAAGCATAATTAAAAGGAATCACCCTGAAATGAATCAGTAGTTGGCCAGGGTAGCAGGGTACAACCAAGGGAGCTGCAAAGGCATCAGGGCTGGTGGTAGCCACAGATGGAAAAGTACCAGGGGTGAGAGGGCTGAAGAACAAGCAGCTCGTGGCAGCTTTTGGAAGAGGAGGGGAACAGAATGGGGCTGGAGTGAGCAGTGGAGGAGAGAGCAGGCGTCTCCCAGAGCACTGTGATAGGGTGAGGAGAGTGTGCTGGGAAATGCCATGCAAGGTTTACATTCCCTGCTGCCTGTTTACATGGAGAAAATTCCCTGCAGGGTACATGGAGCAGGCAGCTGGAGACAAAAAGCACAGGATGCCAAAACCCAACACATCACTGGCTAAGAGTTGCCTCTGCCCACCTAAGGTCCAAGAGAGGATGCATCCATCCAGACGTCTCCACAGGGAGTTGCTCTCCATGAGCAGCTCTTTTGCCAAAAACAACCTTGAACGGGTTTCTGAGAAAAGTATACAATACTACCAGTATACATGTGGGGAAAGCCCCGTGAGGGAGAGGAGCTGGGGACGAAGCAATTGCATCCATAAGCAAGGAGACTCAGGAGCCCTAAATTAAATTCCAGTCTCTGCCATGGACTTTCTAGGTGACCTTGGCCAAATGATGTAATAGCATGTGCTTTTTAAGTGCTTTCTCTCCTTCCCATCTGTAGGATTTTAAGACTATTTCTGCCTTTCTACCAAGCCTTGTCTTGCTTGTTTATCTAAGTTGTAAGCTCTTCAGGGTGGGGACTACACATACAACACCTACCAGAATAGATTTCTCATCCCATCTGGGGCCTTTAGCCATTATAATAATAATAACTGCAGCAACCACAGCTGCATTTATACACATCTGGTAGAGAATCCTTTAGGACTGCAGACACGGAGGTTATTGTTCCAGAGGCATGACAGAGCTGCAGTTTGCCTTCCCAGGGTGGATTTTACTCCTTGTGCAGAACAGTGGCTGCTGCCTACATCTCAAAGGTGTAAGTCATGCAGAGGCTAATTAGCACATCACTAACTGTGGTGAAAGCAGATGGAGAATGGAATATAATTTTGAAAAATTAAAGAAAATAATAGTAACACCATGGATATTGAAGACTGGATCTCCGTCCACCTCCATACAGCCTGTGAGGACCACAGGGTGCCTGCCTGCTTCTTCAGGCAGGGTGCTGAGCTAGACAGGTCAGTGCTGCCATCCACACCAAGCCACACACATCACCCTGCAACTCCTTGTGAAGAAGCAGAGGCAGTACTCTGGGAGTCACAGCAGTTCAGCTGCTCAGCATGTCTTGCTCAAACTGCAAGACATACATAATACAACCAAGCTCTGATAAAACCCATTTCATCAGTAAAGCTCAAAACATCCTGCAGAAAAAGTCAATACATTTACTCTGATTTCACGGGAGGAGAAATGGAAGCACAGGCACAAAATGGCTCTTCAATTCTAAACCTTTAATCCCTCCCTGCGTTGTCAACTCATCAGAAAGGAAGACTTTTGTGCTGCCTTTCAGCCCCTGCCCTGCCTGTCTCTGCTGCCTCCCATGTCACCTCTCTTCAGCAGACACCACCGTCCTTCTGCAGGAGATTTTCAGTCGGTCACTGCGACCTCTGAACACACACAGTGACTCAGAACAGCTCTGCAAAGCAAAGGAACATCCCTGCTCAACTTCAGACTTGAGACCAAACTGAGCATGCTCTGGGTTGGAGACAAGGTGGAGAAAAGCAAGAGAAAAACATGCAGAGAGACCGACCCCATGCCCAGAGCCACTCACCTCTATCGTGGGGTCATACTCATCAACAAAATGGTTCTGAATGAGCTGTATCGTCAAAGCACTCTTCCCAACACCACCTGCTCCCACCACCACCAGCTTGTATTCAGTCATCTTCCAGCTGACCCCAGCTCAGGACTTCCAGGAGCACCACCACCTGCAAGGACAAATATGGTCACTATGCTAAGAGAGCAAAATAATCCATCAAATCAAATACAAAAACTCTGTTTATCCTGTGGTCTCTGTTGTAATCCTTCAGCCTGGCTCTTTAGATGCAACCTAACAGGTTCCTTGAGAAAACTTCAAGAGGTAGGAGAGCATTACTGATGAGAAAACAAGAGGTACAGGCTGTGTACATCAGCCCCTGAAGTAACCAGTTTAAGAACTTTGGTTTTGCAGAAGTGCCCATTGCTGTCCCCGATTTACCTCATCTCAAGCTGACGATCTTAAATCTTTAGATAGATCTGAAACCCTTGGCCAACATGAGGTTGGGATATCAATTCCCATGAGAGCAGGGGAAAAAGGTCCAGCCTTGCCCAAATATGCTGTTACCTCCATGTCTTCACCCTCAAGGCTGCGTTAAACCTCAAACCACGTGGTAGGGTTGAGATGGTGGCACATCCACACCCTCTGCCTGTCCTCCAGTTAATGGTGCTGCTACCATGAGAGGGAGGACTGCAGAAGGGGCATCCCTGCTCCTTGAGCTGAATTTGGCACACTGAACAGGGGGGAAGGAGATGCTGCCACAAAAGGTGCTGACTGACAATGATGATTAGGATCAGGATGAGCAAACCACACTTCCACAGTTCTGTGTACCTCCCATAGCCCTTCAGCAGCAGAAGATTCACATCCCCTCAGCTCCTCCCTTAAATTTCTGCTCCAAGACTGCTGAGAAAGAGGAACTAACTCAGGAAGATTACAAAACCCCAAAGGTTTAAATAGAAATCCACCCTCATTGGACTGCAGGCCCTGCCCACTGAAAGTCACTCCAGGGTCAGATTCTCGTTCTCAGCCACCATCTGCAAGCTCTGGGGAAGCCACCCAAAATACAGCAGGTAACAGGAAGACAAGCTCACAGTTCCCCTTGTCAGACACTCTTCAGTGTTCACAGGGATTAGAACCTCCTCCTCCACCCTCCTCCCCAGGCTTGCCAGCCTTGCTCCTAAACTCTGGAAGCTGCTACAAACTGTGCCAGGAAAGGCTGCACTAGACCCAGACCACAGCTGATGCATTTCCTAACGCAGCAAAGATCTAATGGCAAAGAGGCCAGAACTTTCTGCCTTCAATTCCCACCTGACTGCAACCCTAAACCACCCAGACAGTCCGTCTCCCTCTCAAGCAGGGAGCAATCAGACACTACCACTTCTTGCTGAAGCTCTTTCTTGAGCTGCTTGATAGCAGAAAGGCAAACAAAGCTCATGCCCTTCTCAGCATCCAGAATCCTAAAGAAGGGCAAAGGAGCAAAACAGAACCAGGTAATAAATATGATGTCAAGCAGGACCTCTGGTTTGCTGTGCTGGAGAAGCAGTTAAACATGATGGAGAAGTGGTGATGGTGGGGGGAAATTAAGTGCAAATAATGTCATACCTTAGGTGCCTACCTAGAAGTGATACTGCTTCCCCTGAAAGTCCAATGTGCCTCTGTTCTGGCAGCCAGGGAAGAGTTGCGAATTGAAAGCAAGGCTACAGGAGAAAATCTAAGTGATCTCACTAATTGACTGTGCACACACTTTACTCTGCTCCATTAATGCATGCCCTCACATATATGATGTGCTCACATGCACTGCTTCTCAGAGATAAGAGAGATCTCCACCCCAGCCTTCTGATCTCTCTGGGAAGAGACAGGATGAAAAGGAGACTGAGGAGCAAATGCTGACTGACCAGCACAGCTGTACCAGGGGGATTGCTCTTTCAGCAAACAGCCTGACAGCGGAACACAGAGGGGTCTTGGGGGTTTGAAGAAACACCGTGACCAGCTCCCACCTTTCACTGCACAACAGGGAGATCTGCAACCTCTAGCAAAATACATGGACTTTGCTCTGCATCTACACATGGACTTTGCATCTGATGCTGATGGTGAAGCAGTTGCCACAAAGGAAAACGGCACAACTGCCCAGCCTATAGGACTTGCTAAGGCATGAGAAAAGCTTTGACTCAATATGGGGAGAGGACATAAGTTCTCTAGGAGGGGGTTCTCCCTCAAGACTATCCCAGTGGAAGGCATTTCCTACTCCTTTGGAAGACCCCCAGCCCACACAGCCATAGCAGTTTTATGGTCCAAGTTGCAGCAGGAGGTGGGGACAAGGTGGGCACCCACATCAGCTTCAGTGTCTTCCCCTCTGAGCTTCACTGCACAGCAGAGGGGCAGCTACACACCAGCAAGCCCTGCATATCACCACCTTAGCACACAGTTTTAAGATCTGGCTCCTTCACAGAAACACAAACCCATATCTTCTTGCCCCCCCTTCACCCAGGAGGCAGGGAAAATGAGGAGGGCGAAGGAACTATTGCTACTCCCCACTTGTGGCCCACACATGGACAGTTTACATACAAGAGCTCTGCAATGTTAGTGTTCACTCACTGACACCATCCCTCAAAGGTGCTGTCACCTCAGCTAACTCTCCTCTGTTCTGCCATCCTCGCCCCTGCAGTGCAGGAGAGATTGTGCAGCTTGCAGAGGAGGGCAGGTGCAGCCTACCTGCTCCATACCATTGCTGCAAACCATGTCCTAATGCAGAGTGAGAGCGTGGGGAATGATGGACAGCTCTGGGCATGAGAGCTGCCTCATTTAATGCGAGCTAAGGTCGATGCTCAGGGGAGCTCGCTTCCCTTCCCCAGTGCAAGCTCCTCACTGGCAGTGTGCAAACCCAACTGCACACCAGAGCATGGGCAAATCCCATGGAAGAAGCAGCCTGGCCAAAGGCTGCAAGGAAAGCAGGGATTTCCATATGGCCAGACTTTGCCACAGAGCTGGGTCAACACCATCTCAGAACTCTCCCATCACACTTTTTGTTCCTGAACATGGGAAGAGCAAGGCTGCTCTTTGGTGCACCCATAGTTTCATCAGAGGGGTGGCTGTTCCTCAGCACCACAGGAACATCACCATCACCACCACCACAGGGGCTGGTTCAAGAAACAACCATCCCAAAAGCAGTGTTTCTGGCTTCCTATAAAACAGATGCAGGGAAGAGAGAGTGGGGTTCCTGTCAGAGAGATGGTGACACCCCAGTTTTCATGCTAGTCACACACCGGATGGAGTTTACAGCCTGTTGGGGGTTGTGAAAGCTGCTCCTGATGCAAGGATTTCCAGTTTCTATTGCTCAGCAGCCAACACAGAGCCCACACACAGCAGACCACAAAATAACAGAGGGAAACAAAAGCACAGCCTCCCAGTCCAACGCAGAGCAGGAACAATGCTTCTACCATCAAGCTCTTCAAGATCTGAAAGTCTGATCCAGGTCACCATCTAGTGTTTCCCTATCCAAATTTATCACCTCTGCAGCACTCCACTACTACAGCCCAGAAAAGCCACACACAGGGCTGTCAAGCAACAGTTGAGAGAGAGCAAGAAGTTCCAGGAGCACCGTCTGGAAAGAGGAGGGCTGGGATCCGCGTGCCAAGCCAACAGCCCCAGCGTGGAGCTGCTGCTGCATTTCCTGACCTCGTGGATTTTCTCCTGTAGCGAGAGGGCTCCTGGCTCCCGTTCAAAGCTGTCTAGGAAAGCCTTTGCCGAGTGCTTCCGCCTGGCAGCAGCAGCTGCTCCCAGCCCAGTAGCCAGAGCCACACAGCTCCAGCAAACAGGAGCCATCTGCCAGCCTTGTGCAGGGAGCAGGGAGAGCAAGCACCCAGCCCCGGCGGACACCAACATCCCACCTTTGTCTCGCAGAGAGGGGATGGAGGCGTGGGTGAGGGCAGAGGACACACCACCTCCCCTGCCTGCACATGCTGGGTGGCAGCAGGGAGGCCCTGCCTGCAGAAACAAGGACCAAGATGCTTGGCAGAAGATATCACAGGGCTAAGACCTAAAGTAGGTCTGAGCATCAAGGCTACAGGTGTTACCCAGGGATCCAGCTGTGTCCTGCAAAAAACAACCTGATTTTCTTCATGGTCCCTATTCTCTAGCCTAGAGATGGTTTGGGAGACCTGACTGTGAAGCCTCCAGAAACTCACTCAGCAGAGGTAAGGAACTCAAGGGGCTTGGCCCCATCAGTCCATCCCACCTCACCACTACGGTTTCAACAAGAGCTCATCCATCAAGCAGAAGGGATACACAGTGGGTTTCCAACACATTCACTACAAGGGAGCCTCTGACACCCTTCCAGCAAAGTAACTGAAGGAGCTTTGTCTGTGTCTCCTGTTTCCTTCCATCACTTTGTTTCTCTCCCACGACAGACACCAAGCCAACTAAACAAGTCAAGAGACAGATTTTTACACAACGCTGCTGTAGTAAGGCCAGCCATACCAGAACTTTTACAACTGTTCATTATTGAGCTTTCATCATCACTGCACCTGCCCTATGGGAGTTTCTGCATCTAAAGGCAACAGAAGTCAGTTTAAACTCTGCAGATCTCTTTGGGCTTATCTCACACCAGGCACCTTTTCCTCCAAAGCCCTGTCCAGAGGAGCCATACGACCACAAATGTCATTGTGTTTGATTCTATTTCCCTTCAGCAGAGATGCCCTGCAGGCACAAATGGTCTGCAGTGCTCTAGGAGAACAGCACTCATCGCAGTCTTTTACCAGCAGTCATCCACACCCACACGTCAGGAATCCTACTCAGTGATTTTCAAGCACTGATAAAGCAAACTTTTTTGGCTTACCCCAGTGACTGTCCAGTCTCTTCTCCTCCCTTTGCTCACGTACATGTCATCAACATCACAAAGCACAGTCCCTGTGGAGGGACTGAAGGAGCCTCTCCAGTGGTGTGAAATGCCACCTTTTGTTTTCACTCAAGGACCAAAATGCTCATGTCCTCTGTGGCCTCTCCAGCCCCAGAGAGATTAGGGAACTGAGGCTGGCAAGCTGATGCTCTGTCATGAAGCCTACTCAATGCTTCATTTTTTCATTTTAATTTACTTGTTACTTTTTAAATCAATAAGTGAGCTACAAATCTAACCAATTGTGCCTGTTGTTGGCTTGCTGTCTGTGTACCTGCAAACTCAGACAGTGCACCTCACAGATGAAAATAGAGAAACAAATGACGACAAAGACAAATAAAAGTTGCAAATACTGCCCCAGCTTTGGAGAGATGACTTGGAGATAATAAATGTCTTCTATTAGGAGGAGAAAAAGAAAAAAAGCTAAAAAGGAACAGAATGGCTCCTTCCATCCTCTGCTAGCTCTTCAAGATCTGAAGGAAAAGGCAGCCTGTCTCAAGGGACTGAGCACAAAAATATTGCTGCAGAGGAAAGGAAGAAAAGGGGTAAAGAATGACATAATGTAGGAGGCTCAAAATACAGATGCACATTCAAGGAGAAAGCTGTGAGGAAGAACAGCAGAAAGCTGTGGGCAGGTCCGAGGGATAGGCAGGTCTGGAAGAGAGGGATTGCCTCTCCACAGCAGCCATAATAAACATGTCCCAGCAGCAATGTGCAAGCCTCAGCTTTGCACGAGTCTTGAACAGACATGGACTGGTCACTGCACCAGGCCCAGCCCTCACAGTTTCCAGTCAAAGCACCTCTGGCAACACAATCCCTCTGCCACAGGTTACCCAACCACAAAGGTCTTGGGAAAATATGGAAGGGAAAAAGGAAAACAAGACAGTATCATTCTCACCAAAGCTGCTCCCCAGTTCCTGCTTCAGCTGTCAGATATTTTAGTAAAAGACAAAGCTGTGCAATCACCTGCTGTTGGCAGTAAGAGAGTGCGACTACACTGTTCTTGCTTTCCCTCTCAAAAAGTAAATATTCTTAATAAAGTTCTTTGTTGGCAGCCTATTCCAAGAAAAACAACTGGTAGGTAGTTATAACTACCCAAAATAGCAAACAACCTAAATAAGTCAGTAACACTATAAACCCAGAGAACAAACCAGCTACCCAAGAGCTTCCCTCTGGATGAAGGAATTGCCCATGCACCCCACTCTCTACACCCAATACAGGCCACCAAAATCACTATTTTCTGAAGAAAGATGAGCAGGCCCATTAGCTCAGAAACTTTTAAGTCAGGACTGCTCCAGCATCATGAATGTGGCACAGTCAGGAAAGTCTGGAAGGTGCTGGGATATGCTTGGGTATCATGGTGGGACCTTCACCTCCCACCACCACCACTCTATTTGTCTCCCTGATACCAGGTCACTCATGCCACCACAGTCCCTGCAGAAGAACCAAGCTAACTTCCACAGAGGGAAAGCACACTGCTCTGTGGGTTAATTGCTGCCAGCCCACACAAAGGGTGAAAGAAACAGGCAAGCAAATGATACATCCCACACCACTGCTGAACACAGACCCTTAAAAAAAATCACATGCAAATGGGAGAGACCACCTGTGCTGGCACCCAAGTCACTGTCCTCTGCATCTGGCAGGGCCAGTGATGTGAAAAAACTGAAAATGGTTTTAAAATTACACTTGTGATTTATGATCCTACACTTCAGTGCTCTTTGAGACTCTACATGAGCAATAGTAACCTGCATAAGGAAAGAGGAGACTGGAGTTGTGTCTGAAAGTTGGTAAAGATGGATAACAAAGGCATGAAGAGGTTACAGTGCAGGTCAGGACAATGTGAGACAGTTAAATAAAACCTGAACTCCTATCTTGCAGTCAGGACTTAGGACCTAGTGTTGAACATACCAGCATGTGTGGGAAAGCAGTGTGAAGGAAGAAAAGCTCTCAATGAGGAGATGCAGAAGGCTGCAAACTGCCAGGACTCCTCCACTTTCATCTCCTCTCCAGCCTCCCAGGGCTGAGCAGGTGGTTCAGAGGCAGACGTTTCCCTGCCTGGGCTGGCAACCCTCCACCTCACCCTGGAAAAGACTTTCTCTCAGGCCTCCCAGCTTTTTCAGAAAAAAAATGGTACTCTGTACAACAGAGCTCAAGAGAAGAGGCAACTTTTAACTTTCCTTTACATTAAAATCCCACCTATAAGCATTAATGGGATGCATGAAAGGCAGGGTGATGTATCTTGAGTATATAAAAAGATGGAAAGGTACCGAGGAAACTTTAAAACAAGACCCACATTGTAGATGACAGTAAATGCTAAGTGTTAAAACATGTGGTACACAATCACCTCTTGGCTTGCCAGTCTCTGTGATTGATTTTCTCACAAGATATAAGGTGCAATGAAGTAGAAACCTGGAGCAGATGAGTATGCAGCACCAGTGTAAGTGGATGTCTGTAATTATAGCTATTAGAGAATATCAAACTTTGGAGGAAACACTGCCCAGTCATGGTGTGGAATTACAAGAGATGCTGTCTCCAGGTGGTTTCCTAAGGTACCTGGCATGTTCTGCCTGGTCCTTTTAGTGATGAAAGCAGCAGCTGCAGGCAAGCTGCCAGGGAAAGGTCCAGCCTCTCCCGTGGCCAGCAGTCCTGTCATCATGCTAGGACAGGTTGCAGCTTTCTGGCTCTGCTGCAACAGCAAAAGAAGAGACCAATTCAGATCTCAGTACTAAGCTGCAAGTGATGGAGCACCCAGTGCTAGAGCTGGAGGCTGTGGCCATGCACAGAAACACCATCCTACTCACTGCAGAGACAAGGGGATGCAAACAAGCCAAGGGACTGGCCCAAAGCCATCAATGGTGGTAAAGCTGGGAACTAAATTCAGGCAACGTGATTTCCCATCTGGGGTTTTCACCTGAGACAAACAGCTCCCAGCAGAAGTTTTGCATGCTAAAGCTGTTGGTCTCCTGCTGAGTCTTTGTGTTGGGCTGTCAGAGCTGGCAGTTCATTCCCAGCCCAGCTTCCCAAGGCAGAGACAACTGGGGAGGCAGGGTACATCAAGTGGGAAAGCACAGAGTGCTGTAAGAGAGGCCCTGCTCTCCAATTATCCTGATGAAATCACAACTGGGTCATGGGCACAGGCAGCCTGCAGAGAGGCAGATGCTCTGATCCACAGATAAGCACCCAGAGATGCAGGTAGGGCTGGGAGCAGAGGGGCAGGCTCTGCTGTTTTCCTCACTTGAAGCCCAGCTACAAGAAAGTGAGAAGTCACTGGTATAAGGTGGTCACCTACATCACTTAAGAAAAGGGTCAATACCAACCTGAGCACCACTGATGCACAGAAAAAAAAGTACCCCAGAGTCAAGAAACATCCTCTCCCTACAAGCTTTCTGCTCTCCCCTTCCCTATCCTTCCTTATTCCTCCCAAACAACTGTTGACAAAATAAATTAGGAAATTGGTTTCAGGAAATGCATACAAGCCCTTTTCACTGAGAAGAATTTGCAATGAAAATAGATATGGTTGTTCAACTTCCTGCTTGCTTTAAATCCTAACACATGTATCCAAACACTTGGATAAGAAAACAGGGTAATTGCATCTGGGAAGTTTCAAGAATTGTTTTGATAACGCTTTTAGGTTTTTTGTTGGTTTTTTTAGCATTTAATGGCTAAAAGATTTTTTAAAAGGTCAGGTTTTGGAGCAAAATAGGATTTATAAGAGTATTGGTGAACTCTAGTCTCCAGGAATAGAATGGTCCACACAGCACATGTCCTACTGCACTACAGCTCCTGCAGCAGAAAGTTCCAGCCAGCCAGTGACATTGGGTTTGGGTGATAAAAGGTGGAAGCTGTTTGCCAGCAGCATAAAAGCAGACAAATGAGTATCCTGGGACAGCAGCAGCCTGCTCCTGCCCATGTGGCACTCACCCTCTGGATGGCTAACAAGCTTCCACAGAGAAATAGGATCCTCTCCTCTGGAATGGTTCAAGTCCCCCTAGAAGAAGGAATACAGAGCAGGAATGAGAGGGATCCCTCTCTGCAGGGCCAAACAGTCCTGGCTGTGTTACACTCGGGCAGATTTGGGATACACTTTGTTAGTACCCAAGCTGGCTTCCCCAGCTTCCCTGGACAGCACTTAGGATGGATGGGGGTTGACTCTGCTTTTCTTCTTTCAGTTCAAGATCCTTTCTCACATGTGATATTTCACAGGCTGCTAATTACATCTTACAAAATTTCATCTTTTTCAGGGAAAGGTGGTACAGCACTTTTCTTCCTCCTCGTTTTTCAAGACAGAGGGTAAAGCAGCACAGGTACAACAGCATGTTCTCCACAGTTAAGTTGTGGGTGAGGGACAGTCCATTTTGCAATGAGGGACAAAAATTGAGTTTCCTTCTCACCCTTTTATTCCCAATGGGACACCAATAAAAGCTCATTCAAAAACAGAGCTCAAAGGAACAGCCAAGACCAGATATTTCCAGAGTGTCTTTTTATTAGTAAGCCTTTTAATTTACATGCT
Organism: Sturnus vulgaris; assembly: GCF_052056855.1. NCBI lineage: Eukaryota > Metazoa > Chordata > Aves > Passeriformes > Sturnidae > Sturnus > Sturnus vulgaris. The sequence continues at coordinate 3,876,366 of NC_142248.1, read as the reverse complement.
CAAACATAACGATCACCCTCCCGTGTTCATTTAGTCCTTGCAGGGCCTTTGCAGGCACACACCTTGATTTATTAGCAGAGCAGGGATGGAGGGGAAGGAGGCACCACAGCAAAAAGCAAACCTGCAGGGCTTGCTTTAGCACATCTGGGAGAAGCAGCTAGGGAAAATACATTAGAAAAGCAAGAGAGGGGGTATCTTAGAGAGCCAAAGACAAGGTGACAGCACAAAGAGGACATAAAATGAAGCAAGGAGGCACCAGTTACCCTGCTCTCCTTCTCACCAAGATACATTATTGGCAGGGTGACACAATGTTGTAGCAAACATGAATATGCATCAGTCATTATGCAGCAGATATTCAGGGGCACACTGCTGATTTATGGACCTGGCAGCTGCAGCACCAGCCAGCTGCAACCTAGAGGGATGAGGACAGTGAAACTGCTGGTAGAGAAGTCCACAGAAGACCTCCAAACCCAGCCCTTTAACAGCCATGGTGAATGAATTAATCACAACCAAGTCTGTAGCCATGCAGAGCCAACCAATGCATTCTGTGTGCAATGCTGGGAAACCATCACACAACCCAACAGAAACAGGAACGTCCAAAGGTTACAGTGAGAGATTTAAGTTTGGATCAGCAGAGCTTTATTAAGTTAGGGTCCTGAATTACCCAAACCTCACTTTGCTGCTCATGGTAAATCTCAGCCACATCAGAATTGTTAATGTGATGCTCATATCCCCTCCTTCTGCAGAAGTCGGGATTTTAAAAAATCCAAGCAATGTTGCTGTGGGTGAGTTAAATGCATCACTGTCACGTCACAGACCTGCTACAAAAAAAGACTGAAGATGTGAGGATTGCAGCTCTCCACACTGAAAAGGAAGGCATTTCCCCTTCGGCTCTGGAGGAACAAAGGGACACTGTCCAAGGACTCATCCTGCCTGTCTTGCAAGCACCACAGAATGGACGCAGGAGACATGCTCCTTCAGGAGTTTCATATATCCCACCCCTCAGCAACACACAACTGGCACAGCAGATCAAGGAACTCCACCCTGCCATGAAGAACCCACAACAATTAAGTGACTTCCTGACAGTCACACAGGAAACTTATGGTAAAGCTGGGGATTTCTGTTCCCCCCTATTCGAGCTTTTGTTGTAAAACATGTGCTCATCAGTGGCTGCGGTTGAGTGTGCAAGGGACAGGAGCACAAAGCCTTCTCCACCACCTCCAGCAGCCTCCAGCATCTGCTGGCAGACCTGCACAATCAGCAAAAGCCAGGGGGGGGTTTCCTTCCAGAGCTTCCTTGGGAGTCCACAGCAACGACAACAAGCAGGATTTGGGTGGGCTTGCAGCCAGCATCTGCAGGCCAAGTAAGGCTGAAAAGAAACCACAGAAATGCGAGACACCAAGCCTGTGTCAGATGTGGTTCCTCAACACTGGAGCCCAGCAAGCTGACTGACAAATAAGCAAAGCCCCTGAGAGCAGAAGAGTGGTTGAAGTCCCTCTGATAATGCCTAAAGGTTACATGTACCTACATCTTCGTAGAAACCCTCAACTTAACTCCAGTCCCTTGGACAACCCTGGTAGAGACAATGAGTAGATCCAGATCTGGCTTTGGCATTGCATTTGACATGGCCATAAAGCTACAAAGAGCTTTTTAGGTGGTCCTCTAGACAGATCAACAATTGATAGAAAAAAGAGCAACACTGGGCTCTGGTCCTCACTTGCACCAGGCATAACAGAGTCGGCAAATACACCAGTCACATGAACCAGATCTGCTTGACTGAAAGACGTACAGCCTGGAAGCAAACCATGCCCTGAGCTTCAGGGATGACATCTTGCTGTGGGAAAGAGTTCAGCAAGTCCATTAAGTGAATAGACAAAGAGATGCACAGGAGCCTGGACACAATCCCCTAACTGCAAACAGAAAGAAGGAAACCTTTAAGTCTTTAGAATGTCTTCAGTAGGAGGAGATGTCAGCCAGAGACCAACACCTGCATGCAGTTGGTACTATCCTGGCAAGCACCTGGTGACCAGGCACAGCCGACACTTACAACACCCTGTCCTTAGCACCGGATTTATCCTGAGAGCACAGAAAGAGACTATGCAAAGTACAACCCAAAGCATTTGCACCATGAGCTGAAGGAGTCACAGCTTGGGAAAAGTAAAACAGGGCAACATGATCCTGCAGGTGCCCTTCTAAGCTGAAGCATTCTTTTGTCAAGTGTGACAACGCAACCTCCATCACAGATCAACCTCTGCATGGCAAAGTCCTCAGGCAAATCCCATGCAGCAGCAGGAAAAGCTCCTGCACACTTGAAAAAAAAAAATCAAACCAAAACAAAAACAAACCAACCTCCCAAAACCAAAACAAACACACAAACAAAATAACAAACAAAACAAAAAACAAAGAATAAAGGGACTTGTGAACTTCGAAATGTAATGCACTGTAATTACTGTGATGTAACTTCATTAGGGCAGTGTAAGCGATGGCTGGGCATCAATGACATTGTTGGGGATTCTCCACCGCCCAAAACTTTCTTCTGCTCTTTTCAGAGGAAATCCTCTCTAGTCCCAGAGCAGGGTCTCATCCTGCCAGATTACCTGAAAAGCAAAAAAGGAGGCCCCTACACCCGTTTTCTCTTTGAAAAATGTCTAGCTCTGGTTGTCCCTGCTGTCCATACAACACTCAGATCTTTATATTCTGAAGCCACTGACACCTTGCAGCAATGAGATGCCAAAACTTTAAACAACACTTCTTTTTATATGCATACACATGACTTCCCATCTTCTTTCCTGGTGTCTAGCCATGTCACCTCAGCCTCTCAGATTTTTCTGGTCTTGTTGCTCAAGCACAGTTCTGCAACCCTGGGGAAGCACACATTGCAGAGACATTTAGAAACACAGCAGCATTCATTGGATTTATTCTTGGACTTTTTAAGGCTCATGCAAACAGTTCTGTATTTGACATGAAAAAAATAACCACAGAAGGCAAACTCAGAACTTCAAAGATGACTTCTCCTGACAGCCCTAAGCCATTATCTGTGTGTAGCTCTTTTTTATAAGGTGCAAGTTTTTATAGGTTCCCGAGGGAAGGGAGAGGACAGCCCAATCCAAGGAGTAAGAACCAGACAAGTGAGTCCCACAGCTGAGATCTCACCTTGAAGGTTCACCCTAAGGAAAGGGCAAAAAAGTAGAGTCCTTGCGCTGACACCACTAAAGCCAGGACCATCAACACTGGTTGAGGAACTCACTTGGTCTATTTTCATTTTCAACCCATTTGGAGTATTTATCCCTCTCTGCATTTTGAGACAGCAGCAAGGCATACTGATATTACCTTTGAAAGCACAAATATGTCTTTGTTCAGCCAGGGAGACACCCGGAGTGCCTACAGAACAACTATAAAACTCAGCCATCATAAAATAGAAGGAAGGAGGTGGCAAAGTTGTTTCCTCCTCCCTGGAGAGCTGGCTGCCATGATGAATTGCATATGGTGCTGGCACAGAGAACTCTTCCCAGGACCCTCTGCTAAGAGGTTTTCCCATACCACTGGCTTTTTAAGCATACACAGAGCCTCTCTAAGGAGTTTCAGCAACAGGGTGACAAAAACAAGTCTGCAGTCTCTGGGTTCATCCAGCCTTGTGTGGGTACAGGCATCTGTTAGACAATGCCTGGGGACCACGGCACAGGAACTGCAGCAGTGAACATCAAGCTGACTCACAGATCTTTGGCTTTGGCTTAACATATGAATAATAAATAAATAAATAAACAAACCAAAATCTGAAACTCCCTTCAGCCCACTGGGAAAAATCCAAGCATCTGCCTTCAATTCCCCAGTGCATAGTAATACAACTTTATTATTACACGTAAAATTATTACATTTTCTATATGTTGTTCTATATGCTATGTGTGTGAAGATCTGTTACACGACCTACATCACTCTGCAAATCACTGGCTGCTGGGAGTATTTCATGCTATCACCCTTTGCCATCAGTCCCCAGTGAGTGAGTCTTGACCTTTTATTCAATGGGTCATCCCTGCCCTCACAAGCACCAGCAATAACACAAGAACTGAAGCTCAGATACTTAATCCCTGATCTCTGGAAAGGGGGTTGAAAACTGGACCTCAAGGCACCTAAAAGCTCATACAACTACCTCCTGGGCTACAGCAAATACCACTAAAAGCAGCTCTAGGCAGGGCTGGGGGGACATAGAGATGAGATGTGAACCAAAAGACCTAAGTTTGTTCATACTGGTGGCTGCATCATCCCTTTTCACACCTTCAGGCTTTTCTTGGTCTGCTACTATAAATACAGACTGTAATAGCTAAGAAGGCACTGTTCAAATAGTGGGAGCCTGGTCCTATGCATGATCTGAGGTTCCTCTCCAATTCTGCTCACCCACACCCACAAAATCTGCCCTTTGCTGGCCATTCGAGACTTCAAGAGTGTTTGAGTAATGCTAAATGTCACAAGGCTGCTAGGGGTTTTATTTCTTTCCCCAGTGGTTTGGGAAAAGCAAGAAATGGACAGGTGATGTGAACTGGCACTGTTAAAGATGATCCAGTCTAATAAGATCATGCAAACTTCCTGACTCTTGTCATGACCCCATCTGTCTTGTGGGCTTCGAGCTGGATTAAAGAATTGCACAAAAGCTATGAAAATGATCCCCCTGAGGAAACAGTCATTTGGAACAACTACAGAAAATCTTCACTTTTGGACAAGAAACTCTTTCAGAGTTCTGGTGGTTTGGGGTTTGGCTTTTTTTTTTTTCCTTAAGGGAGCAGAGAACCACAACAGTGTCTGCAGTCAGAGGCTCTACCCTGTGGATCCGTAGCTCCTCAGATCCTTGGTGTGACAAAATTCTCTTTCCTTAGGAAAGTAACTTCAGAGCTTAAACTTGAGCTCTGAATTTTTACAATGCTGCCAATATTGTGAGCTTTCAAACAAGATTATGTACCTTCACAGGAGCCCAGCAGAGACAAGCCACCAGTTAGATTTTGAAGAGGGGTGATGTGCTAATAAAGTTCCCTCTTTACTTAAGGGTACTGGAGCTCAGCATGTGTTGTTTTCAGGGCTCCTAAGGAACATCCAGCAGTCTCTCACTCTTGTACATCATTCACACCTAGCTAGAAATAAATTGCTGCTTGGTTTCTCCCTTAAAATCCTCTTCTTTTCAGAAAGCAACACCCTGAGGACCATGTGTGTCCCTATGATGAACCTTCAAGGCCACAGCATGGTGTAGTGGGTACAGTTTCTACACAGCTCTCATTGTTCCCACACAGGAACTTCAACTGAAGAAATAAAATTAAAGAAATTAATCAAGTGTTTGCAAAAAGCTTTTTCTAAAAATGGAAAAATCCCACAAAAAAACACCATCTCATAGGCCGAACCAGCCAACTTTAAAGCACCACTTAAGCAAAAAGACAAGCTGCAGTTTTGTAATGGAGTATATTAACACAAGATAAAAAATCCTATTCCAATAGCAAGGAAAACATAGAGCTCAGAAGACTGAAATTTTGTCAACTTAGCCTCACAATCCATCCTTGAAAACTTACAGGAGAGCTTGTCTCACTCTTAATCAATTCCCTTCATCAAAGGCTGTTTAGGATGTATCATTATTGCCTTTCAGCTGTAGACTTAAGATTAGGGCAGAGAAAGTGAAGACCTGCAATGAAGGAAGATATATTTGAGGTTAGTATTTCTTGGCCAAATGGAGAGCTTCCATAAAGAGGCTGTTCCAAGTGGTGGCTGCCATTCCACAGGCCTCATTTTCCCCTACTTCCTCAGTTTTGATCAAACTCAGGACATACTATGTCAACTCCAACAAGAAATCTGAATTAAGCTAACAGTCAAAACCCTGATCAGATACATAAGTTCATGTAGTTGGCCTTTCTTCCTCCCTTTCAAGTGGCTGCATAGTCATAAGACAACACCACTGTGATTGGCCAAGGTTATTGTGAAACACTCAGCTGATGGCCCAGACTGAGTTTTATAGGGTGACAACTCCTCCACACCACTTTAGGCAAGTGTTTTATTCTTTATTCTACAGCCCCAGAGGATTTGGTGCTTTTGCAGAGCACAACACAAATGCAAGTTCAGAGAGTATTCTGAAAAACACAGTGAACACAGACTTCATCAACTTCACTCAAAGGTTTTCCACTGTACCTAAACATGAAGTGCACTCTCTTGGTCTAAACTAGATACCTTTTTTTAAACCTGTGGAGGCAATTTACCCTCTAAAGTAGCCACTTTTCATGCAGTAGCTCAGAAGAGAACACACAAGATATCTGCGAGCTGTGTGGGTGCCTGACAGAGCTGTGACAAGCACACTTCACACACCCCTCTTAAGATAAGGCTGCCATAGCTAAACGAGGCAGAGAAAAGGTATTTCCTTGAAACAGGTTCTCATTCCTTTGACAATATCCCATGGTGTTAACTTTCCTGCTCTTGCATGGTCTGGAGCAAGGCAAGGACTTGCATCTCCCAGCCACCACCAAGTGTGTGTGGGAATGCAATGGGAAAGAAGGATCCTGCCACTCAGCTGGGCTGGCATCCCCTCCAGCCACACCAGGCTCACAGGCTGGGTACCTGCAGCACCACATATTGTCTGTGCCTTGCCTGCAGCAGCTGCAGAGCCAGTGGACAAAAGCTCCCACAACCTCTCCAAAGCTGAATTTGCAGCAACACGTTGCTTCTTAAGGAAAAAAAAAACACAACATGCTCATTTCAAAGTAGCCAGCTGGTGAGGAACAACAGCACGGAGAGGGAAAAAAAAAAAATACAAACCACTTAGCACCACTTCCCTTTCTTTCTCTCACATGGAGTTGAGAAGCTTATATTAATTGCAAAGCATGAGAATCTGAACAAACACCCTCCTTGGGCAACCAGGGCCAACCCCAGGAAAATATCTGCATCTATGGGATGTGCAAGTTGTGCAACTAGCAAAATATCAAGACAGATAAGGCAGGGACCTTCCATTTAGGATCTACTGAAACTCACAACTCTGTCGTGCTGACTTGGCTAAGACAAGCTACTTTATTTTTCTCCCCCTTGTTCTAGCCTTCACAGGGGAAATAATACCAGCCAAATTCATATCCAGTCTAAAGCCACTAGACAGTATTTGGAGAGCTGAATCAATTTTTTACCCTAAAGGTAAAATCTTAAGGAAGTTCTTGGTGCAATAAGGTTGGGTCTACCACGGACACAAAAGGTAACTTGATGGCATTACACAATTTCCCATGTCCAAGGCTCGATATGGCCCTGTTTGCCTAGATTTAATTACATATATATGTTATTAGGGAGTTAGGAAATTAGTTGGAAGGTCATATAGTTACAAAACCTTTATGAAAGGGATGGATGGATAGATCCTGGTTCTCCTGCCAGCTTTCAAAGACCCATATGTACACCTGTTCAATCAGGAGAGAAACAGCTGAGTGACACTGCTGCAAATCTTCCAGAGACCTATAAACCATCTCCTGTTGACAAGGCAACCAGCATGCTGTCAGTGACAAAAATTAACAAGTAAAAAGCACTGTTTTGTCACAGTGCATCCAGCCAGCAGCAGGCTGATGCCAGCACAAGGCCAGCCCTAAGCACTTACCTAGAAATGCACGGGAGCTGCAAGGACCTGATGCTGTGCCAGGTGCTTCCCTGTTGGGAAGCTCTTCAAACACTGTCAGCTGTTTACTGTACCAAAGGGCAGAGGGAAAGGACAACAAGGAAAGTATCAGAGAAAAAACATATGGTAACTGCAAGCCCTGATATACCTTGCTTACTGAATTAAAAACATGAAGGTTTTCATACCTGCCCTCTCTCTTTCCTAGGGGCATGAGATGAGAAGTACAAAAGTTTGTGGTGGACACGTAGCCAGGAAAGACCAGATGCATTGTGAAGTGAGGAAAATATACCATATAATGGAATATAAGGTAATTTTTTTGCCTTTTTATGTAGCATATGTAATATGTGTGTTTCCCACCTAGGATCAGCCAGAAATTTCACCTCTAATAGCCTTCCTGCTACTGTAAAGTTTGAAGCAACTGCAGTGCACACACTAGAGACTCTCCAGAGCACCATTTAATGGGTATCTGGAGTGATGGGAATTACAGCATGAGTATCAACAACAAACAAAACTGGGGTATAAAACTGACTTTTTTTCTTTAGGGTTGTAGCATTGAATCATGCTGACAACACAGGCATGAGATGGAGGGTAAAGACTCTGGCATGGCACCATTCCCTACTGAGCAGGCTTGCAACCAGCTGTCAGCACAGAGGCTGACTTCAGGCTCTGTGGGCTCTTGCTGCAGACAGGTTTCTCACTCCCAAAACACCCAGTATACTGCATTTCTGCCACCGGGCTAATTCTTCCCCAGCAAAAGGCATGATGAAACAAGTGCTCCAAATCAAAGGGGAAACTCAGCCAGTCAAAATCCTCCCCAGACCATCAGGCTTTATTCCCTTCAGTTGGGTCAACTTCATTTTTCTAGCTCCTTCAAGAACAGCTCTAGGTCTCTTCCAGCCTGCTCCCTGCACACCATGCCAGGGTCTCCAGAGAAACCATGAAGGTTCAGGTCAAATGGGATACAATCTACAAAAACTCAGCCCATCACCCTCAAAGCCACACCATGGCATGTAGCAGTGCCTCAGTGTTAGGAAAAAGGCTCTTTTTCCCCTAACAGAAAGAGTTTTACCCACCAAGCCTGGAACATCCAGACGTGCAGCCCTTTTAGAGGCACTGGAGGGCTCCTGCTGCTATCACCTGCTGGTTTGCAATCTGAAGTCCCCCTGCCATTGTTTCAGCTCTAGATATAGACATCTCATGGCTTTCCCCACTCCAATACAATACCTGTTTGGGCACATGCAGGAGGTCGTGAGCTCCTGAGAAGTACCCAAATAACTCCTGACCTATGTTAGCAGCTAGTTGGCCTCAGTATGAAAGGATAAACCAAGGACAAAACTGTTCCATTCATACCTACACTTTCTGCCTTCACTTGGTTAAAATATCCCTTGGTGCAGAGTGGGACAGGATTGGAGCTCTCTCCTAGGAGCACCTCTGAGAGGTGCTGAACTCAGTCTTCCAGATGCTGTCTGGATGACATCCCTCTCCTCCACTCTTGGCCAGCAAGGAATCAAAGTGAAGGGTAGCTTCTTGACCACAGGAAGATGAACATGCTTACCAGATCAGACAGCCAAGGACAGACCACATCCAGCAGTTTTGCCTCCTTTTTGTGCTACCCCAGCATGCTCAGTGCAAGGAGCTCATCTCACCTATAGCACAGGTATGTCCAAAAAAGCCCATCACCCAGAGCCTCTCGATCATCAATGAGCAGAGACAGGCACAGTCTGTCTGATCTGTTTCAGGTATCCACTTGCATGACAATGAGGTGGAAGCACTCATTTCCTCTGCTGCCCATAAAGGGGGACTGAAGGGCTGGGATGTGAGATGCCAACATCTCAACAGGGGAATTGCACCCCATCTTGCACTTTACAGTAAGCTTTTCAGAGAGAGACTATCTCACCCTGCACCCAACATAAAAGCACTTCAGCCCCTAAGGCCCAAGGGTAACACTACACTTCAAGTGGGAGATGAGAGGCCCATGCCCTTAAGTGTTTACCATCAAGAAAACTTCACAACACCTTCCCTGTAATGATGTTCCAAGTGGATCCAAATAACTTTGGGGGATGGCTGAAGAGAAAGCAGAGCTGCAGGTCTCAGCCTGCCTCTGTGTTAGCAGGTGGAGAAAGGAGAACATCCCAGGCACCAAACACTTCATGCTGTGAGAACCCAGAGCACTTTGTGCCCGTCAGGAGATGCACCATGACAGGCAGGGGAGGATGAACACATGCAGCAGGGCTGGGTCAAGGACACAGGAGAGCACAGCAATTTCTTCAAGTAGGGAGACTTGGGATTTACAGGCCAGCCTTGAAGAGTCTCCTCTTTGTGACTTCTGATATACAATCCTTTGGGGCAAGCAACACAGGAGCTTGATGCAGACAACTGCAAAACAGTGAATCTAAGGGCAGGAAGCCAAAGCAGATGGTGCATGTTAAATGGAGCTGTCATGCTGCTAGGCTGGCCAGGGGAGAGATGGAGGAGGTATTCTGAGATTTGTGAAGCCATCAGCCCTCGTGCTACAGAAAACAACATTAAGCTCAGACAGGGATTGAAGGCAGAATAACTTCCCTGATAACAGGATGCATGGGGCATAAGTTGCTACAAAGGGCCCTCACATAAAATAGGGGGAAAAAAAGCAAGCATGGGAAAGACTGCACAGTATTCACCCACAGTGAGACTGAACTGGTTTAGAAGAAAATGAGAAGTTTAATTCAGCTCCCTGAAAGGGTGACCTACTGTTGGCAGAGCTTTTTCTTCCAGCTCAGCATTCAGTTGTCACCAAGCTCACAGGCTCCTACCTAAGAGTTTAAACATTATCTCTTTGCATTCTAATCCAAACAGTACTTGCCCCCCATGCCCAGCAAAGCAAGCCATGCTGAGAAAGTGTGACTGCTGGTTGTCCACCTCCACGCAGCAGCTGCCAGTCACATCCCAGTTCCACAACACAATCCATTTGATTATTTTGATCTATTCAGGTGGTAGTGTTCTTTTGCTTTTCCTCCTCCTCTGGGATTTCTCCTGAAATTGCTCTAAGCTGCAAATTGAATAAGGTAATTCCAGGTGCAGAGACTTTGAAACAAAGGAGATTAAAACCTCCTGACCTGAGAGATACTGCACTGCCCACCAGTCCAGCCACTGCAGTCAATAGAGTTCAACCAACTTCAGCTGAACCTGAACGAGACCTCACACCCTGCTGCAATGCAATTGCAGGGCTTGCCACAAAAAAAAACCAACATGTACTTAGTAGCATGCTCTGAAAAAGCCCAGCCCTCTCCTAGGCACTCAGCTTCCCACCTCTTCACAAGGAGCACACTTCAGATAAGCAACTCTATACATCTTTTTCTTTTAAACTGTGCATCTTCCACTAAAACTCAGGAAGGCCTTCCTTAAGCCTTCTCAAGAGCATCCTTGTTTTCCCTTTCCAAGGCAATTGTCTTGTTTTTCCTTTAAAACAGTAGAAATTTCAAGCCAGTCTTCATAGCTCAGTTTGCATCCATAGATTGGTGACTACAAAATCCAACTAGCTGCCCTAGGCTTTTACAAACTCCCAGCCAGGGACCTGCACCTCATGGGCTGTAATCCTCCCCCATTTCCTCTCTAAAGATGCTAGTACCAGAGGCTCTTCCCTACCACCCTCCTCAGAGAATCATCACCAAAACCTTCCTTGTTGCTACAGCAAGGACTCAGCAACAACTGCCCTTTTCAGAATATCTGAACAAGAAACAGCCCCGTTAGAATCAAAGGAGGAAGACAAACTTAAATCCCAGGAATAACACCTCTGCTTGGGCAGTTTCATCTCCACTGCTTCCCTTTGCTCATCTCCCATCCTGAACAGGTTTATCATCCATTCCACGGTTGCTGTGAATTATCCCAGAGGTGAGCCTATTTCAGCAATAAACTGTCACAATACATTCCCTTCTACACTGTTTTTAAAAACATGTGAGCCCTGACTGCCAGAGAATTGTTTTGGAAAGATTAGATTAGATGCCTCGGAAACTGCTTTGGAAAAAAAAAGTAAAGGGTTTTCACTTCTTGAAGAAACTCACTTTTTTTTTCCCCCCAGGAAGTTTGTTTTATTTTTTAACCTCAAAATTTGGTCGATTAACTCCATCTTGGTTTTTAGCTCTTTCCACAAGAAGTGCCTTGATGCAGATGACCAATAGGGAGATTGCTCATTTTGCAATCATCTGCCACCAACACAAATTAAGGTCCTAAAGCCCTCTGATTTTTAAAACAACCCTCATCCAGAGGCCTCCAACATTTCTATTCAATTGACCAAATCTTCTTACTATTTTTCCAACTCATAACAAGACACACAGGGGATGTTTATCCATTTCTTTGGACTCAAACCCCACTTACAGCCTGGAAGACTGACATGCAAAGGAGTGCCATCTCAGCCCTCCACTCACATCACTCCTAAGACTAGACACCTAAAATATTAAAATAACACGTCAAGACATCCTTGCTTGAAATTATAAAAGGAAACAAACCCTCACCTTCACAGAGTTCATTGTGATAAGAAAGCATTTTTCTCATCAGAAAATCAGATGAGCAACACATCAACAGCTGGGTGCTGAATCTTTTGATGCTCATCAGTTACCAAAGGAAATGGGAAGCTGACCTTGCAGTCAAAGTGCCAGACTAGGACAACAATTTCTGTTCTCATCTCTGCTCTAAGCTCCTCCTGTTAATGTGAATTTTCATTCCCCAGTTCTCAGCTGTGAAACAGGGGGTTGTAAAAATCCCTCTCCTCTCCCTGCCTGGTGTGTGCCCCAGCTATAGGCACTGGTATATACTTGTATCTATGAAAAGTAGATACTTCCTAGCAGATATGAGGGGCAGCCAAGCCTGGACACTTCACAGATTGGAAAAGGGTTGCTGCTTGAGATATACACCACAGAGGAAGAGGAACAGCAGAGGTATAAACTGATGTCTACTGAACACAGATTAATGTGCTCATCATAGAAGGAATGTAAAGCAGAGGACATCTTGTCAGCCCCCTGATAAGCAGGTGCACTAATTGTGGGGATCAGATGACTGTAATTTGCTCATGAATCAGATTTCCACCCTCATCCATCTACCTTCCCTGCTTTGCCACAGACCTGGTGAGACCCTTGCACATGTCCCTGTCACTATGAGCCACACCAGTACTACAGCCTTGTTTCTGTGGGAAAGCAGGGGCTGAAGCACTTTTGCAGGTCTAAATCTCTCTCACACCTCTGTTTCCTACCTCCACCATAGTCATGGTAGTAATTTCTTTCCAGTGCATATGTTTTGAGAATCAATGCCTTGATATTCCTAAATTATAGGGACAACCAGAATAGCTACAGAGCCATCAACTGCAACTGAGTACCACAGAATGGAGGACATGCAGCTGTACTCTTAGGAGGGGAGAGAGCAAATCTGACCCTCTGAGACTTCAGTACAACCACCACACACCCCAGGAGAACAATGAGGCAGAAAGTGAAGCACGGATTTGTGTGCACCTCCTCATCCATCAGCAGCTACACTGATGGCCAGATGGGAGGTGACACCACCAACCAGCACAGCAATGTCCTTCCCCTGCCTAGCCCCCAGCACTTATCCTCACCCTGCCTCCCACATCAGCAGAGCAAGAAGCCAGCACATGCTTGTCGAAGCAGGTCAGGGAGCAGACCACTCGCCCAAGGCTGCCTGTGTGGAAAGTGGGACAAGCCCTCCAGAAAAAGCCAACTGGCCTCTTACAGTATCATGCAAATCAGGAAAAGGCCGGGAGAAATCTTGCATGACCAAGGTTATATTGTAAGGTTATGTATTCATCCTCTGCATACAAGGGGGGGAAACAAGGGGGGGGAAACAAGGGGTGTGCATGCACACACCAGGCAGGAGGTACCTCCTGCTTTTACCAGCATTTGCTAGGTTTGCACTATACAAAGGAGAGTTGTGCTGTTCACAGCAGGAGTCTAACAGAGCGGGACCCAAAAGGAGCCATTGCATCTACAGACAGAGACCCAAGGGGAGACAATGAAAAAAATTAATCACAGAATTTGCATACACACAAGCCAGGATCAATCCCATACAAGAAACAGTGATGTTCTATTTACTTAACATAATCAACTACTGTTTTATCTATATATCATACCAACCAAAAGCCTGTTTCTCAAGCCCAGCCTCTATCCTAGAGAATGAATTGCAGTCCCTCACATAACATTAAGCCCCTGACATCCAATGCAAAGCCATCAGCAGGGAAGGAGCACGGTTGCTACAATCACTACAGAAACACCACACCAAGAATACTTCAGAACTACAGGAATACTACAGAAACCTAGTGCCACACCAGGAATACTGCTTTGGCTACCGCAGTGGCTATCTGAGGTGGGATGGAATCCATCATTTGCAGGCTCCAAATTTATATATTCAAGTTTATTCTATAGACATAGTTTGAAGCAGGCTGAATAGGGCTGGATGTAAGCCACAGTATTGCTGAAGATAGCACAGTGTGCCAGAGCGCTCGACGTGATCCTGGAGCAGGCCGACACAATGGCTGCCTGTTACCCCAAAAAACTGCTGATGAGCAGAGCTCACTTCTCAGCAAGCCTCTAAACAAGATCCCAGCTTGCCTCAGGCACAAGCACTTGCTGGCCAGACTCTTTGGAGATTTTTCACTGGTTTGCCTTTCTCAGGGAATATGGCCCCATGCATTTCCACTGCCAGCCAGCCATGCCAGTTGAGCCTTGACCAGCAGGAGAGCCAACGCACCACTCTGCACAACACAGCCTCCACAACGCCTTCTCCCACTGATCTCCTCCTTGCTTCTCTCTCTGCAGAGCCTTACCCAGGGAGAACAGGGCAGCCTGGAGCTGTGCACACCTGCATCCCTCATTTCACTCCTACTCCCTGGCTTTTTAGATCTTGCTCCTCTTCTTCTCCCAGTAAGAGCACGACATCCTCTTCATTTCACAGGTCACAGCTTCTCCCTCACGTCTGCTGTTCTCTCAAGGATGCTAAACAAGCAGAAGACGTACAGGCATCTTCCCAGAGACATTGCAGCAATGTCTCTTTTTTGTATTCGTCAAGTTATTGCTCCCACACACACACATTTAAACTCAGCTCCACCAGCTCTTGAATTTAAGTTGCATATGAGCAGTCTGATCTATAATGGATTTAGCTATGCAAAAGGAAAAATCCTCTTAAAGTTTGGCCCACAGCACAGCAGTGTACAAGAACCTGGGCTGCCACTGCCTCTGCATTATCAGAGTGCCTCGCCCAGGGCATCCTACCCCTTTAGCAGATAACCAGCAAATGTCCAGCCTATCTGCTAGGTCAGTATCCCTCCTAAAGAAAAGTCCAGTGAGATAAGCAATCAGCTTAGCCAAGGCCAGATGGGGGTAAGGACTCCCCAGTTCACAATCCTGTGGCTTTAACCACAAAGTCATCTTTCAGCACAGAGTTCAGCTGTTCCAAGAGCCCACATTACTGTCAGATGGGCACCACGGGCAGGTCATGCACTAAGATAGTGAGCATGGAAAGACTATTCCCTCTGTAGGCATTCAGGTCAGTTAGCACCACACACAGGAAGCTACAGAACCATTTCCCACTGGTGAGAAGTTGATAACGGGGTTTTGGTTTTACTGAGCCAGTCATTAAACACTGCTGATCCCACATTATAGAGAAATAGGCTGCAACACACAGAATAAACCAGATCGTGCTGAAGTATTTACCTCTGGATATCTGTAATTATAAACCAAACATCATCAGCTTCTCTCTCTCCCTGCAGTAAATAATTAACTGCAAAAGAATATTCCTCTTGGCTCCATCCTCCCCAATCAATTCTGCTTTGCAACAGCGTGCCGCCTGGATTGCTCGCTGTATCAGTGCACCCGAGTGTCACCCAAACCCCCTCGGAAGACAGAGGTGAGGTGCAACTGTTCAGTACAGCACAGACCTTTCCTTCAGGGTACAAGGGGACATCGTGGCATAACTGCCAGTACTTCAAGCAGACAGCTATGACATACACAGCTTAGCTCATGCACTGCTGCAACATCACTGCAACCATCAGCGGAGGCGAATCACGCACTCTGAGCGCTCCCATCACACCCCTCTGGACTGCCTGAGCTTTATTGCCAAGGCAGAGCAAATTTCCTCCCCGAAAAACAAGGTTTTCTACTGCTTTCATTGTTTCTGAATTATTCTCCCCACCCCTAGATTTCATCCAGGGGTAAAAAAAAATAAAAAATTAAAACCCACCAAAAAAAACCACAACCCCAAAACAAACCAAGCCTTCTTTATAACAAGAAACATCATTTTTAAAGAGACTTTCATTTCAGTACTAGATCAAAGTTGAATATTGTGACTGCTCGGTCATGCACTATAACCTGCACAATGACCTGTTCACGTCTTGTCACCTACCCTCATCAACCTGAATTTCATACAGACTCCACGGGTAATAGGTAAACCAGAAAATGTCCAGAGCACTCGTTCCTTTTGCCCTACTGAAAGACACCTCCTGGCTGTAAACCCAGTGGGGAAGAAGGATGATGCCAGGGGGAAGGCAAAACTGCCTGGCAGGAAGGCTGGGTTTGGTCAGACAGCAGATGGAAGCAGGTTGCATACAGATACACAACCAGGGAACAACACAAGGGCTGCCATTTGATCCTGGTTGCTTTCTTAAGGTACAAAGTCAAATTCACTTTTGAAAGAGGTATAAGAACACAAGCAAAAATAAAGAGCTGGGGAAAACCTCCAGAACTGCAGGAATACCCTTCCTGCAACAGCCAGAAAACACGGGAGGAAGGAGAGAAGTATTACCACCAAGCAAACATCTTCATACTCACACACAGTCTGGGTTCAGTTTTACATTTTTATGGGTTTAAACACATACCAGATTTAGTCGAGCTGGCTATGAAGTGTTCAATAAAAAAACCCCACCAAGAAGACAGAGAAAAAGAGGAAAAATGGCTAATTTGGACTCAAAAAGCATGGAAAGAAAGGTTCAAGAAAGAGAAAGAAGAATGGAAGGAAAACCATGACACAAAAGAGATAAATGAAACAGATACCAGGGAAAGTTCAGGAAAAGATAAACTATGCAAAAATGGAATGAAAACTGGAAGGGAAAGATAAGAGAATTAGGAACATGCCATGGCAGATCAGTTGAACGGCAGTTGGCAAATAGATCATTTATTTAATCTCATTCGTATTTGTCAAATAATTTGTTTGATTAACACTCTTTTGTGGTCTTCAGCCAGGTATAGAGCTGATCAAATACCATGTCATAAATATATTATTAGATTAATACAAGTAAAATTCAAATACATTCAACATTTTTATCTGCTGCTTAATAAGCTCTGGTTCTAAATTTGCAGTTCAAAAATGTTAAAATAGAACGCTGGGAATAAATTACAAATAAAGATTACTTGAAGCACAAGCATTTTGCTTTTCCTAGACTGACAAAAATACAGTATACTGTATAACTCATCTTGAGAGACAGAAGAGAATCACCACCCTCCCATAAGGAACCACTCTATAGGCAGTACTTTTTGTCTTGATTTTATTTTGTTGAATGTTTTCACAATATTCAACTCTTCTACTCCATAAAGGTTTTTCACCCCAAGAAAACCTGGTGAGCTCCAAGGGCAGCCTAACAGAAAAGTAAATTTGGGGTGCACTGGTAGCAGGAGGGAAAGCAGTGGGAGCCATATCCAGCCTGGAAGCAAATGTTTTATGTTTGAGCTGAGCTTTGCTCCTCTTAAAGGGAAGGGAAACCAGGTGAAGGATGGACAAGGATGCCCCAGGATCTCTACTCTCACAGGGAAAAGTTTCCCACATTATCAGCAGCCTTCTCCAAACCTCCCTGGGAGAACCAAGGAGAAAAAAAGGACGATTGGCAATTTTTCAGCCTGTTTTTATCCCCTCTCCCCCAAGACAACAGCAAGGTCCCCTTGAGAATCCTCAGACCGTAGGGTGAAAGCCATCAAAGACAGACCATCTCCACACACATGGTGACAGGGCTGCCGGGGAGCCCTGGGAAGCAGAACCAGGCTCAATCAGGAAGCTGTGGCCATGGCTTTCGAGGCTACTCCCACTGCTGTTCTACCTTTACCACTGGCAGCAGCCAAGAATCAAACTCGCCACAGGAGAGAACCACAACAAGGGCAACTCCCTGGGGCCGGAAAAGTGTCCCTCGGGTCACAAGTCCTGTTTAAATATCTCAGCAATATCCCAAACTGAGATAATTATTGCTAATTACAAGATCATTTTTATGTAAACACGAAGGGTATTACCACGCATACTTCATCTCTTTTTAATTAAAAGAAGTAAGAGGTTTGTTGAGATAAAAAAAAGACATGCTGACAGCTCCCACCCAAAAGCAGACTTTTCTGCAGTGATAACACCCATCAGCTTCCAGACCCACTGAGAAGACCAAACAGGGAAATCAATCAGCATCAGCTTCCCCAGTGCTGAAACGAAGCAGTTGGCACATTATTAATCACACAGGAGAAACCTTTTACGAGGAAAAGGAACGGACCAGACACCCAGAGGGGAGATACACATGGATTCAGTCATGGCCATCTTACAAACACTTGGGAAAATCACACAAATCACCAGCTGTTGAATTAAAATATTTCAGAGCTGTGAAGGATAAACACATCAGCAATTCTGACTACAGCAACTCTTTAGCTGAGCCTACACCAAACCTCATGTGCTTTCCTCCATTCAAAACCAGTTCCTGCTCCAAGCTGCACATCCTACCCATGCCAAGCAGACTCAAGTACATCGTTATACAGCCTCACCAGGAGCTCCTACCCTTCTTGTATTTCAAAGACCTACCCAGAGCAAGCTGCACATCACAGACTGGAAGAGATACGACCATCCAGCTTTGGACACTGAAGTAATCAATGGCTTGACTTGCCATGCAATGGCTTAACAAGCCATTCCTGCTGCTCAGTCCTGTTTCCAGCTGTCCTAAGCATTTCTCCAGCAGCTCCAGAGTTCACCAGTCCACTCTGACTTCTCATCGTCTCTTTTGTCTCCAGGCACACTCCACTGCTTGAGGCAATTTAAAACACATCCCCAGTCAGGACCTCTATGGGCCAAGCTTGCCATCAGGTGCACCTTCACTTGGGGTGAAGACGCTGCAGCCCCGGACGCCGCGGCACCCTTGGCAGGGCAGCAGGGCGCAGGCAGCCTCGGCACGCCGCAGAGCCCCGGCGGCGAGCGTCCCTACGAGGGAGGGAGGTGTCACCAGCTCCGCAGAGCCGCATGCTCGCAGAACGGGGGACCTCGCTCACTTGCTCACAGATGCACACAAATACCTGCGCCTCCGCCACCTGCCTGCCCCCTCCGCGCCTCGCTCCGGGCCTGGCACTGCCATGGAGCTGGTCTGCCCTGGGGGGTGTCAGCGCACAGCAGGTACTGGTTTGGCAAAGAGTGGCGAGCCTGGTGCTCCCCCTTTGAAGCATCACACGAGCAGTGTGAGGCATGCAAGGGGATGAGGGAGGACGGGTGCAGTGGGCTATAAACTCGGGGTGCGATGAAGAGGAGGTGAACACAGCTGCAGCTAAGGGATATGGAGGGGAGCGGGACAGCAAGGGGGGGAAAGAGAAGGGGCAGCAGCTTGGGAGGGGGAAGGACAGGAGGAGTGCACAGCGGGTGCAGAAGGAGGGCAGGAGATGGAGGGCAGAGGGGGTACAGAGGCTGTGGCTCGGTGGCACCCCACCACCCTTCCACCCCGGCGGCCTGCCGGGGCTCGGGTCGGCAGGCAGCGCCCAGGCAGCAGAGTCATGGCGCGGCCAGGCGAGCAGGTGGGTGGGTGGCCGCCACCGCCTCCAACACCCCGGGCCCCGCCGCCGCCCACCGGGCCGAGGGTCCGTGCCTTTTCACCGCCGCCCCGGGCACGGCGGGGGCAGCCCCAGCACGGCGGGGATACCAACTTGGCGTCGGGGGGAACAGCCCCGCTAACAGGTGGCGCCGGCGCCGCCGACCCGTCCCCGCCGAGCCGGTGGGCGCTGCCCCTGCGCGACGGCGCGTCCCACCCACCGCGACCCAGCGCCAGCCCGCTCCCGGCGGTCACTCACCGGCTCGTCCGCCCCGCCGGGCGGGATGCGCGTCCTGGAGAGCGGGGCGCGGAAGTTTAAAGCCGGCTAACAGTATTATTCGCTTTTGCCCTTCCAACGTAGGAAAAAACCAAACTAGACGAGGCGCCCCCCCAGGCGGGCGAAACCCCGCTCCGCTCCTCCCCGCCGGGGGCTTCAGCCGCGCGTCGGCCCGGCGGCGAGGGGAAGTTTCCACCGCGGTGGTGGAGGCGCCCCCGGCGTGCCGCGCCCGCCCCGCATTGGCACGGGGCGCCGGGGCGCTGTGCCGCCGCCGCGCCCGGACAATGTGCGTGCGGGGAGAGCGGGAGCGGAGCGGGAGCGCGCCCCGCCGGCGGCCGCGGCACACGCCCAGCCCGCGCCCCGCCCTGCCGCCGCTCGGCGCCCGCCCACCGCCCCTGATTGGCGGCCCCCGCCGCCTCCGCCCTCCGGGTGGGCCGCGCCGCCTGTCAATCACCGCCGCCGCCCGCCCGCCGCGGCCCGGCCGCGGGGCGGTCCCTGGGGCGGCGGCGGCTGAGGGGGGGGCCGGGCCGGGCCGGGCCGGGCCGGGCGCTGGCTCGCCCCGGCGGGTGACCCCTGCTGCCTCCTCGCCCCGGGAGCCGCCGGGATCGCGTCCTTTCCTCTCGGGAACCCCACTGCGCTTCCCGCCCCGCGGCGGCCCCTCCGCAGGAGCGCCCCGCAGCCGAGGGGAGGGGAAGGCCTGGCGGCCGCCGCTCCCGCAGCCCGCCCTTCCCCGCGGGACTGCCCGGGGCTGCGCTGCCTTTGTCGGCGCCCCACGGAGGCGTTCTGGGAAGGAGCACCAGAGACCCCTGAAATGTAATGTTGATTGCCAGTCACGGTCCTGCCTGATAACGCGATGCGCTAAACTCGGCTCACAGGGTGCATTTGTCTGGCCCCTGGAAATGCCTGGAAAAATAGATGACTCCAAATTGTTCAAGTGCAATTAAGGCCACAAAAGAAAAGACACCTGAATTGACTCTATATAAGGCAGATGGGGTTCAGTTAGGCTTAGCGGCAGAGATATGCACTGTCTGAGTAGAATTACTGCAATTTCAGATAAAGGTCCAAGCATGTCGAAAGGCTGCCGTCTGATCCTATTTGGGTCCCACAAGGAGCGCCGCTGAAGCAGAGATGGTAAATATTGATGGATTCAATCTTCGTGTCCTGAAATCGGGTCTGTCAATGCAGTGCTTTCCATTCTGTCACAGTACACCGGACATTTTCTATTCTTGGGCACCGTGATTCCCCCTATTACTGTTTGGAAACTACATAGTGGATTGCATAGTCACTGTATTATCCAGCAGCTTGCAGAAGTAATCAAGCTTTGATGCAGAATACGATGTCAAATAAAGTACGTGCTTCTGATACTGGAAAAGCACTGTTCTCTCCGACATATGTTTCAAGCACACTTCCACAATTTATTGTTTCCATTAGAAAAGTATCTAGTAATCTGAAAATCGATCTAAAAACCATTGTTCTAGATACTACGCTTGACACATAATAAAAAGAAAGCTCATGCCCTGCAGAGCTTGTAGTAAGAGCAGATTAAACATGTTCTAAAGATACCCGTTGAGAGAGTTGTACAGGTTTTCTCAGGTCTCACAAACGTGTTGCACCAGCACAAACAAACCTGCCAGAGCACTTTACCAAAAACCAGCACGCAAACAGACAGGTCCAAACAAAAAGGCTGAAGCTTTAACCTACCTCGAAACTCTTCCCTTGCTTCTAACAAGCCCTCCTGACTCTGAATGACCTCTCAGTTCTCCACAGAAGCGAAGGCCGCCGCTCGCGGGAAGCCAGCATCTCTGCCGAGCGAGCCGAGGGCAGAGCAGCAGCGCACACAAAGGTGATGGGTCTCTCCACAGGCAGACACACGCACGCACCGCGCACCGCCTCTCCGGGCTACCTGTCTCGTCTTGTTTTAGCCGTTTCTAACGAGCAGGCAGGCTACTGGAGCATGCAGAAATCTTCCTTTTCCAAGCACCCTGAAAACAGGCTTGTATTTTTCGGTACCTAGGTGGCCCAGAAGAACTTGTCAGGAAGCAAGCATCAAATAGGTAGTAAAATAGGCATAGCTATGGGGGAACCTCAGTTTTGTGCTTCTTGGGCTTCTCAGTGACCTACAAGAACCAAGAAACACCAGAAGAGGAGACTGAAACTGCCTCTCTCTTGCTCATTCTTCAGTGCCAGATCACATCAGGCTGTAAGATACCTGAGGACTATTTGTTTGCAGACTGCTGGAAGACAGAGACGGAATCACCTATTGGTGAGTCATAACCACACAATCTCAGAGGGGTGATGGCACAGACTTGCAAAGACCCAGAGAGTGATAATAGCTTAAAAGTGTCTTCTTTCCCCTTCTACTTTTTCATAAAAAAGCAAAATACTGGGACTAGATCCTCAACTGTGGCAAAGCAAAGTAGCTCCATTGCTTTTGTCAGAGCCCAGATTTACACTTTCTGGGGTCATAGCCCATTCTGTTTGTAAAAAATTGTTCTCCCTGAGCAGATTATTCCTTCCTTTCTCTAAACTTGAGTTTAATTCTTGGAAAATGCCTGGCTTGCAGTGTTCCAACTGTTGTAAGCCTTGCTTGACATGAAAGGAAGGCTAATCAAATACTGGGTCCACTGGCACGCAGAGCAATAAAAAGGAGAGTGAGAGTATCCTAGGTCCTTACTGCCACAGCAAAACTCCAAAAACAAAATGTGCAGTGGAGTTGAAATACCTTCAATCCCCATACCTTCAATTTTTCATGGTTGTTTTCACCAAACTATATGTAGCTTGCAGTTGGAAGGCCATAACTCATAGACGTGCTTATCGTGTCATGGCTTTTTGTACCAGCACTCTAAAATCAGTCTGTAAAAGCACATTACTGATTTTTGTAGGTGCTGTGACCCAAAATTAACTCCTTGGTATTTTCACTCCCTCTTAACTTCTGTAAGAGGGGAATTATAAGAGTAATTAAATAATAATTGTAAGAGTTTATGTCTTAAGACAGCTGTCCACTGTGTGACATACAGACATGCCAAGAGCTTAGTGAGCAACTGAGCGTCCTCATCAGCTACAGATCAAGGCTACATTTTTAAAATTAGTCTTTTTTGGAGTGATTTCTACTAGAAACACCTAAGTTGAATTAGTCTTTCTTTCTCCCTAGTGAAAAACTCAAAAGAACAAGAAAAGGTCTTCCTGTGATCGTCAAAATCACCAGCAAAGTAGGTAGCGGTAATTTTTTAGCTTCACAAGGGTACATACTTATTTTTGATATACTGGAGAGTTTATCAGTTCTCAGCAGACACAGAGAGTAGATCAGTGGTGTCAGTTGCTATTGTTGTTCTGAGTCTCCTGTTGTCCCCATAGCTACAAGTTCACCTGACTTTTAATCATGCAGATTGCTTTCTGGTTCTTTCCATGGCTTTTGAGCTCACCCTAGTCTGTTTTCCTGGATGCACACTTTTTCTGTGTAACCAAAACTTTCTTGGAAAGTGTTTGCAAGGAAGGCTCTGACACTCTGCTCCCTTTAACAATGTCTCTGAGAGCATTCTGAGAAAAGCAGAGATCTCTGTGAGTTTTGCTTCCCCGTTGCACCATATTCTTCATGTTTTTTTAATTTAGTCTTCCTGCAGATACACTAGACTCAAGAAACCTGCGAGTCCTTTTCTCATACTGGGATGTTTTCTTGCTCATCTCTCCCTGAGCTTAGAGGATGAATAGTGTCATGGCAGAAAGCAAACCGATAAGCAATCAACTTTTAAAAAATTCTATCTTTCTAGGGAATGCAAATTGTTTCCTTGTAGTATCTGACAGAGTAACACAAGTAACTTGCCATGGCAACCAGCTTATGGAACAGAAAAAATATATATAATTACACGGTGCTTTCTTACTGTAACAGGGAGAGAAGCTGAGACCTTATCAGTTTTGTTCACTTGTGTGTCATGCATCATCTAGGTAGCAGAACCTGTCAGTAGAAGTTTGTGTTCCATTCAGTGCAAGTCCTCTGCCTTGTGGGCCTATCTGATACTTGGATCAAAGCTGAAGTGCAGTCAGAAGGAAAGAAGGAAGCGTTCAGAAGAATTGAAACAAGGCTGGATTCTCAGAAACACAAAGACAAATCCATTTCCTCAGCAAGCTGATGCAACTCTGAAGATGCCAGTAAGGGACGAACCAATTCTGAAATTAATTTGGCTTGCATTCTCTGACAGTCTCCATTATTTTACTGTCTTCCTTTATTTTTTTTTTAAAGTGATGTAAGTCTGCAGATCTGTTAGTATTTTGGATTTACCTGGGACAAAGGATGGAATAGGCTTGCAAAGTCTGTCTTCAAACCCATTCTCTTTACAGAGATGCTTCTGGAAAGGACAGACTCATTGCCACTCAGCTTGTTTGGACTAGTGAGTCAATTTAGAAATGACAAAGGGAATCAGCTGAGGACAGAGAGGGGAAACCCTCATAGTGACCACTTTGGGAGGAAATAAAAACTGAGTTTTGTTAGCTCAGAGGAGGACAATTTTGAAAACTGTGCACAGAGGCCAGTGGAACTACCCTGTTCTAAGCATAGGCTCATTTACAGATCTGGAGTGGGTCTATGCTTTACTCTGGATATGGAAAGGATGTCTTCTGTGGGACAGATTTGAAAAGTGAAGGAAAAGCTGGAAGTTTTTTAATCCCTTGACTACTGATTTGAGCCACAAGTAACACAGCTCCAACTGTGTGATGGACTGAAGTGTTTGCTCCCCTTTCTATTTTAAAAACACTCTCTCTCAGTTAAAATTTATGCTGTTCATGCACTAGTGCTAATTCTTGAGAAGCAGTGGCCAGCTTTCCGAGCTGCCTGGGGCCTAGCTGAATTCACAGGTAAAGTTCTCGTGACTCATGGACAATTCTCTTCTAGCTTCCTGGTGAGCTTGTAGAGAAAATACTGCTGGATTACAAACCCTGACAATAGCATGACTTGGAAAGAAGCCTCTGAAAAGAAACTCTTAATGTAGCAGATAAATCTGTGTGAGATGCAAAGCTAGAGTTCACTCTTGACAATGAATTCTTTTACTGTGAGTGACTGACTATAAAAAGACTTGGGAAAAAATCTGAGTCTCCTGCAACACTAAGAAACCATGAGATAAATAAAAGTCATCTCAAAGGAACCATGCTAAAACCTTTCAACACTATAATTTAACAGAGTCTCCTAGAGACTGGGAAAAGTCAGTGGGCTTATCCTTGCTGCAGGTTGTACTAAGAGAGATATAGCCACAAGAGACATCAAAAGTGTTAAATGCAACAAGTGTGCACTGTCATCTCAAGGGCCTCGGAATCTTGGAGATACCTAAGACTTGAAGCAGCAATCTAACTGCTGAAAAAAAGACCAGTTAGTCCTGGCTGCAAAGGGTATTTAAGGCTGACACTGAACTGGAAAGATCTCCTGGAATAATCAATTAACAGAAGAAAACACTGAATTAATTAATTAATCAATCCTCAATAAATCAACAAAATCTTCCTCTATATCACCTCCAAAAACATGACATCATCATTCAGATGACCCAAGCAGTGAATGGGACCACGTTGTTTTTAATCCCCAAAATAATGGCATAAATAGTGGATTAAATTCTGCTAAATAAGAGTGCTCAGGCTTCTTTCAACCAAACCACTTGAAATGTTGCAGAAGATTCTTGGTGGGCAGAGCAAAGTTGTCACTGCTGGAGGGTTATCTGATCCAGGACAAGATCTTTCTTATGATGAATTTCCTTTTTGAAATAAGCAAGGCAGCATCTTGCTGGGTGCCTGGCCCAAGCTCCACCAAAACTAGAGAGAGAAAAGACTTCTGTTGACTGAAATAAATTTTGCTAACAGTTGGATTTGGTCAATTTTGAACCGAGAATAGAAACTTGCAGAGAAGATGCTTTGGAATCGCAGAAATGAAAGGCTTTGTAATCAGAGCTTGGAAGTGGAAGGAGATTCATGTTCCATAATTTAAAAATACAGACAGCTGCTGCTGGTTCCTTTTTTTTGCTATTAAAAACCCCACAACCCAAACACACACACACACACACACACACACACACACACAGACACACACACACACACACGTGCACACAAAAGACATAATTCAAAGACTGGTCATTTCCCAGCCAGCCTCCTTATAGAGACACTGTGGGAATGAACAACTATCACATCTCCCTAGGTGTGGCATGCAGTAGTTGGTAACATGAGGCTCTCCCCTGAGTGGATGATGGCATCTTGGACTTCAGATTTTGCTGTGTGGCATGAGCAGGGGGAAGAGATGAGATACGGGTTTGATCTCTGGGTATTTACAAGCAGTGTGGCTTTCTACAACTGCCTGCTAGTTTCAGTCTGATCTGAAGCACACTGACCTCTGCAGTGTCCCATTTGTTCCTGTGGGTGTTTGCTTCAGCCCCCAACAAATGTTCTTTTTGAATATTTGTGCTTTTTCCAGGGAGTTGTAGCTGATCATGTGGTAAATCTGGAGCCTGAGTTACTTAGAAATGACACTGATTCTTTCATTAAATGCCCCCACTTCATCAAAAGTTGCCAGGGTTGGTGAGGTCCTGTGTCTCCTTCCACTCTGCTGAGCCTGCCAGCATAGATCAGCAAGGGTCAACTACCGTAGGAGGCCTGGTAATGCAGAAATCTGCAAGTTGGGAGCCACACTGATTTTCCTGGCAGTGGCTTGCTGGCATATGTACAGGAGCTTTTGTTAGCTGTCAGTCTGAATGGAATGTCAATCATTCCCTTGGAGCCTGATCTTCAGGCTGAGAGAGGGCTTTTGCCTTCATCTTCATACAGCAATAACTCAGGTCTTTGGAAGCTGGAAGCCCTATTTTTTGTTAAGAAGCCCTTGTGATATTTAGTCCCCATGTGATTTTCTTTTTCAAACCCTATGGAAAAGTTTGAACCCTTTGCAGGTGATATGCTACCAGTTTTTTTAATGCAACAGTTTGGATCACTTATCATGCTCTGGGTCATCTGTCACTTTTGCTGGCAGGAGCCAGATTTCCAGAGTGGAAGCAGGATGAGTTGCTAAGGGATGTCTTGTGCTCTGTATAATTTCTGCATTCACTGATGTGCAACAGATATATCTGTGTAGTTCAAGGCCTGTCTGTACCAGATGAGTCTGTACTGAAATCCCAGACCATCCCACATGTTCTCCTGGAGAAGACACTAATATTGTTGGTATTCTTTTAAAAGTAGTCTTCTTCTTTATCAGCTAAATGCTGATTTTCTTCCCCTCAGCATCAAAGAACAATGGCTAACTATATCTCTTTTTTGCAGAAATTTCAAAGTTGTGTTACATAGCATGATTCAGGCATGTACACATGATAGAACTAGATAGAATTAAAGACATTTGTGTTAATCCAGTTAAACTACTGGGTCTTTTTCCTTGGACTGTTTTTTAATATACTGCCCACACATTGTCTCTAACCCTGCCACGCAGCCCTCCTCATCATTATGCTTGAGCTCCTAAGCCTTTTCTTCTCTTCTGTTAAGCCCCTCACTAAATTCTATTTTCCATCTCATGTAAGGAGATGCCCTGAGCCTTGGTTCCTATCTATGCAAGCAAGTAAAGCTGATGTGAAGCAGAAATAAAATAAAATCGGAAAGAAAAAATAAAATCACCCTGTAGACTGGAGAGGAGGATAGAATCCAGCCCTCTCTGATTCTTAGTTCCCTTGACACTCCAGTGTATGCTCTATTCCTACCTAACCTTAGTCAAGCTTGCTTATCTGGTCTCTTTCCATTACAGACAGCTGTTTTCCTCCATGGCAGCCTCTTCCTGATGCTCCTGTGCAGTGTTTCCAGCTCCCCCTTCATCCCTTTCTGTGATTACCTCAAATACATGCTGCTGCAGTAACCAAGTCCATAGGTGACCTCAGCCTTGATGTTATTTATAGCAAAGGTAGACACTGTCCTTCAGTGCAGCTGCTCGTTGTCAGAGCTAAAGATCCTGAGTTATAGAGCTCCCTGGGAGCTTATGGTGGTAGCAGTGTTCCCACATCAAGTGAGATCCAAGTTAGATATTGGAAGGTTTGCTTGGCAGTTAGGCTCTGCTCTTGTGTCACTATCCTGTCTAGGCTGTCCTGAGAGATCCCTAGTAAAGGTGAGGACCCAGTCCTCCCATACAAATGCCTTCAAGAGCAGCACAGGGATAGAAATCATCCCTGCAGTCAGAGGCAGGACACAGCTGACCTCTCCAGGGTATTACTACACCTATTTCACACAATTATCTTCTTGCTGGCAGTTACCCCTTTCCTTATTACAGAACTTTCCCACACTGAAGCTGTAAAGTCGACCACAGCATCTTGGGGGTTTTTATCTACAGTTTGGTCATCCCCTTTCTTCTTCTGCTGCTTCTCCATCAGGGAAGGTGAAAAACAGAATAGAATGCGGTCACTTGCATCCTGCAGGACTGGTGCAGGTCGTTTGCATGTTTCTAGGTAACTTTTCAGGCAGGTGTTCATGAGCTCAGCAGTGGTGTGACTCTGTGTGCATGTGTGTGTGTGTGTGCAAATCTCCCAGATACTCTCTGAGGGCTTTCAGGGGGCCAACATTTCAGAAGTCACACCTCCTGCGAGATTCCTAAGCTGACATGCCCAAAGCAATATATTGCAAATCACTTCTCAGGTTTCAGGCTCATGACTTTATGTTTCGCACTTTCAGTCAGCAGACTTCAGTTGGGGAAATACTGAGGTTAACGTACGAAAATACTGATCACAAATGCTAGTGATTGATGGAATTTCAGCCAGTGACTATCACAGCTTGTGTTAATCTACAGATGTTGTATTGACATGGAGTGATTTCTCAGTTCTCATTAGCAATATGCTTTGATGGGGGTAGAAGGTATTAGCTGTATTTTCCCTTCGGTGAGCTGTTTAATCACTGGAGCTTGCTGGTAGTGGGATTTGGGGAACTTACGTGAGCACAAAGTGAATTAAGAGTAAAACAATACCCTCCCTCTGGCTCCTCTGGGACAGTACACAGGGGAGGAATGGGTTCAGAGCTGTTTTCAGAGCTGGGGTTCTGTTTCCCCATTTAAAGCAGCACTGGTGTGCTCTAGTGAGCACTAAGCAGGAAGCTGCTGCCTCTGTAGTCAAGATCTTCCTGGTTTTCAGGAGCACACTCAGACCAGCTCTCCTGCAGATCAGCACATGCCAGTGAACTTGTTGTAGCATGTTTAGCTGCAAGCTCTTGTTGGCTTGCTGAGGTCTGATCCAAAGCTTACTGCAGATACAGGGAAGATTCATGAACTTCTTCAGTGGCCTTTGGCCTACTCTGTGGAGGCAAAAATACAACTGTGATAGATACATGGGTGAGTGAACTCTACATTACCACCACATTTCACTCTGAGGAGATGGCAAAAGGGATTCTGCAGCCCAACCTTGTGCGTCCCAGAGCAGTAAAAGCAACATGAATCCTACTTAATAAGTAATTCAAAAGCACTTTCTGGTTAGTGAATCATCTGCATCCCAGACTTTCTGAGGCTCTTGGGTAATGAGACAAGAACAGTGCAGCTTCTGTAGTAATTTCTACCTGCTCACTGGGTTGCCAGCCTGCTCTGGCCCTAATTTTGAGCTGTTCTTTTAAACTGCTCTCTGCCACTAAGCAATTCTCATCTAGAGATCTCAGACATGAAGTAATCCTCCCAGCTTTTCTATAAAAAAGCCAACTACCATTAAACCTGTTTTACAGGTGGGTAGGCTGAGCTTCAGTCTGCCTGAGATCACAGAGTGTTATTTAGGGCCAAACTGCCTGGGCTGACACGTTCCTGCAGCAGGGATGACCACTTTTCTTAGAGGAAAAGAGTATCCAGGGAGAGGGAGGGCTGGCCTCTGTTTAGCTACATGCTTTGCACATGACTGTGAAGCACATAAACCTCACTGGCTGCATGGCTGGAATCCAGGTGTCCTTCAGATGAAGATGCAAGTGTAGGGTAAACTAAAACGCCGTGCTCGGCTCTTTGTGCTGAGCCATCCGGCAGGTGGGAATGCACAACTCTGCCTGATTGCTTATGCCTGAGTCACCTCCTTCAGCATTTGCCATTGCCTAGCATGTTAGCATGCTGCCTGCTGGATAATAAATGACTTCATCTGCTGCAGCACTGAGGATACTATTAAAAATTAACCCTGGGAAATGGTCCTGCATATTTTTTTTTCTGTCAGACTCAGACAAGGGGGAAGAGGAGAGGAATGCTCTTGAGGAATGCTCAAATGAAATGGGATTTGCAGAAAAGGCAAGTGGTGAATTGTTAGTAATGGAGAAGGTTCAGGCTTCAGTTTATTCACTGCAGTTGTTGGCAATTGATGATCAAAATTCAGAGGGCTTAAGGCACTTGATAAAGTTAAAAGCAGTGCAGGTAGAAAAGACTCAATAGGCATATTGCAGAGGAGGTCAAAGAATGGGATAAATGGGGATTGCTGTGCTGACATGGAATTTATGACCCGTTTGTAGAAATAAACGAATTTATCATGTGGATTTTATTACCACTTGTAAGGAATGATGCCTGTAGATGAAACACTGTCCAGTTTTGGTTTATGTATTGCACGCTTTTCTCATAGTATCACACTTAGAACCACACCCTACCTATAGCTGCATGCAGAGTATATTTACAGAAGTGAAGGATCTGTATTAAATATCTCAGGAAACAGAGCAACTGACAGACAGATATTTCATTTTCTTGGCTTCTCTTGCCTCCAGCACCCACACAGTATCCATCAAATTGTCTGGAGTCAAATCCTCACAGGCTGCATTTGAAGCTTGGGCAAGGAGCCAGCCTGGTTTAGAGAGCAAAGTCCTGTCTGTCCGCACGCACTTACCACTGTCTGTGTGCTGCAGTCCGGAGCAGGGGAGCTCAGCCTTAGGCTCAACAAAAAAATACCCCTTTAACTCACTTTGCATCGTTCCAAGAAAGGGATTTGGTCTGAAGCCTGCAGGCACATGTATTAATGATTCCATCGTTGACACAAAAATTGCACCTTGTTCTGAGACGTCATTCAGCTGGCTTTGGTACAGCAGCAAGCAGCACGCCCTATCCTGAGCCCATCCTGAGGGGTGTCCCAGCTCCTTGAGCTGCTCTGTTCATAGATGGTTGGTACCTATAGATGGTCTGGATGGCAACACAGGCTGTAATGCCAGGTGCACTGACTGTGCAAGCAGATCTGCCCTCTGGCTGGCATGCTTTCTTCCAGAAGCATGTTGTGGCTGTTGATTTCACAAATGTACTGTGATATGACAGCACCTATCCAAGGACCAAGCT
The DNA here is from genome assembly GCF_052056855.1 of Sturnus vulgaris. NCBI lineage: Eukaryota > Metazoa > Chordata > Aves > Passeriformes > Sturnidae > Sturnus > Sturnus vulgaris. Next base: position 3,845,432 of record NC_142248.1, on the reverse strand, counting down.
GAGGTCTGCATGTTTGTCCTGAGCCACCTGCTCATCTCCACGTGGCAGAGGTGTTTTAAAATATATGGCTTAAGCAACATTTCCTGCTGCAGCAGGAAAAATGATATAAAGTTCCTTCATAAACAATGTTACAAATTTGCTGGATGAAAAGTACTCAGATATTGCTATGTCCGAATTGGAGACAATTCCTACTCTGAGATCTTTCCTTACTTGTGATATTTCTGGAACCATGGTTGAAATATTCCTCAGGCTAATTCCTGCATTTTATTTATTGTCTCTCCTTTCTCTCTCCATCCAAACAGAGCTTTGTCATTAGCCCTAGTCCCTGGTACCTATGTACAGCTCTTGCTGCAGCCAAGCACACTGCTGGAACAAGGATTTTATTTTAATGATTACTGGCCAGGAGTTATCACAACGGTTGTTATCAACACAACAACAATTTATAAACATGGTCTTTGTGGAGGTTTTGGAAAGCCCAATAGCTTAGAGTTAGGTTGGCACGTCTTTGCAGAGTAGATGGTGCATGTTGAAATCACTTCCTTTAACTTCAATAGATTTGAGATCACACCCATGGTGGGGTTATTTATTTCCCTCGCCTTCACCCCCACACCCCCAGGTCTCTGTATTTCACTCTCCAGGTTACCAAGGACTATGTGTGTTGCTCATATGTTGTGAGGTGAGAATCTAAAACAAGAAAGAAATGACCCGTGCAAAGAGCTGTAGGCATCCATCCAGCCCAATTCTCTAGAAAAGGAAATTGTGATCTACGCCTGGAAAATCTGCTTCCACAAACCAGGAGTTAACCGGTAAACAGTGAATATACAGTTGCATCCTAGACACTTGTGTTTCCACTGGCTTTTAAGGAGAATGAGAAGGAAATGTATTTTTAACACCAGCTCAACTTGTAACTTGATCTGCTACTGCAGGGATAAATCAACTGATAACTTAGATATTAGCCAGCCTGCCAGTGTTTGGTACACAGGATTACTTGGAATGATATGTGTTGGTACATCCATAGCATGGCATAGGAAGTGACCATTGTAGGGCAGGAGGACAGGGGAAGCTTGTGTGTATTCTAAGGAAGACAGGTTCTGCCAGTGGTGGTGTCAGGAGTTGTTGGAGGGATACACATTTCACTTCGTCAAAAGTCCATCTTCGTTTCTAACAGTGGGGAAGTCTAGGAATGAAAGGTCTTTGCTAGACTGTGAAGGAAGTGAATGAGGGTGAATCACAGTACTGTAGGAGCTTCTTGCTCCTACAGATAACAGTAGTACGTGGGCATGGGGAGGATTCCCACTCTGAATTTCTGTCTTCTTCTGAAGGGATTTGCTCAGCCATATGCCCACCACCGAGCTCAGGCACTAGAAGTTTCTGTTCAACCAATATAAGGGTTAACCCAGGGTCTCTTCTAAGGTGTTTCAAGAAAAGAGGATGGAGTACTTAGCCAAAAGTACAAGCATTCAGGCCAAAGAGCAGTGATAAAGTGCAGGTTTTCATGGCCAAAGAGCTGGCCTACAAACATGACTGGAATTGCTTGTGGAAGACAACGTGCCATGTTCACTGCCATGTACTGTCACCAGACAGTGGGGCTGCTCACAGATCCAACCTTGAAAACTACCAAGCAAGGCTTTTGAGGTAGGTGTGAGATTTGTGTGGACTGGGATGTGTTTTATGGTTTTCAATACTTGGAAACACTACCTGAGCATCTGTCTGGGTCTCAGCCAGCATGCTGTGTTAGTTAATGAAGCTGAATTTTTACTGAAACTTCTAGGCAGTACAGAAGCATAGCAATAATACATCTTTTCTCATCACTAATCTAACTTAGCTGCTGGGATGTAAGTACACAATCCTTTTTCTAAGCACACATTATGCAGAATTGGAGCCAAGGCTGTAAAGAGAGTGACTGGAAATCAGGTCTCTCCTGTCATTTTGGGGACAGGGAAACATTCCTCATTCTCTGTGAGGATGTAGAAGGGGTTCCTTCTAGTAGTGTAGAGGAAGTGACCCAAATGTAAGATGAATCCCAAGGTGTTCCAAAGAGGCTATCCATGGAAAAGGCAACCCAAGCTGCTTAAATGCTAGAGAAAATCCCAGTATGGTATGGTGGTGTGTTGCATCACTTTTCATTGCTGTACAGTATTTGCTGAACTAGACTCCAGGCTGCCTGCAGCAGAAGCAGATGTGTAGGGTCAAGGGTTCCTTTGACAGAGCAGAGAGGGCCATTTTTGCCTTTGCTCAGTTCATTCACTGATGCTGAGCCAGAAGGAAGCACAAGTCCCATTATAGACTGTGGAACTGAAACAAACCTGGGGATGGGCAAGGCACTTGATGCAAAAGGAGGACTTTGGCTCTTAGGACAGGGAGCTGTGTCTTCCAGGCTACAGATGCTGGCCCTAGAATAACTTGGGTGAGCACAGTGTTTGTTCCAGTCTGCAGAACTGCCTGGCCCCATTTATCTACCTGCTGATCTCCCTCCTCATCTTCAGACTGCACTCCAGCCACTTTATTTCCTGCCCCACAGGACAGGGATTTGTTGAGGACTTTTGCCAGAGCTGTTCCCTGTACATGGTTCACAGTGGTGTTGTTGCTGTGATGGCTGAAAGCCCCGGTGTACATGAGTTGCATTCAGAATAAGCTTTGAACTGTGCAAAGTGCATGCAAACTAGTGGTGTAATGGCATGCAAACTGGTGCTCTGACCTGATTAAATTTTTTTAAGCCCCAATTTCTCCACTGCTTCACATCATATGTTGTCACACTGATGGGAAGTGAAAATAACAACCCCTTTCTGATTTGGTAACTTTTTATGATGGCTTTACATTGGCACAAAAAGCAAGTACACATTGGAAAGCTGCTGTTTCCCCTGTCTGAAGACAACTAGATGAATTTCACAGCTAAATCCTGCTTGGAAAAACAAACCTAAAAACACAGTGAGGCCACAGGTTCCTTCACACTGCAGCAAGTGATGAAAAAGAGCAAATGTTGCTCCTGAAAAACTATGGAGAAAGAGTCACTGACTGTAATTCCTTTCCAACATCAATTCATTTTCCCCTTGGTTTAATGTTGAAAACAAAGTTGTAATTCAATCATTGACCATGGAATTCATCCCAGAAGAAATGCAAGGACCACCAACAATGTGATCCAGGTGTGGATTATAAATATCTTCAGGAAGAGACATTCTGTATCCCAGGAGCATTAATCCTGCAGCCAGTACTCTTCCTTTTATATTTTGATTTTAAGCCTGCCATTTTTAAGGCCTCTCAACAAGACTTTCTCTTGCAGAGGATTCCTGCCACAACAAGGACAGTGATACACCTAAATTGAATAAAGCCCTGTAGTGGTACTACAGTTGTAAAAGCGTTGGGTTTTATATCTACCAATTCTTTGGTAAAAATTGTCATCTGGCAGCTGCAGAGAAGCTTTCATCTTGTGGGACAGGATACCATACACTGGAAAAGCACGTGTGCAGACAGCATCCTTGAGCTTTCCAAAACCAGGAAGTAGTTTGACCCAAAAGAAACTGAGAAAGATAGAGGGCCTTGAACAGAGGCACAAAACAATAATAATTTATACAGAGGCATTTCAAGTTACCATTGATTCATCTTGAGTCAAGAATTATATAAACAAGGATATAAGCATACTTTTCTGGCTCTCAGTATTTTTTTCAGATAAGAAGCTTTTGTTTCCTTTCTCCTGTAAAAATGTAAAGGGAGAAAAATATTGCATTTAATGATTTAGTGATTTACAACTTTTCATTATAATTAAGGCAGAAATAGGAAATAAGCCTTTCTGGAATTAGGCAGTCCTGGCTCAGTGGCTCAAATATGAATACAGTGCCCTATGTCACCTTTGCTACCCCACGTCTTTCATCCCAATCAATCATCTTGACTGCACGGTAATGCAACTGCTTCTCAGTAGAATCTCTTGGTCATGAACCAGAATCTGCTTTTCTAAAGCAGTAGTACCAAGGAAGGAAAGATCTCTCTGGTGTGGCATCTGCACTGGGTATGGCTTGAAAGGAAGTGGAATTCCACCAGAGTTCTTCCCTCCCAGCAGAGCTGAGTCAGGGTTTAAGCTAAAAAGATATCCCAACACAATTGAAGCCTGTCTTAAGCTTACCTTTTCCCTATGAGACCCTACACCATGACAAGGTACCATTTCTGTTTTTATTGTCTTCTAGTACCCCCAAAATTTACCAAGCCAAGGAGGGTGTTCACTTCCCTTGAGTGAGCATGCAGCAGTGAGAGGAGACAGCTTCTGTCGCTCAGCACTGGCTCAGGACCTCAGAAGTGTGTGGTCACCCTCAAAGGCCACACATGGTTTCTGTTGTGACTTTGGTGACATCAGTAGTTTGGTTCACTTGCTTATAGAAGCAAGGGCAACAGAAAACTGTGAATGCCCATCTTTCAGTGTGAGTTAAAATACTCTATAAAAACTGTTATCAAAAGTTTTTCCAGGTCTAGTTCAGTTTGAAAAGATACAGCTTTGTACAAAATGCCAAATGTTTCCTGATGAAGCTTTCTGTTCTGATTGCAGTTTATGAATTCACATAAGGCTGTGAAAAGGAGCAAAAACAAATGCCCAGATTCATTGAATCAGAGAAGATGTTTTATTAACTGGATTCTCTCATTGCCCTTTCTTTTCATGCCAGGTGCAGCAACAGAAAAATAAATTCAATTCGCAGACTCCTGTCATCCTCCGGATCTTTGGATCAGTTGTTTTTCCCTCTCAGCCTCATTCATTGCTTCTGAGGATGAACTTCTAAACACCTGCTGTGGTCGAAACTGTTCTTACATCATCTCCTGAACACAGTGACTTCAATTACATGAAACCATGAGGTTAATGCCACAGTCGAGACTTCAAAGCTGTTTCTGCAGACCTGAGCTGATTCTTTTGGAAAATGCTACAGTAGCTGCTAGTTCTTTACCAATAGAAGAATTACCAAAGTTGTCAGTATTCTGCTTATCATGCAATACAAGAAGATGAGAAAATTTTCTAGCAGAACTGCAGTCTGAGTGGGGGTGGCAGTACCGTAGGATGAGTTCTCAGCTTAATCTCAGATTAGTTTCGATTTTTGTCTTTTTGTATAAAATGGAGATGAATATCCTTGTTCTGTACTACCTACTTGAACCAGATGACCTTTAAAAGGTCCCTTTCAACTCAAACTATTCTATGATACTATGACTCTATGAAATTGTTAGTTGTGCTAGAAAAGGGATTCTCACAAGAAAAAAGGTGATTACTGGGCTTACTAATGAGGGTAAGAGATCAGGCTGCAAGGAGAACTATCTTCAGAGACACTTTGAACAACCTTTCAGAAGGGGGGAGACTGATAAGTAACTAAATGACTCTGATGGGTTATGTGCAATAGCAGAAAACTTTCCTCTGGCCCAAAAGTCCCCTCTGGTTCTATGCTTCTGAGTTTTTTGGACAATGAAATCCTTAAATGTTAATTATGCAAGTAGCAACAGCGATTATCTATTGATCAATAATATTAATTACGGACTGGATTGATTGGATGTTGCTTGTGACTGAATAAAACCAGAAGAACAGACAAACCTTTTCTTGTGAAATAAGCCTCCCAGAGGAAAAGCATGTTTATCTAGGCTTGGCTTTCAGAGGAGGTTTCACCAATTCCTGTTCATTTGGGTAACACCAATGGAATTAATCCAGACTAATGCATTTTGTTGAGTTCATGTGAAGGTGAGATCAGAATAGGATCCACTGTCTCTAAGTAGCTCCAAGGTATGCTAATTGTCAATATTAAGATTCTAAAACTTTCTTGGATAAACTGAAACATAACTTTTCTTTCCTATAAAGCTTCATGAATGTACAGCTTGGTTCCTGGATAGAGATCACATCAGCTCCACAGTTATTAATTTACGGATTTCTCACTGACCTTAGCTCAGCTCTGGGAATGGTGCCAGCACAATTACAGTAACTCTGAATAAAGAGACATAAAGCTTCTGTATCTACCCTGAAATTGTGCCAGAATTTTCTCTTCCTCAGTGATGGAAAGATGCATTTCTTCAATTGGTTTCAAATAGTTCAGACTGCATTGGCCGTAAGTAGATTATTTCCAGCAAAACAAAGAAAACAAGAAAACGACCATGCAGATGTGTGCATACACAATACAGATACTCCACAGATAATCTTTGGGAAGTGTGTCCCGAGAAGGTGTATGTTGGGAAACTGAGTCAAGGTGATTTGAGCTAGTTACTTGGAAAAAAATGGCAGAATTGGGAATAAAATTCCAGGGGCAGATGCTTGATTCAGTATTGTTTTCACTGAATCACACTACCTTCCCAGAGCACGTCAAGGCCCATTGCCTTCCTTCCTGTGAAGATGGGCAGCTGGATTGCAATAACACCAGGTGGAGCTGAGTGTGCTCATCACCTTGGAAAATCAGGCCCCTGGTGATTCTCTCTGATGTTAATTGTCCGTCAGACCCTGCAAGAGGGGAGTCAACACATTTCCTGACCTATGGTCTAAGTGTTTCCCAAACCCTAGAGTAAATTGAATGTAGTTATGGAGGAAATGCTGATGCAATCCACCAGCAGCTGCTGCTCTCCCACATCCTCACAAAGAAGGTGTGAGGGGGTGAGTTGCATGCAAGTAGTGTAGTCAAAACCTCAGCCTCTTCTACACGGCAGGCTGGACTCTGTGCCTTCCTGCCTCTGAGAGAAACGCTGCTAAGGGCTGTTCCCGAGAAAATCCTGAATACAAACCCCTGAAAAAGCAGGCTTTTCATGTGGGACCACTGAGCATCCAACCACATCTTCCTAGGTGCCTGATTTATTAATCCTATATTGAAATGTGGAAATGTAGGTATCTTCTAAGTGTGAGTGAGAATGGTAAGAGCTGCATTAGAGTTTCACTCTTGCACTGAGATATTTGATGATGTCACCAACAAAAGTTGAACCACATCTGTTGGATCAAGATTATGACAAACTTCATTCTTACGTGTCTAATCTTTTGTCAACTCTGGTCTGGAAATTTGATCTTTTAACCCGTTTGGATTTTAGTTGGTTGTTTTCCTGGTTTTTGATTTTTTTTTAATGCAAAGTCATTTGGTGAAACCAGCCTTGCTATCTGCCACAAGCTGCATTTTTTGGTCTTTAACACACTGCAGGCGTGTGGGATCACCTTTGTGCATGATGTCATTAGTTTTTCATCGGCCAGCAAAGGTTTTGGATGTTGTGTGGAACAGAGATGTCCCCAACCCCTCCTTCAGCCGTGCGATCACCCATCACCCAAATCCCACACAGGCCCTTGCTGCCTTTCCCGTCCCATTCCGTGCCCACCCCATTTTGCTCCGGCTGTTTTCCCGCTGCAAGCACGCTGCTCTGCTATTCCCAGCCGTGAACCCTCCGTGCCTCGGGAGACGCTCCAGCCTCTCCTCCCCCTCCTCCCGCCGGCCAGCGGGCGGGGCCGGTGCGATGCGGAGGATGGACGGACGGACGGACGGACGGATGGGAGGGTGGACGGACGGATGGGAGGATGGATGGATGGATGGGAGGGTGGACGGATGGATGGGAGGGTGGACGGACGGACGGGCCCGCCCCAGGTGCCGGCGCCGCGGCGTTGCCGGGCGACCGCTGCCGCTGCCTGCCCGCTGCTCGGCCGTTCTCCCCGCGGCCCCGGCACGGCCGGCAGGTAGGAACCGGCCCGTGGGGACACCGGGAGGGAGCGCTGGGAGGAGCCCCGAGGTGTCTCTGTGTGTGGGGGGGGGGTGGCTGGGTTCCCCTCCTTTCCCAGGGCTTGCGCGCCTGGTTTTAAGGGGCGTTGGGAAAAGGCCGTTGTGGGGACCATGGCGATCGGTGTGGGACACACGGCCTGGTGCGGGACATATGGACTGGTGTGGGACACACGGCCTGGTGCGGGACATATGGACTGGTGTGGGACACACGAACTGGTGTGGGACATACGGACTGGTGTGGGACACACGGACATATGTGGGACACCTCCAGTGCTTCCTAGATTTTGAAGACTCCTCCAAAGCATGTGCATCACGGTAGCAAATGCAGCCTATGTGCAGGTGGAAAGCACCTGAGGTCTGAGACTGAGAGTCTCTGTTTGTGTTCTGGCAGATGTAACAGCGTGTTTAAATTTTATGTTTTGGTGGAGCTGTGAGGAGAACAAAGTTGATGAATAAATAATCCTGGGCAGGTGTGAGTTGTAGAAGTATCCCCAGGTATTTGACACTGAGAGAACGTGCTCCTCCATGGGCTCTCCTCAGCTTCTCTGGAAGGGCTGAAGGGATTTGCCCGTGCCAAATTTAGGGGCTTTAAGCTTTTTTAAGCTTCTTGCAGAAATGGCTCGGGTGGGGTCCCTGCCCTGCCTATGACCCCTCTGTGGTATGGAAAATTGTTTCTGTCAGCAAGGAGCTCGCTTTATCCCCTCACAGTTTTTAGCAGTCAGTAATGAGTGAATTGGGTACCTTCAACTCTCTCCCTTTGTCTTGTCTGTGAGGCCTGTGCTATCCTGGCTCTGCACCTGTCCTCTATAGCTGTTGATTCCTGATAAAAATGTTCCTGCTCACCTATTACTTTCCATTTTGGCTGCTTTTGCATGGCAATGTTTTCTGACAGCTGATACTGTGAAAGTATGCTAAATATTGATGTTAACCTTTTATCCCATGCTACCCCAATGGTGATGTTTTCTCTAACACAGAATCAACTTACTCCTACCAGAAAAATCAGTGCTCTTTTTGTTCAGTAAAAAACTTCTTTTTGCCCAACTATGTAGATTCTTCTCTATCAAATCCTTCACCTTCTCATGGTCTCTTTGGGAACTCTAATGAGTTACACTTTCATTAAGCTCTTCCAGGCTCTACTGCTTCGTGTCAAGTTCCACTTTTAAGCCTTATTGAGTATGGACTTCTGCTGCTACAGTGAATAAAGTACTTCTCTTTATTAATTGCTAAGTGCTCAGAATCTCTTGGGTTTGTTTTGTTGTTTTGTTTTTTGTTCTCTTGAAGATTGTGTTCTTACTGTTGTTTTAGCAGGACATGGAACAATTAAATAACACTATGAGCACCTGTCAGTCAAGATAAATGAAGATAAACAGTTGTGACTACTGAATTAAAATCTCTGTAGGAGAGGAATGGGAAATGATGCAGAACAGCAGTGGCATTGGAAGAAAAGGTAATATAATTTCTAATGTGCAAATTACTGAAAATGTTTCAGAACTTTTAAAAATCACTCTCACATTTAATGGTATTATTTTTCTTCATGTTATTTTGTCTGGTTTCAGTTTGCCTAAAATCTTGGATTTAAAATACAGTGTTCAGGCATGTCAGATCTCAGAGCTGCTGGCATTAACAGGTTTTGTTGAGAAGGTTGTGGTGATTTTTTTTCTGGACTTTGTGTTCTCTCTCTTGACTTTAACACTGAGAATGACTATGTTCCTGTAGGTCTCACCTCTCAGTGACAATCACTAAAATTGACATTTTCGTTTACTACTATAATGGTTAGTGTTTTTATACCTTCTATGGAGTCACATGTGGGCTTGAAAAAAAATTGGAAGCAAAAGCAATTTTATATCAGTAGGGTTGCAAGTCCTTGCAGTAATACAAATCAGAAGACCAGATTTGCCATGGCAGATGCAATAAATACTAACATGTCTGTATTAAAAGTAAAAGATTGTGGACTCTGGCTAGTTCAAAGAAACATTATCTGATATTAAAAAAAATATTAGAAAGCACGTATTTCTTTGACTACAGCTTCTCACATCTGGAAGCAGTATTTGAAGTATAGCAAGCTGGCTGTTTATCTTGCATATTGTACATCTTTAATTTCAAATTATGTTTTAGAATTAAGTTCTCAAACTACCTTGTTTTTCTTTCCTTTTTTTTTCCAATGTTCCTAATATATGTGGTGATTTGGCATGGTTTTGCTTTATTTTAATGGAGTATCCACCAACATTCAAAGTGGGGAAAAGAAACATATATAGAATGAAAGGGCTTAAGTAAATTATTGATACTTGGGAAAGAGCATTCAGCTCTTGTATTTGTTATCTGAAAGTGTAATCTGGCAGCTGGTCAAACAGTGTTAAAACTTTTGAGAATAAGGATTGAAAACAGTGGAGGTTCATGTACTGTCTCTATGGTCATATCTGGAATTTTGGCCATATCTTGTGCAAAACTAATCATCCTGGAGGGTAAATGGCAGAACTGAAGTTCTTTCTATTAAATGCTTCAGAGAGAAGATGAGATGATGCAAAAGAAAGCTATAATTTGATGAATGGCATGGACAGTTGGATATATCCTCCATAATTCTAACTCTTGTTGACCTAATTTCTAATTTTAGCCTCCAAGCAACCTATGCCTGTCTTCTACAATTTAAATAAACCCAGTGCAAAAATGACCTTTCTCAGTTTTTAAAACTGCTTCCTGATACATTTCTGTATCTTCTTTGGTCGTTGGATGATTGTTTGTCATGTCCTGACACATGACAAATTACTGCTTCCCCAGACACCTCCCCAGCTGTTGAACACAACTCACCTTTGGGACTGGGAAGATACTGATTGCCAGAAATTACAGCAGCAGGCCAGGGAAAGGATCATTTTGGACTATCTCTGCTTCTGATAGTATTTTTAAAGGATCTGTTTCTGACTGCAGTAGTTGCCTTGGCCCAGCAGGACAGTTATAATGCCACCTCTTCAGTAGCCCAAAATTATTTCCCAAGGTTCACTTTTCACTGTGAATCTTCTGCCCTTGCTAAAATTTTGGCAATGTCTGTTACTAAATAAGCTCCTGTGGCATCACCCACTGTTCAGTGTTTTCCTACAAGTTCATCTAGAATCTATCTCTTTTAATATAATCTGTCCCTTGTGAGCAACACATTGGAAATCAGAAACTTCCCAGCCACTCTTCAAAAGGCTTTGCAGGCCAGGAAGGAATCTCTTGCTTCAAATAGCTTAATTACCAAACAAAATGGACTGAAAATTGTTTGAGGACAACCAGAGTATGCTGAAACTCAGAAATGCCATATATGATGCATTTTCATCCTGCACAGAAGTTTGTATTTCAAAAGGCTCATAAATGCAATGCAATAGTAGCTGAGGTAAAAAAAAAAAAAAGGTCGGTTGTTATTGTCCTTTTCTCAGCTGGAATCTGGAAATTCTTTTAAATGGTGGGTACTTAAAATTCCAGTGAAGACCAAAACCATAGAGTTTTTCTTCTCTGCAGCTTTGGACTGTCACTCAGTTCTGAGTCCATGGGTTAGAATATATTTGTTCATCTTGAAAAGATACTGATTCTGCCAAACCTTGCTTTGCTTGTATCCTTTTTTAGTATGTCTAACAACATGCCTAGCATCTAAATTTTTAAGTAATTGCTGAATTATGCCTTTTAAATGCAAGGAAGGTAGATACATCTTCCAGTGACATCTACATTTAAGGAAGGATCTGTGTGTGTGACAAGAGCATGTATAATATATATAATATGTTGATCTCTATGTACCTTGTCATTAGCTATCCATGATAGGACCCCTACATAAGGAAAAGAGTATTTTAACTAGACCAGCCTCATTTCTCCCTTATTTAGCATCTGGACACTGTTGGATAAAAGCTTGTGGCTATGAAGGCCGAATGTGGTTTCCTGATTCCTGGCTACCTTGATAAAATGGTGAGGGACTTATTGTTATGTAGTGCACTGAAACAATGGCAAGTGCATTTGGCAACTCTCTGAGGGTGAAGGCGTTGGTACCTTGGAGCTCTGTTTTTCCATAATCTTTGTTGTTCACCAGCTATCCCCACATCCTGCTCTCTGCTTTGGTTTTCTAGGGCTCGTTGTGGGTACAGATAGCTAAAAAGTGTCTTGAGACATTTTCTTACAGCAGGAAGTTCACCTATACATGAAAAAAAACCACCTCAATTTGTAGCATCTTGCAGTTTCATCTAAGGATTTAGATAATGCATACTCATCCATATCCACTGTCTGGAGACTTGCAGTACAGAGAGAATGAATGAACATTTGTAGCCAGACAGAAATTACCACTGACCACCTTCCACCACAGGACTCTAAAAACTAAAACAAATTAATTGGACTTTGATTAATTTTTTCTTTGACATGTAATAGAAAATATAATAGAGAGTGATCTGCTTTCATATCCTGCTATGAGGACATTTTGTTGAGCAATGCACTGAGAGCAGGTACTGGGTGTGCAGCTGCAGTGGGAGCTGCAGGTTGTGCCTGGGTGGGAGCCCCAGGCAAGGGGCCATGACCTGGTGCTGACCCTTCAGACAGCAAAGGGCACAGGGACCTGTGGCACTGGCCAGGGGACTGACACTGGCACACAGCAGGGACCAAGGGCTCAGCAGAAAGACCCCAGGCTATCACAGGCATAGAGGGTACAAACCTTTGTTGGAGGTCCTACTGGAGAGGCACCAGCTTGAGTTTTTGTGCCACTGCACCACAATTTAATTACTGAGAGGATCCAGACGTCTGAGACTCTGCTGGAGGAAACTCGAGGCTGAGCCAAACCCTGTCTAATGACTGTGGGGTGTTCAGGGTCCAAGAGGGGAACCCATGGGCTCTCTGGAACCACTCACTCTGAAGGGACTTTGGTCCCAGCAGTGAAAGTCTGGGGTGCTAGGAATGTGACTGCCAGAGTGGCTTCTGAATGGTCAGACAGGGGAGTTTCCTTAAAAATTTGGCAAGCTAGGTCCAGAATTATGTAATATAGGGGCATTGCCAGCTCATATGATAAAACATTTCTCATCACCCTGCTCAGCAGGATCTCATGGGGAAAGTATTATATATGCAACTGTAATTATGAAATTATTATTTTATATAGCTACATCGAATCTGTAGATATATAAAGGAGAAATGGGTGATATTTAAAGGCATTGCCTTTTTATTATTACTGTTATGTTTTAAAAGAGTATTGGACAATTTTTATCTCAACTGTGTCTGGGTTTGTAGCATGCATTTTCTTCTCTGGGATCACTGCTGCTTTGAGTGACAGCACAGTTTGAACTCAACTCCATGCATGGGAGTATTACAATGTTCACAAAGCTCCCAAGAGCTTTCCCTGAGGAGTCAGTGGGACAGATCCCAAGGCTTACCTGCCATGGTTGTGATAATTGTAGAGCAAGATGTATATTTAATAGCAAAAAACTGTCAGAACACTCTTACAGCTTTTAAAACCGTAAATAAAGAAGGTAAACAATGAGATAAATCAGTACACTTGCTTTGTGTGCACATTTGGATGCTTGAACCATGGCCTCAAATTGATTGAACAGTTACACAAAAATATCATTGTAAGCATTCAAGTCATTCAGTGTCATTAAAGTCAGTGAAATTTTAGAATTATATTACTTGGGATATTGTTACCTTAATATTTCAGCTTTCCAGTAAAAGCTTTTTTTTCTTTAGTGGGGCACAGAAGTAGAATACTTATGATTGCACTTTATAGTGTTTGCATGATCCCTTGATATTAAAGTAGCATTACTGAAGTCGTTGTTATCTTGTTCTGGTTAATAAAACCAGAAGATTAAAATCAGATTGTTTAGTCATACACACACACACACGCACACACACACAAAAAGGCCATATTAATAACAGGACTGGTGTTTTATTTTTCAGCTTTTTAGAAGCTGCACCTGCTAAAATAGACTGATGTGTTGCAGGATGCTTTATATTACATGAACGTTGCAGGAACTGTTTTTGCCATTATGGGTGGATTATTGTAACAGTAGTTTCCTGATGACATCATAGTAAATTCCAGCTGCCCAAACAGTTATTTTCCAGAAGAGGTTATCTGCAGTGCACTTGTGCAAAATTACACTTAGAAAGGGCACTCATAGTTCCCTTGAGACTTGTAAACTAAACGTTTTGTCAAATCCATAGTAAATACAGAATTCTTTGTTTTCATTCTCTGTCAGTGGTAATAGCATGGACACTATTGTAGTTTGTGATTCTGAAATAGACAAAAATTATATTATGCAAGACAAGAGAAACTGAAGTCTGCAGTGCAAGCTTCCTGTCATGAAAGCATAGATCACACAATAGTTCTCAAATGGGTGTTTTTCCTAGAGAATGTTTTAGCTGGTGACCAAAAATATAGATAAGGGCACAGAGACTGCAGTACCCTCATGGACATGGCACCCTTGGTGTCCAGTGAAGGCATGAGCAGCCACAGAGCAGGAGAGGATACTGGTTGAGAAGCTGGCCTGAGGCAGTAGAGATTCCTTTTTGTATGGGATGTTAGTATGTAGAGGTATACGCCTTTTCCCACAGTGAATTTCGATTTTGTTTTGTTTTTAAATGGTAACTTAATTGCTTGGACAAGCTGTTCAGGTAATAACGTGAAGACTGCATTAGAAATTATCATGCCTAGTCACCATTCAGAGGTTCTTTCCCAGTCTTAAGAAGCTGTAATTAATATTGAGTCAAACATTTCTGGCATCTGCTGAATTTGAAATGTGTATTAATATATATTTAATGAAGAATACACAATCCTATCACTGACTCTTCGATAAATCTTGTAGCAGCAAAATAAAATCTTGGAGTCTTACCAGATTGTCAGACCCTAAGAACATCAAATAACTGTTCTCTGCCAATTTCTTTCTAGCAAATTACTGTATTCTGAGGGGATTTTAAATAACATGTTGTTCCAAGGATCATTTAATTTTAATAATGGTTTTTATTACTGGTATTTATATATGTTGAAAATGTCCTGCAGTTTTTAATGAACTGTCACAACATGTCTGTGAATTGAATAACTTGCCATGATTACACACACTCACTTGGGTAAGGAGAGTAGCAGCAGTGGAGAAGATTGACAGATTAACTCTTTGTAGAAATCTTCCATCTCACTGCTCTGGTCATTGATTTCTCCTGCACTCAATGATTATTTGCTTCTACTTATCCACACAAGTAAGAGCCTGCCAAGTTAAGATTTTTTGATGCAAATCCTGCAAAAATGAATTTATTGGTTTCTTTCAATCTTTTATTATTCACAGTGTTCACGTGCAGTCTAAAACTTCATTATTATTCCATCCATCTTCTCTTCCCCTGACACACTCGTGCTTACTGGTATTGCTGTGCTGTCCCACTGGATTCACTGCAGGGTTGTGCTAGGTGCAGTCAGCTTCCATCCTTGTGTGTCCCACAAAGGATTGCAGGAATGGTTCTGTTCAGCACATGGATCCAACACTCATCCAGTGCAACCACCTTCTCCGTGAAGGAAACCTTCAGGTTTGTGACATTTCAGACCTCTCTAGTGACAACAAAAGTCTTTGCAGCCCCTGTAACCTGTCCCTGTAAACTGTCCCACTGAGGCTAATGCTAGTTTGGGTCAGCGTTGGCTTGTCCTGTGCATTTGGCAGAGCTGTAGGTTTATCAGATGGACCTGATGAAAACAAGCAATGTGACTCCTGTGCCTCTAGAAGGACAGATGTTGTGCCAGGCCTCCTTCTTGCTTCTATGCAATGCTGAAGATCTCAGAGATTCATGGATTTTACAAAGTCTTGGCACATCACCACTAGGATTCCTGCACTCTTAATCTTTTTACAATCTCATTTTGAGCATGTTATTTTGATCCATGTTCAGGAGGAGATTCTTTCTTCTCTGGAGAAAGCTTTGAAGTGATAGAAACATGTAAAAAATTGTTTTGCTTGCTGACAATAATTCAACTTGATCCCAAACAATTTGTAATGAAAATACTTTTCTCCTCACTAATCCAATGTTACAATAATTACAAGAGCAGATCAATAGCAGGAAGTATAAAACAAAGTATTACTTCAGATATTAAGCCACAAATTGATCTCCATGTCAAGCCTAAAGTAAATGCTGTATCAACGTGTTTCAAAGATTTGAGGATGTTCTGAAATGTGATGGTGATGGCCCAACAGAGGGAGAACAGGAATTCGTTTTATGCAGGTGTGTTAACTCTTTGCAGCCTGCATCTTCAAAATCCTGCTGTTACCTCATTCTGCACTCACAGATTACATCAGTGTTCTCTGACTATTGTTCCACTTGGCTCTGACAACATACAAGATTATCTCTGGATAATAACAATCCTCACTTGACTTAGAAAGAACCACCAGTGCTTGCACACAATCCAACACAAGTCTTGTGCAATTGGCAAAGGATTCCAGAATTTATGTGACAAGATTATTCTGCTCCAAATCAGTTATTGACCAAAATAATTCCTTCTTAAGAAAATAATGATGACACCAGAAGGTCTTCATATCACAGAAGATTCTTTAATTTTCTTGGACAACTGATGACTCTTGCAAATCTATACTGACTAAATCATACGGACCTGTTCTAAAACAAGTAGAGGGAAAAAAGTCTGAGAAATTCTAGAATTCTTTAGAAAAAGAAACAGGTAATAGAAATTTATGTTTTGTAACTTTTCTTCTAAAATGAAAGACGCTATTTTTGAGGTCTCTTTTCCCTCTTAGTGGGCTGAAGTATGAAAGTTTTCTTTACACTATTGTAGGCACACTGAGGTTTTAGAAGCTGCAAATATCACTGCTCAATTCACTTTATGGTTGTTCTTTTATAAGCCAGTAAGAAAGATTGAAAAGAATCGTGTGACTTTGAAAAATTTGTTCCTGAATATGAATTTGAATATGAATTTTTAGGCATTGGATATTGCCGTGGCTTAGGTGTAGCACATTTGAGCAGTCAGCTTCTCCTGTAAGAGTGCTTGCCAGGTAGGTGCAGTGACCTGGAAAAAATAGGGTTTAATTTCTGTGGGCTTCTTCTGCCCTGCTGAATGTACAGAAGGAGCACTTAGGAATCTGAGGGTTTGTTTCCTCCCTTCCTAGTGTAGGAGATTCTGCAGGGAGAGGTCTGGTGCATTATCAGTTTTTTAGTTGCTGTTTTTGTCTTGATAAGGGCTGCTGGTTTTTCTGACAGTACAGAGTCTTCTGAATTTCTTATTTCTTGTGCAAGTGAAGAATTTTGACTGAACTTGAGTAGTCAGAGGAAGAAATCTTTTTGATCCAAACCTCTTTCACCTTCTACTGAGTCAGTCCTCTCAAGTAGAGATAACCAGCTGAGCACTCAGAACTCCTATTTGTCCTAACAGAAATTACTCCTGTGTTTAACTGTGTATTAGTATGAGGAGGAAGGAAAGTGGTAATTCTCAGGTCTTGGCCACCACTGATGCTTTTTCAGCCAGTTATGATTAGCTTGATCATTTAATTACTTTTCCAGCACTAAGAATAAATATTGCTTCGCAGTGGAGAACAGAACAAAACTGCAGGTGTCCCTTCAGTAGAGCAAGACTGCTTTTCTCTAGTCTAGCCTTTTGTTGTTACAGCAGTGTTTCCAGCTGTGATACTTCCTTGTTGCCAAGTAGTAGTAAATAGCTGTATAAATCACAGTAATGCTTGTACCATTTGGGTACAGCCAATTGCTTTTTGACTCTAACGGGTGTACATATGCTTACTCTCATATTTCAAAGTTAATTGTTAATAATTCTGTGTAAGTGCTATCTTTGGGAATTGAAGAATGACCACATTTGAAGTGCTTCTTCTTCAAACTTTTTATTTCATTCCTCACTTGAAGCATACACAATTTTATTTAAATTGTATTTTTAATTTATTTTCTCCAGGACTGTCTTCAGATCTAGAAGTCAGAAGCTATTTCCTGCCTAACCTAGAGTCAGTAACAGTGCTGGGATGTTTGATTTAGGACAGCAAATACAGACAGGTTCTGTCCATGCTCTGCAGGCAGAGCTCAAAATGCTCGAGAGAGTTGGTTTGTGCCTCTATACTGGCACTTTCAGTCTGGAATCCAGCAGAGTTTTGCTGAGTGTTGTTCATGTTTCTCAGGAGGAAATGGGTAGGTAGGGAGCCGGTGTGGATGGGAAGCTCACTGGCACTGGAGAAGGACGAGTGGAGTAGTGAGAAGGCTGAAAAGGACTAGTGTCCTGAGTTGTTTGTTCTCAACTTTCTTCTTTGTACAGAGCTATAGGCATGCCTGGCTTCTTGTACACCTGCAAACAATAGTTTGCTGTGGAAGCTTACACTCAAAGCTGAATGAGGGGTGGGACTCGGGTAGCTCTTGAGGGTGAAGAAAAGGAAGATCGTGTGTTACATAATGTATAGCTTGGGTTCGTGCTGATTAAAGAAACCTGTATCTCCACAGGCATTTTCTGTCTTGCAGTAGGAGTCAAAATAGATTCTGCTGACAGGAAAATAATAAATATGGGTAGAAAAATCAGACTGCTTGTTGTCCTTTTGTTCAAAGCATGTTGAGATGGACCTGAAGTGGAACCCTGACAGAGTTTCTCATCCAGGCTCATCTGAAGACCAGGAGACTGATTTGAATTGGCAAGGCAACCCAAATCCCAGTCTGTTGATTAAAGATGATGGAGAGCTGCTTATGGATGAACATCTTTCCCCCAGGAAACTGGTGAGTAGACATCCAAGTTTTTAATGAAGTGGAAGAGACAGACTGGCATATACAGAGCTATATTAACCTTCCGACTGCTATTGTACTGATTGTGGATTGTTGCCTTCTGACATTTAGCTTTCTGTGTAAAGTAGATTCTGTCTTATGAAACTATATCAAATGTTTGTCCTCCTTTCACCTTGTTTCATATCAAAAGTATTCCCAGCATGAATATGGCTGTGTTTACTGCCAGGATTCTTGAAGTAGAGTGAAGAAAAGTACAGGTAGCATAATTATAGTCTTCACGGATCTCATTAATGCCAACTGGAGTACCTTGAATCTTAGCATTAGAGAAAGAATTTACATCAATCTTGTTCTGGAGATTGGAAATGTAACTTTAAAAGCGCAGGTTTTTTTCCTCTGAGTTAGTGAAATCCTCTGTCCTGCTAAAAAGCCAATTAAAATATTCTGCAAATGATAGAAGTACTTTCTATACATGTCAAAGTGGGAGGAATTTCAAAGCATATTTGAAAGCCACCTTTCTTTTAGACTGGGGAAAATGATTTTGGTATGCAGCCTGTTGAAAGAGAGTAACATGCTGAAATGTTCATGAAGGAATTCACTTTGTGAAAGAATATTTGGTTGTACACTGTATTGTACTTGCTCACGACTAATTAAGGGTGAAATCCTGTGGGATGTGTAGGAGCTAACCAAACAATGTCACTTTTCTGTGCTAAAGGAAGGGAGAATGAGAGCAGAACTTGAGGAGAGAGGCTTTCTATGTTGCAGACCTACAGAAGGACCTCTCTTCTGCTGGGGAGCATTTGTGGAAGATAGATGAGGCTGCCAAGGCTGTGGTTCAGGTGCTCCCAACAGCCATGGTGGTGATGGCAAGTGTCCATAATCCCCTGTGTATCCGGGGCACCAGTGGAGAGACAGGAGTTTCTGCAGGGAGCATATTCCAGCTGCGGGCTTACACCACTCCCTAGCCACTCCCAAACTGCATTCCAGTCACCATTTGGACCATGTGCTGTACATTAGGCAGAACTATTGTTCCCTAATTAGCCAAGTCTTTTAGTGTTTATAAAATGGTTGGAGATGCAAAAGCCCCTTTCTGCATAGTGGGTATTTTAAGTGTTCTGGAGATAAATTGCTGCATGGTTTTATGATCTATGCCATTCACTTTCCTTGGGCTCGTGAGAACCTCTGACCACTTCTTGGTCTTTTTTTAAAACCTGGCATAGAATTGGACGAGTCTAATGTGTTTGTGGCCTACAATAGCCTGTATAAATCTGATAGGAACCTCTCAGATTAGCCTGTATTTTTAGGGCACAAACCAAAGCCCATTAGAGTAACCAAAACAGCTGCCCTCTGATTCAATCAACTCTGAATGAAACCCTTAGGAAGTTCTTTCATTGGCATGATGTTCTCTTTCTGAACCACTGCTGCTGTGGAATTAAGTTCACAGCAAACTGTAAGCAGAAAAGTGTATGTAAGGCAATGTTACCTACATCCCGTGAAGTTGCTGTTTATTATTTTGTAACTTTTTTTAAAAGTGCAGGTAAGAAGTTAAATCATTGAGTTTTGCCTTTTTTGAGATTGTGGATTTTAACATTTGTAAATAATCTAACTTCAAAGATTCTTTTAAATGAAGTACACTGTCCTGCTAATTTTTCTGGACATAGTTATTTCCTGCCCTGGAGCCCAACATTTGTGTTGGCATCGCTGGGATACTTCCTGCTCAGAGGAAAAACTACATGACATTGTCAAGGAAACATTTACAGTGTTTATAGCTTGTTTTAATAACATACCCCATCTACCTATTCTCTGACCTTTATGTTGATCACATGTTGCTGCCATAAGTTTACTTCCTCTGGATTTGCAAATGTTCAGAATGTTCAAACATTTAATACAAAACAAGTTTTCACATGTAAGGACCCTCATGCCATTGACAGTCAAATGGTTTGAAAGGTTGTCTTGCTTAAATCAATACAATTGCAGTATCTTTTTGATTGTGTTATTGTTGTGAATATTTTAGGAGTTACTGATTGCATCTGTTGAAGTGCTCTGAGAAGGAGACTACTAGACTTTTAAAATACAGGCTCATTAATGTAAAATTGTTTTACATTCAAATAAGGGCATGGGCCACACTTCTGTAGTGTTGTGTAGGCAAATTTTTGGACACCTTATGGATGTTCCTGAGGAAGGTTTTTTCCTGAGACACATACTCAGTTTTACTCCTTGTCCTCACAATGGTCTGTCTTGCACCAGTTCAGTCTGAGTTCAGGAAAGCTGCAAAGTCTAATTGTGCAGACTCTCTGAAGATTGGGCACCTTGAACTCATTTCTGCCTGCACATTTGACTCATTTTGCCCTTTTTCCAGGGGAATGGCTGTCCATTTTGCAGTGAAACCATTAGCAGTCTGCATTATTAAGAACTCTCTAAAACTTATGATTCTTGTGTTCCTTCAATTTTTATCTGCCTGCTACATTGTTTTTCTCCAAAGAGAGGAAAGTTTGACTTAGACTGATTTTTTTTTTTTCCTTTCCTTTTTGCCTTCTTGGACTGTGTAGAACTTCTACAAAACCATTGGACCATTGCCCATTTTCTTCCATTCCATTGTGGATTCCCTCACTTTGACTTTATGCTCATTCACCACAGAATTTGTAGTCTTCTGTAAACTTGTTTCAGCATAATGTTCACTTCAAATCCTGTATGATTCCATATTTTCATTATGTTAACCACTTCTAGTTTCTTCTTGCTGCCAGCTCTCTTGTTGCACTGTCATGTAACTCTTTTTATATTTGAATGTCCTTCATCCAAGCTACAGGTCAAAAGCTTTTAATGCAAGGCTTGGTATCATTAGATGTCATTTTTATTCTTTCTGCTAGTATCAGTATCCATTTTCTGGTGTACTCTTTAATCTTAACTCTATATGAATAGGCCTTCTTGCTTTTCCATTTGTACCTGTCCTATTAATGTTTTCAGCTCTATATTTTCCTAGTTATTTTCCTATTAATATTTCCCTGTTCTCCCCATCCTTATGCATGGCTGTCAGATATTGTAGAATATCAGAGTGAGCAAATTCTCACTTTGTTCTGAAAACTGGCTAACAATGGGTAATTAATTTTTAACTCTATTAGGGCTGTGACACAGATTTTTCATTAAATGTGGAGAAACTGAAATTAAGGGCGCCACCTGTCTTTAATCACATTTTTATTTTGTTCTATCAACCCCCATCCTCTCCCTGCTGTTTGCAAAGGATCTTTTCCTGACTTCCACTCAAAGCATTCCATTTCTCAGAAGAAACTCATTTTACAAGGTCAAATGATCTTCCAGACATTGTCACATTATAAAACCCAATCACGTTTGTGTGTGATCTTTAGAGAAGAAAAGAAGTATTCTCTAATTTTGCTTTTTATTGATCCTGCTCCAACTAATCATGTTTTCCAAACTTAGGAACACGTGTTCGGATGTGGTGTTTAATTTTGTTGCTCAGGAGGTTAGGGTGTATTTCATATGGTATGCACTCATCCTCAGGGGAAAGAGAAAATGCTGGAGGGTCCTGGAACAACAGATTGGATTCTTGCTGAAATGGCTCAGTTGTTTCCTTTTTCCTTTTGCAGAAAGTTTTCCTCACACTTGTAAGATAAATGGATTTGAGGAAAAAACTGGACATCAAGGAAGTGCAGAATCTTGATAAATTATGTATAGTAGGGGAATGGAAGTGACTGAATTTGGATCTGCTGAATCCTTCATTACAAATATATAATTTCTTTTTTTTTTAAGTTTGAGGTTTAAAGTTTGAGGAGTCCTCTGCTCCAAGCATAGCTAGTTTCAAAGTTAAATCAGTTTGCTCGAGGTAGCAGATAGTCGAGGTAATAATTTGAACTGGAAAAAAATTACAAAGCCTCTTTTAGATTCAGAGCTTTCCTTTTATCAGTTCCTTCCTTAACTCTAATACTTTAACATTAGTGAAGACTTGTAGTTGTTATATTAGTGTTCATCCTGCTACTTAGGCATTTGATGTTTTACTTTCAAATTTTCACATCAACAATCTTTATATGTATGCAGACACAAATGCATGCTTTTTTATGAAGAAAACTCAGATATTTACTTACAACCACCAGTGCTTAACTAATATAAAATGGCATTACAGTCTTGAGTTTTCCATGTTCAGTGATACAATCTTGACCAATGATTGTAGCTACTGTCTGTGTACCTGATTCCTAGACAAGAAAAATAATTAATGGTGGGGTATAACTTTTGTAATATCTCTGTGAGGGAAAGTAAATCCTTAAAACAAGGATTTAATGGATGTAAGAATGTCTACTGTCCTATTCATTCCTGACCTGCCTGTTAATTCAGCACGCAGTTGAAACTTATTTTTTTTTCCTCCTACAGAAATGGCAATGGGGTATTTCTGGGAGATCAGTGAACCTCTCATCTTGTTTCTGGTGCCCTACATGCCTGCTGCAGTTTGCAGTCCTTAAATTTCCCAGCAACTTGCCACATCAGATCCTTAATACTGATTTTACAAAAGGTGTCAGAACTGTGAATCCCCAGCATGAGTCAGTGAGGAGCTGAACTGTAGATAGCAAGACTAGGCAAGGTGTGACTTGGGGACTTCAGCACAAGAATAAAGACATCTTCACTAATGCATCCACCACTACTTAAATTTCGTATTTACTGCCCTCATCTACACTTCCCATATAAGCCAAGAAAATCTCTTTTTGTAGCACCTAGCTAATCTCTTCATCTGAGCTGAGAGAAGAATGTATTTATATGAAGAAAGTAGTGAAAAACAGCTAAATATTTTAGTTGTGGGTATCTGCAGCATTTAGCCCTTTTGAAAGGAAGTTTGCATGTGAGGCAACAGAGGTCTGTTCCCTTTCATTGAATCACTTAAGGCCTATTAATTAGCTAATATTTTTCTTCTTAGAGGAAATATTTTGTCATACTTTTAGCAACTTTTTTTTTGTGAAGGAAAGATTATACTTGAGTTGGGAATTAAAAAAAAAAAAAGGCGATAAACACATGAATGGACATGAATGTAGAATTTGCATACAGGTGTAGTATTCAAAGAGAACAAGCTCACCACTCAGGAATTCCTGTCTTAGCCAAATTAACCAGGATCAGCAAAATAAATGCACAGCTGGAAATATTTCTCTGACAGCTGCATGCAACTTGTTCTTCAGCAACGTGCCTACTTTTCTTAGAGTATGTGAAAAATCTAGGGAAGAGAGAAGACATCAATTGTGCATGCCCTTTTTGACTGAACAGATATTATTTGCCAATTAAGGGATTTACAGATAGCTGCAAGTGGGACTTGAACTGGATTTCCCAGCATCCCCAGGTGAGTGCTCTGCCAGTTGGGAAGCTCTGCAAGCACAGAAGTATTTCTCACTTGCAATTTTTTACAGAATACTTACTGGCTTTTCTTGTCAGAGGAGAATCTTTCCAAACCAGTGGGCAGTCCCCAGTTGGTCAGACATTTGGCCAGACATTTTGCATGGTGGGAATGGTTTGTGAAACATCATGGACTTGCTTCTTAAAATACTGGCTAAATTATTTACCAAGAGCTTCTTCATGAAAAATAGTTTTACTCCTATTTTAAAGAAGGTGAAAAAATGTAAGGTGAACTTTATTTGCCTTTGTGTTACTTTTATGCTGTATTTAAAATATCTTCAAAGACTTGTGCCATGCTTTACCATGGAAATGTGTCCTTTCAAATAAACAAATTTACAGTGGAGTATAAAACTGCTGCTCAGAATCAACCTTTAAGGCCACCTACTTGAACATGATGTGCCAGAAAGATTTTGATGTTTAATTCTTCAGAAAACATCTCTGACTGATACCTACCTTGCAGGGCTGCAGATGGGTGGCAAGCAGAGTCCTCTCTGAACACCAACACTCAGCTTAGAATTATATTGGTTTTTTCAAGGTGTCTTTTTGATATAAAATAACTGTGAATATATCCCACTCTTTGCTAGAGCAGATCCTTGGTCCCTTTCTGTTTGCTTGGAGGCTGAGCAGCTGGAAACAGCCAAAGAAACACCTAAGTGGTACAGCACCTTCATGTCTGTAAGCATTCCTGGGGCACAGGCCACAGGAACGTTCTGTCCCTGCCTGTCAGAACAGCCTATTAAACTATGGGCAGGCAGTCATTACCTGAAACCACAGTGGGACACCTCTGAATTAGGGCAGAAGCCTGTCCTAGACCTGGGATGGCCCCAGGAATAAAGAGAGACAGAGCACTGTAGCATCATACTTCTATCCACATGGTGCCAGACATCTCTCTGTCCAAGCTGATGACCCCTTTAGTGTGTTGGGTTGTGATTTTTTTTTTCTTTTGGAGCAAAATTCATCCAAAATATTCCTCCTTTCAAATGCTGATGAAGGTTCCCACGCTCTGATGTTGAACAACAGCATAAATAGAAGATCATGATAAATAGGTCTCATCTTTGCTTAAATGTTTCCACATCTTTCCCTAAATGTCCCCCATTCCTGGTGTCAGAATTTTAGCCATGGCATGAGAAGTATCACACTTGCAGGTGCACCAGCATGCCAAGAATGGTGTCTGGAGAGTACTAATGTCCTAAGTATCTTCCACAGGAACCATTCCCCACATATCCTTCTCTTCAACAGCCACCCTGGCCTTTGCTTTCTGACTCGCCTGCAGTCAACACCTGGGGTCTCAGTGCTTTAGTGCCTTTAAATGAGCTCATATCCTCCAGCCAAGAGCATTTCTCTTTTCTTTCATGTACTACACCAACTTGTGCATCCCACAGCAAATTGGTTTCAAGCTGTCCCAGCATTTCCTCACCATCAGCAGATGGAAGGACAGTGCTTGTCACAGAGACTCTTGGAAATGCAGAACAGGGAGGTGGGCACTGAGTATATGGAGTTTGTCACAGCTGGTTAGCACATGCTCCAAGGCAGCTATCTATGGTTCAAAGAGCTGGTGATGACAGCCAATAACCCTTTCCAGCACTGAAGTCACAGCTCTGCCTGTTGCAGTACAAAAATCCGGGGGCACTAAGCAGCTCATCTCTCAGACAGTGGAACAGGTACAAGTCGTGGATCAGGGAGAGGAAAAGGAGGGCAAGGAATGACACTGGTAAGGCCTGGTGTGAGAAAAAGGAATAGGGAACCCTAGATGAGGAGTGAAGATAACTTCGTGCAGGTTTTATACTTGGATTTTGAAAAAAAAAAGATCAGGGAGCAGAACTGTGAAGGGAGGCTGTCTGGAATACAGCAGGGGAAGGACAACATGCAGGGAACTTGCAAACAGCAAAGGAGAAAAGGACAAGATAAGGAGTAAAGGCTCCTTGAGGTATCAGGACCTTTTGCTACTCAGCTGACAAAGTGTGTGCCCTAAGCTTATTACTTGTTCTGAGACTTCTTCCTGGTCTCATGTAGGCTCTTAAAATTAATTTGATGGCCAGCAGGGAGGTATTTTTCAGAAGCTTCTTCCTTTAATGACAGTGAGCTTGCATCCAAATCCAGCAACCCGAGTGCATGGTTTTATGCCAGGACATTGGCTAGCTCTCGTTTCACACATAATCCCCTGCTATGTGACAGACAGTGTCATCTGCTGAAAAGGGTTACTGCAAAATGGTCTTGCCATGAGGGATCTTGTGTTCACTTGGAGGGAGAAAGCAGTCTGTAGCTGCTAAGTTTGCTGCCTTGGCAAGAGCAAAACACATTTTGTGGTGGCTGCATGTAGGGATATAGTCTTAGAAGCTTTCTTATCTTCAGTCTGCTTAAAATCACAGTTTTAAAAAAAATTAAAATTAAGATTAAAAAGTAATCTTAAATGTAATGTTTTAAAAATAGTTCAAAAGCAGTTGAAGGTATTGGATAATGCTGTTTCTTAGGAGTACAAGTCAAGACCTTATAAAAGGGACAGTTTTTCAAGAAGGAATGCTCAGCTTTTTCTGGAAACTACGTCCTTTTGAACTGTCATCTCAGTTACACTCAGACTGGTTTTGGTCCTTTGTAGGAGGATGTGGAACCATCAGAGGAAATTGCAGCCACTTGTGCACAATAAAAATGTTACCTAGCGAGCAGAAATGTTGCAACCACCATTTTTTCCTTGCAAAATTAACTGGATACTCTCGTGGTTATTTTTTCTTCCCAAAACTCATAAGCAGAGGTTGTCCTACGCATTCTCTTCTAATGAATAAGTTCTCCCTTATTAAAAAAAAAAACCCTAAAGAATGTTGTAGCTTTTTAATAGTGAGAAAATTTGTCTCCCATACATGGCAGTTACTGAATTGCTTTCTGCCTTCACCTTAAGTAAAGGCCCAAACGATTGGTGACAGTACTTTCAACCCCTGCTCTTGGTTGCATCATTGAGGAGGAAACTCTGGTCCCAGGGTAAGTAATTTTTTTTGAAGTGGGCATATTCAGCCCCACATCCTAACTCTTTTGACTCAGAAAGGTGAAATTTCAGAAATTTCGCCACTATGTATAGCAGAAACAATTTCAGGCAGTTAGCACCACAAATAAAGCTTGGTTTTCATTTCTCAAGGATTGTTTCAGACTCTTCCATGAACCACTAAGCCGTGAGGAAGAAAGGATACAGTTCTTCTGATCTGCTTTGTTGAATTAATGCAGCTAAGCTGCTGTTAAGGGAGGTAGTGGGATATGTACCCTGAATGAAGGGAACTGGGGAGAGAGAAGCTGGATCACAGCAGGAAGAAATAAGGGATGAGAGCAGTGGTAATGTGAGATTGCTTCAGTTCCTTGTGCAGTTGCAGCCTGGCATCTTAGGATTTCACAGCCTTGCTGCAGTTTTCACTGGCAGTCTTAAAGCTTCCCTCTCTCCTCTGTGTATAGCTTCTGCTTGTTTTTGTTCCCCCCTGCTTACCCCTGCCAAGGCAAAATGCACATGTGTGTATCAACACAGACTTTAGGATATTAGGAATGATTAGGGAGAGTCTGCATTCACAACACATCCTTGCTTAATGCAGTGGTTCATCCAATTGCTACAATTTTGTAAAAATAATGAAGGCTTTTGAGGGCCTCTATTTGCATTGCCTAGATACTTTCAAAGAAATTCATAGTTCTTGTAATTAGTGTAGTCTTCTGTCAGAAAAGTGAGCTGCTTGAGCTAAAATCATGTTTCCTGTTGTTATTTTGGCTTAAAAAATAAACAGTGTGTTTTGCTGGGTTTTACTATCAGCACCTTTTGAATTACAGGTGATGTTTAAAGTTAACACTTTTTATCTGCTGAGGATTAGTGCAAGATTTGTGCAAATCTTAAAGCATGGACATACTGTTTAAATGAAGCTAGCTGGCATGTAGGTCTGTTGTTGGTTTGCAGCTTGAATGTAACCCTGAGCCTTGACTCTTTAAGCAATGTGTAAGTTTTGGGAGACTGGAGTATTTGGGGGCTACAAGGAAAGAAAGGTCTTTGAATACTACATTCATTTCAATGTGATTGCACATCTAGCCATGTTGACCTGAAATATATGTTGACAAAACACTGGTTGAAAATCTTTCTACTCCTTTTTGCTGCTGTGACATCTGGTTTATTGCATGAGAGTACTCATATATTTCTGCTTATCTTTACAGAAAATTTTGGCAGGGGTAGATGATCTGAAGCAAGTGAAGGCCCTAGAGATGCGAGTAGACACCAGAGAGATCAGCTTGGGGAACTTTGGTAAGAAAATACTTTATTTTCTGCTCATCATCTTGAATTTTCCTTTATGGTATCTTGACTGGGGATTCACTAACCAACAGCCAGTGAAAAGTACAGTCCTTCTCTAGAGTTCTTGAAACAGGATCTCCTTGTACCTCACACTCTTAGATCTCTTGTCGTCTTATGTGAGGTTCTGAACAGGACTGGTAACTGGCAATGGGATGAGTGACACGACTTCTGTCTAAAGCCAATTAGTTTGAAAAAATTTTCTTGTATGATATGCTAAGCCCTAAACGAGCATTTAGTCTTGTCTCTAGTGAAACAGGAACCAAAGATCAGCTTCTCTCTACTGTGATATTTCCCTGTGGCTGAGGAATTGCCAGTGGCATCAGGTAGCTTATGTTTCCAGCAGCCTGTCTGCACCTGGCACAACCTCACTGAACTGTGCTGGAAAATGAGCTGGAGGCAGGTCCTGTAGATACATCATTTTGATGAGCCCCAAACAGCCCTAACACTTGTCATTCATTTTTATGTCATCATCACTGAACCAGGGAAGTGAGAGGTACCAAAGGAATTCCCTCTGTAGCAGAGTTAAAACTGAGAATATAAAGCCTTCGATTTTTTCCCCAGTACTTGCAGTCATTTTCTGTCCTATGGATTCCTGCCACACCCAAGTCCATCTTCTGCACCATTGAAGCTGAGTGTCTACTGCAGGGTAATATTTTCTGTGCTGCAAAGGAGCCATGTCCCCAAAACTGTGTACTGGTGCTTTCAGACAAGCAGTTAATTTTTCATATGCAAATGACTAATGCAACAGCTGACTAGCTTTAATGGGTCTTTTGATGTCTGTTTGTCAAGAATGGTTGAGCAAGAGCAGTGAAGGGGGCTTTTGTTTTTTATATATAGCCCCTTTGTATTGGTTATTCTGTTTATTTCATGAATAAGTCTCTTTCTCATAGGCACTTGATAATTTAAGGTAAATTACATCCGTTTCTTTCAGCCATCATAATCTATTCAATCATGTTTCCTCCAGTTGATAAGGAAATCTCATTATGCCATTTCTGTAATGCTCAAAAGTGGTGCTCCCATTCCTATGCCACTTTACATTAACTGTGACAGGCTAGCAAAATGTTTCACCTTCATCACTCTCTACTTTCCTTTCCTTTCCATTACTAGAATAAATCCCTTCTCCTCCCCATGGTTAGGCTTTTGCAACCTTTACAAAATACAGAGTACAGAGCACCATGTCCATGATGCAAATAATTTCCATCTTGTTTATCTCCCACTGTTCACACCAAGAGTTGGCCCTTGAGGACCATAAAAAGCACCACCTGCAGGTCCCCACTGCTTTTGAGAATAACAGAACATCAAGACCATTCTGAATTTCCTTCTGGTTGTTTTTTAAGATGCGTTTCTAAGTTTTCTTCCTGTGAAAATCTCTTTGCAAATGTCAGCAGGTGGCTAGGACAGAAAGTTTACTTCAGTTTCTTTCCATTTTTTTCACAGAGCAAATGATTTTTAGGCACTTGGAGTAAGGCCTACATGTTGAGGGGTTTTGCAGAGCAGTTTGCACCTCCACTGTGAGTGCTGCAAGCAAGACTGCTGTTGAAGATGTTGGGCTCATTGCCTCCTCCCTGCTGGCTGCCTGTCTCTGGAACTGTGCTGTGACCTGGTCTGTGGTTACAGGGGTCTGGAGAAATAGCCTGAGGAAAAGAGTAGAGTTAAGAACCAGACCAGCTGGAATGACAGACGTTCCAGTGTGATAGGATGTAAAGTTTTCCCCCTGTTAGGACAGTCAAGCAATAGGAGAATCCAGAAAGGTTTGGAGACTTCATCCTGGTAGGTTTTCAAATGGGTGAGGACCTGAGCACCCTGATCTCACAGACAACCTGGCTTTGAGCAGGATGCTGGGCTTGAGACTTCAACTGTTCCCTCCAGCCTGGACTGCTCTGTAATTTGGTGTTTCTTTTGCATTTCAAACCTGGTTAATAAGCTTTCTTTATACACGTATTAAACCACTTCACCTTGCTCTCACTGTATTCCTTAGTTATGGAAGGTGGTAAGAGCATCTTTATCATCAGCAAATTTTTTGGATGATCAGTCCACGCTCAGTAAACAATATTGTTGTGATTGGTTTTATGTGTAAAGATAAAATAGGCCATGGAAGGTCCTAAATGAAAGCGTTAAAAGCTAAAGGACTGCACATAATTCTGAGTCATCTGCAGCCTTGCAGCACTCAAATCCCAAATTTACACCACAGTTTTCACTTGAGAAACATTTCAAGGTTCATAGCCTGTGTTACAGACTGTAACACAAACACTCAGAGCCTAAAGATTTCCAGAGTGATTTAAAATTTGTTGCTTGATGTTTTTCTTGAGACCATTACACTTTGGGATGTGCTAAACTTTAAAGCACCATCCTGTTAACCTTGTCTGGTTTGTCAGGTCTGCCTCTACAAAATGGTATGACAAATGGTGGGGAGGAGGAGTTACTTTTCTTTGGGACAAGGTGTGGGCTAAAACATGAAAATACTTATATTGAAATATTTTCATGTGATCAGTTTTAAAATTAAGGAAAGGCTTCATGCCAGAGCTTAAATCTGAATCTTTGCAGGGCTTGGGGTAATTGCTGAATTCTCTAGCTGTTTTCAGTGCACCTTGCTGAATGACAGATGAAACACTGAACACCCTGGCAAGTCTTGCATCCAGCTTTGCATATCTTGGAGTTGATTTGTGTGCTACTCAGCTGCATATAGACCTCAGTTCATATTCAAACAGAGGGACTATTTCCTTTTCATTAGCTTATCCCTTCAGTTTTGATTGCTGACAGGTATGGAATTGAATTCATGACCAGCTCATAGAAATTCCTGTTGAAAATAATGGTGGGATAGAGTCATTTAAGACACTCCATAGTCCTCTTATTTCTAAGTAATTTGAATAGCTCCAAATCAAGTTACCCACAGTGCTGTTCGCTGGTCCTTATTGAATTGTTGCCTGCTGGTGGCCAGGCTAAGCTGATTACGTGTCTGGAGATTGCCACTTCCCTTGCAGGCGTTTTATCAAGGCAAAGCTCTGCCAAGGGTTCAGGAGAAGCCATGTGCTATTTCTCATGCAGGGACATCATCTCTCTTTCCTCTTGCCCTGTTTGTTGGCACTTCTGCTGCAGGGCTGGGACACCTCTGCTGGCAGCCAGCATGGCAGCAGCAGGTGCTTGCATGGCCAGGGAGCAGCACAGAGGCTGGAGGAGCGAGTCTGGCACGGGTGTTCCTGCTCTGGATGGTCTTGGCTTAGCTGCTGCTGGCAAACTCACTGAGCAGGGCTTGGGCAGGGTCTCCAGGAGCCACAGGTATGTACTGGAGCAGTGTGCTCAGGTGAAACCCTGCACTGATGTGTTTTCTGTGAGATCCCCATCTCAGGTAGCTCGATTGCAGCTGCCTTGAGTTTGCCTGAAAGAGCTGTGGTCTCACCTCCAGTTGTACTGCTCAGTTCATCCCAGAAATGTGCAAAAAAATGCGCGTGTAGAAATAGAATGGAAGTTATGTATCTTACTTGATCAAACACAGCTCAAGTGGACTAAATAGACTGTTTAATTTGCATATCAGGTTGCTCTTGCTAGAAGAGAGCAGCCTGTTTTCATATGCCCGTTTTGTGAGGTAGGATCAACAAATCACAGTGGTTGGCTGATGCCAAAGCAAGCATTTGTCAGTAATTTCTTTTCTTTTGTTTGTTTTTCACTAGTCTGTATTCCAAAAGACACAACAAGTCAAGCCACTATGATTTCTTGTTAACTACAGAAAAACAAAGATATATGATACTACCTAAAGAATACTTCATAATGTAAACAATAAGTGTTAGAAGTGTTGTAACTTGCAGAATATAATAAAACCAGCATTTTGGCTTCTTTCTCTTTACTCCTGGGCTATTTTCTAGATGTCTCCTGCTGTACCAAGGCACCTTGGGAAAACACCTGCATTTCTACCCTTCTTGTGAAGTGCAGCACTTGAGGCAGTGTTGTTGAGTGTATGTGTCTGTCACTTTTATTCACCTAACTTGCACATTGATTTCTTTCTGCCCTTCATTTAGTTTTGTTCCACTGGTACAGTAGAATAATACATTGCTGGTGGTTAATTTCAGGGCTATGTAACAAAACCAGTCTTTAGTGAAAAGGGAATCGTAGACAGATGAGATAACACTGCTTGTCATTCTGAATTCTCAGCCTTGTCCTGCAATCATCAGCATTTCTGTGGACCATTCTTGTTTATAAAAATCAAAATTATACAAAGGAAGGCAGTTTCTGGATAAGGAATATACCACCTTCTAAATATATACCGTACTTCTAAAATAAAGATTAGAAGTTAATACTATTGTATTTTAGAGTATTTTTATATGTTAGTATCATGTGTCCTTGCTCTGAGGAAAGATGCCACGAGGGTTAAAATTAAGAAAATTAGAACTACACTGTTACATTGGGGTAAGTATCTTGTCACCTTCATTTTACAATTTTCTCTTCCTAATTTAATCTTCAGGCCTCTAATCGATTTATAAGGATTTGAGACTCTAAAAACCAGAAAAATCAATGGAATAATGAATTCTTAGCACCAAAGAATAATTACATATCAATATGAAACTTAAAGGAGGGAAGAACCTGCAGACTTGCAGAAATACATTGCAGGATATTGCTGGCAGAATTTTGCACCACCACGCATTGTATACTTCTATTTCAAGCTAGTAAACCACACATTAAAGGGTAACACTTTACAAGTTCCCGGGGATAGATTGTGCCAAAGTGCAAAAAAAATCTGAGATGGAGGATCAAGTTACAATCATGAACTCACCAGATGTGAAAATTGTATTATCAGCCTGTCACTCGGCCTCTTTGGATCCTTTAATAGCTGCTTCTTTCCTGAACCAACCCTAAATGCATTCAGTAAAAAGCTTTTTCTTGGGCAAGTCTCTCCATTTCTCTTGACTCCTCACTCAAACCTTCTGCTTAACACTAGTCCTTAAAACTCATTTGCCTTGTAATGCTTTGCAACAGCCTTTGCTTGGTAACCCTTTTACCTCTCTGACTGAATCCAAGGCACTATTGCTCAGTTTTTAGCTGGAACTGGGAAGGCTGCTTCACCCCACTCATTATTTCCTATAACACTTCAGGGGATGACATTTAATCTCTTCATCCTTGTCAGAAGCAAGATAGAAATTTTTTAGAGTCTAGATTTTTTTTTTTTGGAGGGGAGGGAGGGCATGCTTTATATCTTTGCTCTGTAGCTAGTATGACTGCTATGATAATTAACAGAGATCCTAATATTTCTTCTGCCAGGACTCCAAATTATTTTGTTGCCATATGTATGTGTGAACATATATAAAACTTATTTGACATGAGAAAGCATACCCTGCAGGATGAGGATTGTGTGTTCTGATTTGTTCTTCAGTTTTTGTGGACTGTGGAAAATGATTGAAAAACAAGGCTAAAAGAATTACACAGTGTGTTTCGAATTTTTTTCTATTTTCAAAAGTGCTTTGCAAAGCCATGAACTTAAATACTTGCAGTACAGCATGAAGATCAATATGTGCATTATGATCACTCCAAAATAACATGAGATGGAGATAATGCCTCTATTAAAACATGATTTATTAAAGTGTTTTTGCCATAAATGCTCTTGTTCTGTTTGGGGAATGAACAACATGACCTCCTTTCTTTGCTTTTGAGATCCCACTCCCCTTTCTTTTTTTTATCCTTTGCAAAGCACTCGACTGGTGTCCTTCTGGACATTGGTAAATCACCCTTGCCAGACAGTGATTATTCAGACAAGTCATAAAAAATATTTGCTGAGAATACATTTGTATGTTTCAGCAATGATCCAGCTTGTCTAAAATTGGTATTACTTCTACATGGTTGCATGTTACACTGGAGGATGCTCATCAACCTTGAGTAAACTGTGCTAGTGGGAATGGGTAAACATTTGCTACTGTCCATAAGAAATGGCTTCTGAGACTGGAGCTTATGTCTAAATTATTCTGTACCTCAGGGGGATTTGGTATATGCTTTTGATTCAGAGATACCTTCAGAGTGAACCAAAAAGTCTCACAGGGATATGAAAAAACAGCATTAATTAAAGTAATAACAACAGAATAAAAACAGAGGGTTTTATAGATATGAAACTTGTACAATTCAATGGTAAACAATTGTATCCAGAAAATTAAAAGAAGAAAGCAATGCTTTGCAAAATGTAGCATTTAGGGGACCTATGAACTATAAAAGATGATGTTGTGACATGGAACATTATGTGTTTGCTGTTTCACTTAAAGTTCTGTTTTGAAGAAGTGTTACTTGGCTGTGTATCCAGTAAGTCCATCACTACTTGCCATTAAATAGGTCATGGAATGCTATGCTCTAAAGTATCCCTTAGCTCTGCAGAGTGTCACACAGTTAAAAGTCAATCAGGATGGGGAATCAGACCAAAGAAAACAGACACCCATCAAGCCAGTTTCTTTTGTTGTCTGTCTGGCAAGGTGCCATATCAGAATTTCCAGTGAGGGGTTCAAAAATTGTAATTGGGTAGTCATGCAGACAATACGTATATGTTTCAAAAATGTAAAGGATGAAATAGTTTTTGAGTGAAATAATCTCATTGATTTTCTTAGAAGTCGTCCAGCATAGGCCTGGCAGAAACAGCTAAGAAATGCTTGTAAAATTAAATGCTTCAACTTGTAATTGTCATAAATTTCCTTTACTCTAATCCCAGGTCCTCAAAGTGAGTCTTTATTTTGTTCCCACAGGTGTGCATCTGCCTAATCTGAGAGAACTGAAGTTGAACAATAGCTTGCTTGAATCTGTGAGGTAAGAAATGAATTGTTCTGTGAAATAAATATAAAGAATAACAGCCCTGTATTTTATTTAAGTGATAAAATCTTCATTTGTGCTGCTTTCATTCCTTCCATTTCTCCATGCTATGATAATGGATTAGGTCATGAATATATGCTCCACTACCACAGAAGTTTAAGGATGGGACCTGATCTAGAATAAATCAGTGTAGCTCAAATGGTGCAAATGAATTAGCCCTAGTTTGCCACCAGGGTAATTTCTTTCTATGCTGAAGTCCATGGAAATTTGTTGCACATTTGAAAGGAGCTAAAAATTCCCCTCTTATCTATGTCTGGTTGCTTGGATTTCAGTGTTTCAGCCTTTGGGCTTTTACTGTGCACAGTAGCCTGTTCTGTACAGGTCAGACCAGTTCCTCAGCTGATGAAAATCGCTTTGGTTTTACTGAAGTCAATGGAATCAGGTTTATGAGAGCTGCTGTGAAGCCTGCGTGTCCCTGGCTTGCTGAGCTGCATGAAAACATCACATTTTCTCCCAGACAGCTGGGGAGGGAGTTGGTTGGTTGGAAAGGTAGAAGTGAAAACCATCACAATGAGGAAGCAGAGCTGTCTTCTCTCTCCTGTGCTGTTACAACCCTTACTAATTAATGCAAAGTGGAACAATCCAGTTCATATCAGAAAAGGGGCTGTGTAAAAGGCCCTGTTTTAAACACATCTGCTCTCTGGCTTTGTATGGATATCTGCTAAAGTCATGGGGGGAAAAGTTGTGGCTTTGCCAATTCTTTTTAAGAGAACATGTTCCGTCATAAGAAACAGCAATAAATTCTTCTTGGTCTCTCTAAAGTATCTAATGGACTTCAGTTGCTACACCTTGATCTCATTTTCCTTTCTTCTCGTGATGAGATGAAGTATCTGCAGTCTAAATTTTGTTTTTCTCACCTTCTAATCCATAATATGTAAAAGTGGTGATTCTACATTACTGCAATTATTTTAATAACAACCGACTATTGTCATAATCATGAAATTGCTCCATTATTGCAATGGAGGAGTAAGTAGTGGGTGAAAAAATTTAAATTTTGATAATATTAAGAGATATTTGGCGATATTGAGAAATACTATATTAAAAAGAAAAAATAGCAAAAGTGGCTTTTAGTTTGACCAAAACTCCATATTCTCTTAAAATGTGTCAATGGGAAACCATTTGATCAGTTCTGTTGGTGCTGAATATAAGAATGCAGTTCAGGAAAACTAAACTGCCTGACTCATGATTTTAGCAGGATTTTCTACCTCTGTATCCTGAGACTCTAATTTCTGTCATGAAAAATTCTAGCAAACCATTTTCTTTGACCTGACACCCTTGTGGACTTTGATGCAGGGAATGCTTGCTCTCGAGTTTTGATTTGATCTAGTCTAAAGCAAACATGTTTGGGCTTGGATATCAAGTGTAATAATGTGATGTTTCCCAGGTACTCCAGCCCCAGGAGAAGCTACCTGCTCCTCCTCCTGTGTGCCAGTTAAATGCAATTGTCAGGGAATAGGTAAAAGAAGAAGATTTTGTTAGCTCTCCTAGACATGAACTCAGTCTATAGAATTACAGCAGTAGCTTTGCTTTATTAATTCCTATCTTTGACAATCTGTCATTGATAAATACAGATCTTTTAAGGGCACATCCCATGCAAGCACAGCCTTGTACTTGAACTTTATTTTTGGATGTCTGCATCATGTCAATTTAATGCCCATTAGAGCAACATTGCTGCCACAGCAGTAGTGATGCCTGCTATACCTAATGCAACATAGCTGCTCCCATTCTAGAGGCTGCTGCCATTTATTCCAAAATTCAGAATCTTATTTCTGAATTAATCTTGTTGATATTTGAACTCTGTCCAAAAAGTAATTATTTTGTTTTATTCAACCCAAACCTTGCAAATGAGGCTTTTGAGGATGACAGAAGAAAAAAAGTTCTTCCTTCTTACTGAAGGTAATTCCCACAGATTTTGCCAGCCATAAAGTCATAATCATTGTGGTTGTAATTTGAAAATGGGCAGCATGTCTTGTAAGGACCAACTGGAAGATTGGTTTTATTTTCTGAAAAGAAGGCAAGGACAGAAAAGCAGAAAAAAGATAGAGTGTTTTGTATATACTTGGGATGCTAAAAGCAGACATTCTTTCTAATGTTATTTATTTTATGTTATAAAAACATTCTGGTGAATCGTTATGAAGAAAAGGCTGTCAGTGTGCATGCATGAGTGGGTAATAAGAGGTGAGACTTTATGTTTTGTCACTTTATTTCTGTTTCATCTTGTCTTGCAGAGTAGGATTACCTAATGATTTTGGGATGAAATGGAATTAAAACTTTTTAATTTTTTTTCCACTTTGAAAATGGAAGATTAATTGATTTGGTAGATGTCAAAATGAAGGTTTATCATCCTGACTTTAGTTACTGATTATTTTGAGGCATTTATTCCTCACATAGGAACTTAAGTTGTGAGGATGCTGAGGTGTGCATTGCCATGCACTGTTCAGTGGAAATCAAAGGAATCATGTTCTGGCAGTGAGGAATCAAGGTGTTCTTGTATTACAATTTTCTATGACAGATCAAGGCTTGTTAGGTTAGTGAGTTTGGATATTGGCTTCTCCTGATAGTTCCTGTGATTCCTTTGATGGGGAATGTGTTTGAGCTACCTTACTTGTAAATTCATGGTCCTTCCCCAATCCTCCTAAAACTTGCATTACTTTTGAGTATCTGAAACTTTGAAAGGAAACCATTATTAACTATTTAATTTAATTCAGTAGGAAAATATATGCAAGTTTATTTGCAGATAATGGATCTTGGTGGTTGAAAGGGATTTCTTTCTTGGCTGTTTCTGGGTTTTGGTTTTCTACTGGTCCTTTGCTAAAGGGAATGGCTCTGGAAAATCCAGTGTACTGTGAAAGGAAAAGAAGTTCATATTGTTGCTAATTTTCTAAATCACAATTTCATTATGTCCTTGTTTGGTGATCTTCACCCATTTGCTAGCAAATGAAAAATTCTCCATTTATGAACTGATAATTGAGGATGAAAAGTCAAGCCTATTCTGAAGAGTGCCTGCTAAAATCTGCCTTTTTTTTTTTTTTTTTTTTTTTGGTCATGGCCACGGTCATCATTTTTTAAATGCTTCCAGCAGAAGAACAAGGCCAATGAATTACTGCTTCTGCTTTGGCATGTAGCCTGTGTATTTTTTTATCAGATTGCTTTTATTCTCAATTCAGGGATGAATGAAAAGATCTGTTTAAAAATGTTTAGATAGATATCTTTTCAAAAGGGCTTTTAAATCAGATAGGGGAATCTTGGGACCTGGTTCCCATAAGTTTCCAGAAGAAGCTGTTTCAGCAGCTGAGGTTCATTTCCTCCCATTCAGCTCTACACATTGTGGCCAACAGAAGAGTGATCTACTCTCAGGGCTTCTCAAGCAAGTGCTTCTAACAGAGAGGCTGTCATATTTTAAGTGAGATGAAATGCAGAGGCTGCAAAGTGTGGGGACAAAAGTGAGTATGGAGGATAAAGGGAAAGGAAAGCAGATTTTCTTCATGCAGATTGAGTTAACATTTCACTGCTGCAGTTCTCCAGCTGGTTTTGCACTGTTCCAGAAGCATCCCCCAGATGAAGAGGGAAGTAATCCTGGTCTGTTTCAGTTGTTAAAATTGTCTGGAGGTTCAAATGCAGAGTGCATTCAAAATCAACAACTCTTATGCTTTTATGAACCTTAGGTTTTTGTTTTGGTTTTTTTTAACACCAGCTCCTGCAGACAAGACTAGCAACACAGGAGTCTCTGTACTCACATTTTGAAATGTTTTGAGCCCTCTTGGCTGTAAAAAAAGTAACTGTAAATATGAGCCAAGTGATTTGAGAAAAGATTTTGCTGATCATTTTATAACTTTAAGAAACTAGAGCCAAACAAATTATTTCTTAATTCAGGGTAAAGACTCTAAAGTAATGTTTAAAAGTATTTTTTGAGACTTGAATCAGGATCTTTAGGTATTGTAACTTAGCAATAAACCTCCTTTTTACCCAGAAAAGAGTTTAAGGAAATATAATATCTTGTGTTTTTAAAGCCACAAGAAGTTTGCCTTCAGTGACATTGCTCACAAGCTGAAAATTAAACATTAGTCCAATTGCTTTGCTGGGTCTGGATCAAGTTACACCATCTTGTATAAGACTGAGCCATGACACTGGTCACCCCAAAATTTGATGTACTACTGATAGTATATCTAGGCACCAACTGTTTTCTGGATAGTTTTCCCTCTAACAGGAAGAATGTTCCCTAAATTTGCTTTTTTTCTTGTCATTTTTACTTACTTCTTTCCTGTCTCTTTTTTTTCCCACCAGTTTTTTCTTCCTTTTTCTAATCTTTTGCAATTACTGGATTACTGTTTGATGTATAGTAACATGTACATAGGTACATAGCTATCACATGTAAAAGCAACTGGTTTTGTGCAACAAGGATCAGCATTGCTGTTATGATATTTAAAATCCCCAAATAGTTTCTAAAGTCAATTCAGTTTGCATTACAAGTGCAAATGTTTGTCAAGAGATGATGTGTTTGTGTTACAGCACTTTCTTACTGTGTTTGGTGAGGAATCAGGGTGCTCTTACACATGCAGTCAGAGCAGTACTGCTTTGATTTGGTCAGGGTGAATCCCTTCATACCCTTATTTCAGCACCCAGAGCATCACTGTTTACTTTCATATTCACATTTCAGGATGGGGAAAGCATTTATTTTCAAATGCAGGCTAGTTTCTGTAGGAAGTGTTCCTCTCAATTCTTTTATGTAGCTGGACTGAAAGTCCTTCAGCTGTGAAAGTTGCTATGAAGTCTATCTTAAGAACATGTTCTTTGAGGACTTTGAGTGCTTTCCAGGAGCTAGGAAAGCATTTAAATTGAATCTTAATCTCTGTATTAATGAGTCTTCTCTGTATTAGTGCCTGCAGATCCCTGGGAGTATTACAAACCTGGGAAAAATTGCTGTGACCTCAGGTTTTATTTAGTATTGATGGTTTTAAGGTTATTCATATTATTGATAAAAAGTAATGATTTTGAGACAGAAATACAGCTTCTTTTAGTTGAGTGGATTATTTTCAGAAAAGCACAATCAGCCTGTCTGCCTTCAGCCCTAGGGAACTTTGATTGCTTTGACCACTTATCTGTCCTGCGTAGACCTCTGGTTTAATTTCACCAGGTCAGGTGCCCAAAGTAGGAAATGTGTCTTTGTGACCTTATATCAGGGAACCTGCCAGGCTGATTGCCCAGCAAGGAAAGCTGAACTTTTTCTGTACAAATGCACAGATGGAGCTCGGGCTCCATTCTGCAGAAACCACAGAGGCCACCAAAACATATCTGTGGCCTTGCAGTGTCTTTCCATGGTTCTCACCATCAGCACCCCATTTTCTGAGGCCTTCTCCAGCTGAAACTCCCCTGCCTTCTGTTCCAGACTGTCAGCTACAGGGTGTACCTGTGAGGAAGGGGATGATGAGGCAGGGCCTGCCCTTGCAGCTCCAAGTTTGAGTCTCCTGGCCATGGCAGGGTTGGTGAGGAGGGTGCAGTGCATCTCTCTCCTCATAGAGCAGAGAGGATCTGTAGGTTTCTTCCCCTAGGACACCACTATCATGTTTCTGTTTTGTGACTGACATACAATGCAGGACATAAAGACCATCAGAGGACCATCACAGACCACAGCAACACTTTTTGCATTGTGAACACGGCTAGGGAAAAAGCAAATAAGGAATAGCTAATGTGTGCAGGAAGGCTGCCAGTAAACTCCTGCAAGGTAAGACAAGCCCATTACATAATTGTGCCCCTTCTCTGCCCACTGTCTGAACAGGCACTCTACTTTATTTGGTAAAAAGTGGTCTTTCCTTTCAGGATGTTTTCTCATGCCTTGTAGTTATCCAGCTGTATCAGGTCTTAAAAAAAATACAGTTCAGCTCCTGGGTTAACTGTATAAATATGCTGTATTTTTCATCTCAGTTGCTTATTTTATCCTGGGCAGACACAGTCTTCTGAATGAGTTGTGTATAAGAGTTTGCCTAATGGTATCATGATCTTGCTTATATGCTCTGGATATGATAGATAAAAATGTTGGTAATAACTAGCAGATTTCTGCCAGCAAAGTACTTACATGCCTGGCTATTAAGCAGTGTGCAGCTGCTCTGTTTCAGCTGTCAATGTCAGGGCTCATTTATGAAAATTCACACCTAAATATTAATATTAGCCAGTGATGAGAAAAAAGTTGTTATAATCATGGTGTGAGAAACACCAAAGAAGAATAATTAGCCCATTGCCAGTGGAACTCTTAAGGAAGCTTTCCTGTCTGACCATCCAGGAGCTGCTGTGGCAGAAACACTCACACCTCCCGAGATTTTCACTGCTGGGACTAAAGCCCCTTCACAGTGAGTGACCCCTGGGTGCCCCTGCTGGCTCCCTGCACACCCCACACTCACACAGCCAGACAAGATTTCCTTACTGGTTCAACCCTGAGTTTGCCACAGCAGTCTCAGATGTCTGGATCCTTAGAGGAATTCAATTGTGGCACAATAACACAAAAACAGCTCAAGCTGGGTGCCTCCTTCCTGAGTGGTATCCAGCTGTGACAAGATTGTCTTCATGGAAATAAGAAAATAATCAGCATTAGTTAAATGGGTTTGTAGGTTGTTTTGATTCTCTCCTCCAAGGGAATTGCTTCTCCGCAACTTGTTTGAATTTTTTTATTGAGAATAATTATGTTCAGTGGGAAAATATGTTCTTGGAATGCAAGGTAAATGCTGATTTTAAAAAAGGGAAGGAATCAGGTTGGAGGGGAAATTATGCTAATGGTTGTATTTGTCAATTGTAACCGCCAAGTGAGAGGAATAAAAATGAATAAATAGGTAGAGTTTCATGATTTAATTTCTATAGAATATTCTCCACACAGGAGTTGACTTAGTTGTTCTTATTTTCTGCAGACACATTGCTGCACACAAAGGGCCTGTTGCTATTTTTTCCCCAAAAATACATGCATACTTCTTTTTCTCTAGCTGTGTTCCTCATTTGTTGTGTGGCGAAATTTTATCCTTCTATGATGAGATCTTTAAAGGATACATCAGATCTCTCAGATGCATCAATAGCTGCAAGAAATAAATACTGGCATGCCTTTGTGTTTTAGGAGGTGAAGTTGTGATTTCATCAGCAGGGTGTAATGCATTGTCATAAGCTGCACTATGTGCTCTTGTGAGGGTAAGAACATGGACATAAAGGCCTGATAATGAAACCTACCACCTACACTTTTGGTAGCAGAAGTTTTATGAAGGATTGTGTGTTTGAAAGGCCATTTTTGACATCTCCTGGGCTGAGCTTCATCAACCTCACAATCCTACCACTCCACTTGCTACTGTTTCATCTCACCATAGGCAAAAATTTACAGAGGTTTGGTTTTTACTCTGCTTAGTGTTGCAACTACAGTTGCCTCAAAAGCAAGGTCAAGATGATCTATGTCCAATTAACACACCTGCACCAGATTTGGGATGTCTACAGATTTGGGCGTGCTGTGAAGGAAATGCTGAGGCTCTGCCTTGTAGTAACCCCCTCAGTATGGAAATCTATAAGGTCCTGTCTCTCTCAGTAATCCTATGATGTGCTTTGAGGTCCCTCAAGCTTCTCTTCTACATCTTGTTTGCTTGTTGTAGAAGAACATCTGGAGGCCAGTACAAGCAGAGAAAATCTCACTTGAAGCTATTGTTAAGAAAGAAGTCTTGACTTAGGACATATGGAGATGAGTCTGTCGTGCCAGATCTATAGTGAGCATTAGAAGCTGAGAGAGGAAAGAAATTTGGAGGAAATCAACTGCCATTCACAGGTCCAAGTTGCTCCTGTATCTGTTTCTTGCAAGCTTCTTTATTTTTTGTTTTCTTATTAGAGGTATACAGTGATAAAAAAAGAAAGGAAAAGTTACGAAGAAGAAACGGCCATCAGCCTCAGAAGGAAATCATTAGTGTCATACAAATGTGCCTGATCTAAAGAATCTCAAGAACCTCTGTTTCCACCATTGTCTATTCAGACTGAATCACTTTAAATTACATTTTCTCTCTAGGTTTTCGTATCAATCCACTTCTGCAATACTTCAAGTATTTTTTTTTCAGTGGAAACTCTGTAGCCATTACCATGACAAAAATTGAATAGCTACTCCAAGCTGATCTGATTCTGTAGTTGTGTGTGGTCTATTAATCTAGAATTCCAGTTTTTCTGATGCACAGAAGCAGACTTTTTCAGGGAC
Organism: Sturnus vulgaris; assembly: GCF_052056855.1. Lineage (NCBI taxonomy): Eukaryota > Metazoa > Chordata > Aves > Passeriformes > Sturnidae > Sturnus > Sturnus vulgaris. The sequence continues at coordinate 3,802,321 of NC_142248.1, read as the reverse complement.
TTCTTTTTTCTTCTTCTTCTTCTTTTTTGTGGTTTGTATCTTAACACCACTGAATCTGTCAGATTATTTGGATCTTTTACAGAATATTCCTTCTGCTTACCCTGAAGCATTAGAAGTTTTAAGTGTTGATTTTGAAGGATGAAATCTATATGAAAGCAAAGATGGAATATATCTGTCTTAGTCTGCCAAAGCTCAGACCTGGAACATACTGTGAAACAGGCACACAACATGTGGGAGACTGAAAAGTTATTTATGCAGGAAATTTCAAAGCACTGTGGGATTCAATTCTTCAATGTAAGTAACTCATTCTGTAGCCACAGTTTCATTATCCTTTATTTTTCTATATGTAAGCTTTCAACAGTGAGAATGAACACTTGCCAAAGCTGTAGGAACTGTCAGTAGCTCTGGGGTTAAACTGAGGGGCAATGGATCTGTGGGTGTGAGAGTTTTATTTACTGTGTGTCTCAACTTTTTCCTATTTGAAAATCCATTTGGCCTTGTGGAAGCTGTAGTGCACCCAATGGGATGCAGCTACAGTGTGTCAGGTTTCTACAATTTCTCTGGGGTGCAGCTTTATGCCAAGGGTGGGAGCTGAAGTAGGGTGGAAAAAATGTAGTCAAGGGCAAGTCTTGTTTGACAGGACCACACTTTGGCAATCTCTACTCCTTTCAGATTGTGGGAGCTGAGTTACAGAAACTGTTCTTTCATTGTGAGAACGCTATAGCAGCAACTAATCTGACAGTAAGTTTTAATGATCAAAAGGAAATTAACACAAAATTGCATTATCCTTCCCACACATGGTGTATATTCATGTGTTAAGGAATTGCTCTTCCTGACTCCATCAGCGTTGATCAGACCCATTATTCTGCTCTGGGGTTTTTTTGACAGCAACTAAAAATGAGAGCACTTGAAATTAAAGCTACATTTCAGGTGTATTAACTTAAACAGAAGTAAGAATCTCAATTACCTTAGGCACAAGTATGACAAGTTACAGAAGTGTATATATCAGCATCCCACTTACAAATATCTCTCTCCTGTTGGTCTCACAAAGCACTTTTTGTTTAAATGAGATATAATCTGACATGAAAAATAAAGTTCTTGCAGGTAATTTAGCACTTGATGTAATATTGCAGTTGCTACAGTGGTTTCAATGAAGCAATGAGAAGCAACAATGACAAATGAAAAAGTTATAAATCATGAATAGCCCAGAAATGTATCTCACTGGGTTTGTATCTCATTTTCATCTGTTGTCATCTCCTGTATCCAGATGCCATCCTTGCCTGCCAGCGCTGGAGGGGAGGCAGGGGGCAGTGGTGTTAGTGCAACAAGGATTTTTATGCAGTGTCTCTGGTTGAAGCATGGCCACAGATGTGTCCATGGCAGAGCTCAAGTACTCTTATCAGGACCAGAGTGGTCCCTGGCTCCTGTACTGGAAAGCAGCAAACTGCCTTGGATAGTTTGTGGTTTTGGCTGCTGTAGCCAGGTAGTCTCCTGTCCTTTTCAGGCTTTTGCTTTAGTGAAAGTGCTGGCCAAAAGCACGTGGCTCCTTGATAATTATAACTTGCCTTAGTAGGCCCACAGAAGCTGTGGCAGGTGTCTCTCCCTTTGGCATAGCAAAGATGAAAAGGCAGAGTCACAGGCTGGATGAAGTGTGACAGCTTGAATGTTCTCCCTGATCTCTTTACCCCTGGTGCAGCACCAGGCAGTTGCATTTCCTCCCAGACACCCATTTCACTGTCAGTGAAGTGTTCAGCAGAGATCCACAGCTAAAAAAAGCAATATGCAAGATCTTTGCTCCTACCAACAACCGAACAAAAAAAAAAAAAAAAAATCCCACAAGCCTAGAATAAAATAGTGAAATTTGTTTGTTGGGAGAAATATTGCCAGGGGTATTAGTACTGCAGCCCATTTTGGAAACAGCTTCTTATTCATAGTAAGGTTCCCTCAAATATTTGGGACAACAGAAACATGCTACTGCAAAGACCTTTGGCAACAATAACTTTTTGTTCACACAGAAATTCTTCATTTGCATGTAAAAGGGAGTTATGAAAACAGAATTTCATAGACACAATTTTTATTTAAAAAGACATTTGGTAAATGCATGCTTTCTGTTCAGCCTAAAACAAGCTAGCCTTCCTCTGATGTATTTAACAATTGCCTAGCAAACTCGTTTTTTGCTTAGTTTTTGAAGTCTCCAACAGCATGTCTGAACAGGATTAGGAACTGTTACTGTTGAAAAGTTGCACAGTTCAGAAGGCAAAATGAGACTGGATTATTAGGTGCTACATTTCCATGGTATTTCAGCCTAAAAGTGGCTTTCTGGCAGCAAAAGATGAGACAGGATCCTTGTTATCTTGCACCTTGGGCCGTGGCTCACTCTGGCACAGGGGAGCATAAGATGCTAAAGGCAGCCTGTGTGCCACGGTGATGTAAGATGTGAGACAGAGGAGAACCAAGCCAGCAGTTCTCAGCATATTGCTACTTGAATTTCAAAGAATGACTACAAAACCAACAGACTGCAGTGCTGCAAAGCAAGGCAGGTCATCACATTCACATGACATTTGTTCAGCTGTAAAAGGACACTGCAGGGACAGTAAGGATGTGGCCTCAGCACTGCTTGCAGAGTTGGGGGCTGTGCCGTGGATTTGATCAAGTACGAGGAACACATGCATACAATCAGTTTTACAATTTTGAATACAGCTATTTGAGAACACAATAAAACTTTTATGTAAGCTTCCTCTTAGAGCATATGTTAGTGATTTAAATAACATTCAGGCTTTAAAAGGTTTTGTTTCAGATGTCAGAATTATCTGTACAACCAAGCCATTGTGTGCTGACATCGACCATATCAATATTATCACAGCGTGGCTTGATAAATTCGACTTGATTTCTGTGGATCAGAGATGGGTTTCTTTTATTCCTTTCTTTTGTAAGACTGTAGTTTGGTTACTCTCTTACAATCTTTATTTCTCTATTTACATTCATTTTCAGAACAATCTTTAAATTACATAAAATCTGCATCAATGGCTATTTTACATGTATTGCTTCTGAAGATTTACTCAACAGATGCAGGTGTGCTCACAAGTTCCATGGATTTAGTACTTTATTTCTAGGTAAATATTTCAAAACCAACTGCAAGAAGAAAAGATGGGGTTCAAACTGATGAATGTGTTCAGGGTTTTGCTGTTGTGTTTACTGGGTAGCTTGAGCTCAGTGGAGCTATTCAGGATTTATTGTCATGAAACCAAGAGTAGGATTTGGCTCTCTAGGTCTGATATTCATCCAGTAAAAATTTGGCTGGATCAAATAAGTCCCTGAAGAACAAGGATGTTGGATTAATGGAAGAACACATTATTTCTCAAACTTGTTATTAGGTGCTGTGAGCCAAACTGTTCCTTGCCCCTCTGCTCTCTCTTCAGCTGGGGGGAGTGATGACAAGATGGGAGCATCAGATTTCATGGGAAAAAATGCTAAATGGTTGTGCACAAGTGGGGAGGGTGTTGCCAAGATCCTCACAGAAGCACTGGGCTGTTTGATGAGTTCCCATCTCTGCAGCAGTTCTTTTGAGATAGTTGAATCTGAACCCAGGCTTCAAACCCTTCAGTTTATTAATATTATTTTCTCAAAATCAATTACAAATGAAAATTTTGGGGTTAAAAGTGAAACTAGGGGAATCTATGTTGATTTCTTGGAATACTAAGAACATGATCTGATATTCAGTGTGTGTTTTGCAGGCAAGTGTGTGTGTAGGAGCACATGTGGAGTAATTACTCTGGAGGACTCTGGTTTGGCAGCTTCAGGGGCTGCCAGATCCTCTGTTTATCACAATCAAAGGTTATGATATACACATCCCCACCCCACGCTCCATCTCTCTGCCTCAAACCTGTCTTGAATGAACCATGGCAGGGGTGAGCAGGATATATATGGCTTTGGTTATTAATTATTTGCCTCTCCTGTAAAGTTCCCAGCTTCCATGTCACTTGGGACAGAACACTTTTCCAGTGGATTGGGCTTATTCTTTGTACAAATGAGACCTATGTTTCCTCTATAGTGTCTTCCCTTTCCTTCTATAAGCTCTTTGTTGGTTGCACATCACTGGAGCACTCCTGTGCTGCATCCTGTGACCAACTGCCACCAGCCTGGTACAGTGTCTCATCTTTTTCCTTTCAGCCATCAAACTTTTCAATCCTACTTTCTATTTTTGGAATAGGCTCTGTAATTTTCTGTACGTTTATATCATGCCCAGTACCAGGAGAATCCTCATCTCTGACATCTCTCATTAATTTCAGCCTAGGTCAATGATTATTTTGGAGGGAGTGTTTTGTTACACTGCATGTATAATTATAGTGGATTTTCTCTCTTACTACCTTGATAACTTGTTATTAAGAGTTGATTATGGCATTAAAATAGTCTACTCTGGTAAATCATTATCAGAGTGCAGATTCCCATTAATTCCATTTCAATAAAAGTCAATAGATATATCTCCCCAGTTTGGGCTGATCTCACCCTCTGCACTTAATATAAATGAAAACATGCCTGTGTGTACACTTGCACACCCATGGTGGTTATGTGTACTCAAACAACTCCTCACTTTGCTCTCACCCCCCTCCAAGGTGGATGTGCCAGATGCTCTAGAGCTGGTCCCAGAGGAGACACTCCCATCTCTTGCAAGCTCTTAAGTTCTTGTCTCACCAGCCAAAATATTTCAGAGGAATTTTCAGAGGTGCAGGTGCGTGCAGTTGTGAGGAGCAGCTTGCTTTGAGCTACATGGATGTTTCACCTTACAGCAGCCGTGCTCTTAAGGGCAATTATCTCTGTGGTAATTAACAAGGGAATTTTCTCTGATGCTGCAGCATGAATCATGCAGCTTCCAAAAGATTAGTTTGTTAGTTACTGAATAAAATGTTTGCAGATGTACTTTGCTGAGATAACATCTCCGACTGGGGATGACTCATTACAGATGCAGGAGTAAAGATCTGCAGGGCCAAAATGTGACTGCATGATCCAGAATTTTAGGCTCCTCTAGCAGCTAGCATGACCCTAGTGTCAGCAAGAGGAATTTGATTCTGCAGTAGAGCCCAAAGGGGAAAAAGTCCTTTTGTTTCTTCTCCTCACTGCCTCTACATTAGCAGGGAAGGAGAGGTGGCAGTCATTTGTCTTCATAAGAGCTAGAGTGCCCTTTTTGAGGGGCAGGAGGAGAGGTACCTTGGGCTGCTAGGTCTCTTCTCTGAAACAAGAGAGCAAAACTGGGCCAAGTCGTACCAAACAGTGCAACAAAGTTCATGCTTTCTTAGTATTCTGTTTCTTGAGTTAAAGATGAGCTTTGGGATAGCCAACTTCAGCCTTGTAAGAAACCACTTCCCATTAGCTTCCATAATTTTTTCTATTCTGAAGTGTCAGTTTAAGCGGTTTTTTAATAATAAGACCCTGTTATCAAACACTAGGTTGCATTGCAAGCATGCAGTGGTTCTGCCTTCTGCAAGTAGCCAAGACATGGGATGTACAACCTAATTCCTTTGTCTGGAATACAAATCCTCATCAATTTTGAATAGTATTAACCTTGAAAGTGCTCCTCCTGAGCATGCCAGTTATCTATAGGAGAGTCAGAGCTGCAACCCATGAATGAGACTGGAATGGATTTGAGACTAAACTTAGTAGCACAAATTGTGAAGAGTAAGATAAGTAGGCTTTAGAAGTAATTTCAGTTAGGGTTTTCTTCTGATGGTGTGCACAGCAGGAGAATGCTTTAAGAACTTATTAGCTAATAATTCCTAGTGAGTGTGCCATGCATGAACTAGCACACAGTGTGAGTAGGGACTGACCCTGTCTGTGTGCACTGGCTTTAGCCATAGTCAGCTCTGGAACAGAAAACTGTGACAAAGAGAAATAGGATTTAACTCTGGAAGTCTTAGACTTCTGAGTATGAGCAGGAAACTGCTTCCACAAGTGCAAGGAGTGATCAAGGACTAGAGGGAATAACTGTTCTTGGGGCCCTGTGTAAAAATTGTTTGAATTAATCCCCTGCTTTGCTTTGGCATTCTTTATATTGACAGAGAAACACTAGGAACAAGCATATTACTGCAATCTCATTCTGTGGCAAAAACCCTTCAGTTAAAAATTCAAGACAAATTAAAAATGGAAATAAAGTCTATTCACTATTCTATTCTATATCTCCTCTACCATATGTAGAGTAATCAGGTTAGGATTGTCTTCAGTTTTGCTGGCCTAATAAACAGAGCATCTATCAGAGACAGTGCTTCAATGACACAAAAATGAGACTGACTACTTTCCTTTATCCCTGTTCAGTGGTTTACAGAAGAGAAAATTCTGCACCAAAATTAGCCCAAAATTTGAAAATCTCATCAGTGCTTGAAGAGGGTCACGAAATGAGCAGTGCAATCCCTTCACATTATTCCTAATGCCATATTTGTGTTTATGGGTGTGTTGGCCTTGCTTGATGGTAGGTTCTGGTTTTGTAATTTAATTTAATTTCTTTCTTATTATAGGCATGCAGCTTGCAAATCTAATAATAAATTTTCTGTAAATATTACTTTGGGAGGCATCTGTTCCTTAAGGAAGCCTTAGAACCAGGTTTTGTTTTATTTAGAAAATATACACAATGGTAATAGACCGTGGAAGATCTTGTGCAAGGCCAGGGATGTCGTGATATGAATTTGGCTTTCTTTATCCTTGTGTCACTAGAGGCAAGCTTCCTGGATGCACAAAATTCACTGCAGGTGTTGTGGTTCATATCAGTTGAGGGCTTTCTCCTCAAGGGAAGACTAGCCTTGGATGGAAAGAGATGTTCAATGAGACTCAGATTTTTGGTTTTGGCTTAGTTTTGCCCATTGAGTCAGCTGCACTGTTTGTACCTCAAAAGCTGTAAAATATTACATAAAGACATTGTGTGGTGTATCCATTGTGAGCTTATTTAAATGAGCAGCATCCAAGGAAGGGGTAATTAGAGACACCCACTGCCTGTGGCCCCTGCAGTGGTAGAGGATGGATGGAGTCAGATAGGTCTGAGTGATGCCTATGGACATACCAGTCCCTAGGAGGCAGAGGGATGAAAACCCCCAATTTCACCTAGAAACTCCCATCCTACCCTGCATTTGGCCCATCACAGAAGAGAGGCACCTGGGGATATTTTTCCTTGCACTCATCCTTTATTCAGGCTTATGCAGGCTCCTTTCTCCTGACAAGGCCCTTCCCAAGTATTCAGATGGTAGAGAAAAAACAAAAAAATACAGATAAGAATATGTCTATCCCCACTCATGAAAGCACTCCTTCCTGACCTCTGGGACTGGCTGGATGCCCAGTATCCCTGGAGCATGCAGCTTGACTGCAGGGGTTTGCTGCAAAGCTGAATCAAAGCTGTGTGAGGCTTTGCAAAGATGAGCAATGCAAAGCTGGTCTTGGTCCCTGTCATCCACAAAGGGAGGACATGAGTACAACTTTACCTTGATATTTCAAGATTACAAGAGCCCCTGTGACTTCTATCTTCTGCAATTTTCTGTACGTAGCTTATTATTCTCTGTATTATAAGAATGAATGTTGTAAGATGCAGCTAATCCAAAAATCTGAGGTCAAATAATCTCTATTTAAAAACTATTTTAGCTTTTTATGTGGTCTTGAGAAACTGGCCTGGCTTGAGTATGGATGTTGGACAAGATGACCTTCCTTCCAACTCAGCCATTACTGTGTTTCTATGAGCTCCATGCTAGTCTCTACCTCCTCTGATAGACTATCTTTGAATTTAGTTACCCACTGGTTAGTTCCTTATTATTCAGACACTCTGATATCATGGCTACAGTCGAGAATTCTAAGTTTTTGGTTGATTTGGGATTTGATAAAGTGTTGCATTTTGTTTATGTTCAACTAGTGGCTTTATGCAACTTAATGTGACCAAAGATGGCAGGTAATTAAGGCCCCAGTTTGATTTGCCACTTTTTTTTGTGTTATCTTTGCATTGTGCAGCACTGTAATGTCAGTGGGACATTGCATATGCATGGACTCTAGCAGGTCAGTGTGTGATTTTCTGGGTTATGACCAGAAAGTTTAAAGTTCATGTAAATGATCCCTTATTTATATTTTGCTACAGCCAGAGGGTGGGAAAATAGGATGGAAAGGATTATAATTTTATGCTGATACAAAAAAATGTTATTTGGCAAAAGTGTTATTCCTTTCAACTGCAAAATCAGAACAGAGGTAACTGTAAGAGGGACAGAGTGAGGCTGACCATGCAGTCAGCTCAGATATGTAAATTTGGGTTATATGAGTACAGCTAATGATGCCATCTTAAGAAAACCCTGCTTAATTCTTAGCAATTGCCTGTGATTTATGGCAGAATTACGATGATGTAGCTCTTGGAATAATCTTAATCAAACAGAACTAAGGTGACATGTTGTCAAACAAGAACAAAGATGACAGTGGAATAAGTAAAGAGGGATATAATTTTATTCCCCACTTTTAAGGGTGAACATTTTAAATGGAATTTCTTCTAAACAATGTGAGATTTGAAGGAAGTAGCAGTGGCCGAGTCTTAGGAAAAAGAAAGCAAGTCTTGAAGGTCTTGAATTTTTTCGCTCATTCAAATAGAGCTTGAATTGTTTTTTATAAGGGATCTTGGAACCTCACTGTCCCATCTCCAAGTCCTGTGGATGGCTCGGTGTGGGCTCTCAGATTTAGATGGGATCTCTTCCTGCAGCTCTCTAAAAGTAAGTATAGATGTGTCCTGCCAAATGACAGTCTCAGAATTATCTTCAGTTGATATTCTTTACTTTTACTCTTCATTCTCCTCACTGTTTGCTTTTCTGGCTGGCTTTGGTTTGATGCCTTGAATTGCATGGTTTAGTTTAAAAGATGCTACAATATAGCTTTTTAAAATGAAGTGTAACATTCAGGTCTGATCCTGAGTATACCTAAAGCAGTATATGGCTAAATTAGCACTTGTTATTTAAGGCTGCAACAGCCACACTTTATAAAATGTTCACTAACCTTGCTAGTTTCAGCCTGTGACATTTAGTATTTCAAATAATAGAAAACATTTTGCAAAGTTTCGGTGTTACATGTGCAAGCCCATGGTTTACACGTTTATTCTGTTTACTTCTGCTGAGGAACTCTACATTGCTTATAACAATATCTCTGACCTGAGCCAGCTGACCTGGCTGGATCACCTTGAGGTTTTGGACGTGGAAGGGAACAATATTGAGGACATCAACCAGCTGCAGTTCCTGCGACTTTGTTGCAAACTAAGCCACCTGACAGTGGAGGGCAACCTTATTTGCCTGAAGCCAACTGCAGACTGTGAAGAGGTGAGGACTTGGTTTGTACATATTGTGGTTTTTGTCAGTGCTTTTTAACTGTGAGCTGGAAATGAGAAGCGTTTCTGCGTCTTCCTATTGCATCATTCTAAATGATGACATGGGATGCATTTCCCACCTTTCATTTCTGTTGATTTTGTGGTCTCATCACTATGGTCTCCAAGATGACCACAAGTGAAATACAAGAGTGCTAGTAAAGACTCAGGCCTGTTTCCCAGCAATATGAGGAAAAACTTCTCGGAGTATGAGCACTGGAGCAGGCATCCCAGACAGGCTGTGAAGTGTCATCCCCTGGAGATACACAACACCCATCTGGATGTGACCCTATGCAACCTGCTCCAGGTGAACCTGCTTTAGCAGAGGAGCTGGACTAGGTGATCTTAAGAGGTCATTTCCAACCCCAAGCATTCTGTGATTCTGTGGTAAGATACCCGTTTTTGAGGGTTTTGTATTTCTTTTGGAGGCTCTCCAGTCCAAAAGCAAGTCCTCTAACACCACCATGTTCAGAAATTGAGCCCGCAGAAAAACAATGCTTGAGGTAACTAGGAATCCTAAAGCTTTAAGGTTGGAACTGTTTGTTACCCTTTCCCCAAAAGATTTAAATCAAATGACCCAAAAGACCTTCTGAAAAAGCTGATACAGTGGTTAACCTCTTATGTACTAAAATGATAGAATAATTTCAGCTGAGGTATTTTGTTGAAGGCATGAAGGAGCCTCTGTGTCACGAAGATGAGAACACAATAATACATGATATGATTTGGGTTTCAGGGCACTCAGCAAGCAAAGCAAGGGAGATCTAATTCTATGTGAACAGCCTCAGAGCAGTATTAGTCCCTTTCACTTTCTCCTGCTTCATAAAAAAAGCACTGTTGGGATATTAAATCATCAATATATTGTCATCCAGGTCTTTTGGAAGGTGTGTGGACACAAACACAGTTAGGTAAAACACAGGTCTTGCTAAGGATGGTGCAAATCCCAGCGGCAACATGAACAGCTGATAATGCAGGTCCAAAATCAGAGCTGATGCTGTTATCCCACTGTGACATATTCCATAGCTTTTCTGTGTATTCTAAAGAAGTCATGCTGATGCTGTTAATTTGTCTAAAAGGTTGGGTTTGATATTTTTCTTGGACTTAGACTTGAAAACAGGTGCTAACACTAAAACTCAATCATGCAATAGACATGTATTTTAAATCTTGGCACTTCTTAAATATATGAGTTAATAGCTTTTTTCAGATGTAATTGTTGGCTTGATCTTATTGTTCAGTAAAAGGGGCCATGGAAGGTAGCTCTTTAGCTATCACAATCTTCCTCTCTGGAATTCAAAAGAAAATATTATATACTTGCCATTCTAGTTTGAACTGGTGGAATTATCCTTAAGGGACCACATCGTAACTGCATATAACCAAAAATGATTTCTCCATTTTGGAACATTTCTCCCTTATGGAAGATGCAATCATGAGAGGAAAAACATATTCCTGCAGTAAGGAAGCACTGCCTGCTTGTGATGGACAAGGCATGCCTGCTTACTCTTTCTACTCCCATGGAGATAAATACAGCTACTGACACTTCCTATCTTAGCTTCCTACTATGGAAATGGTGCAGTGTATCCTAACAACACAGGAGGTCTGATTCTACTTCCTTGTCATTCCTGCTCAAGGAAAGTGGGATTTTTAGAGGATTTGGCATCTTCAGTCCTTAAGTGTACTTGTAATGGAGAAATGTCAGATTTCCCTTGGCTTGTTCAGGTGAGGAAATCAGTCCTTGGGGTGCTCTGCATGTTATCCTGCAATGGAAGAAGTATGTGGTGCTGAGCCCTCCTGCTCTTCTCCATGCAGAATGGCTGTCTCTACTCCTGTGCAAGAGGTGCTAAGGTCTGATTAGTGAGAGATGCCTTTGCCCGAATTACAGTGCAAACCTTATGCCAAAGTCATACAGAGTGATACAGATTTTATTTAACGGTAAATGTGAGGTGGAGATATAAAAAGAAATAGAAAAGAGAGGAGAGAGAAGAATATTGTCACCACCCATGGATCCAGTGACATCCCTGCTGATCATTTTTCAGCCTGGGCTTCTTGGTGGTAGGGTCCCAAAGTCTTTTAAGACTTTTCATGCTTTATACATTTTAGCAAACAAAGGAATTAATGCTAATTGGCTACACAGTTCTTTTATGCTATAGGTTAAATTATTATCTCTTGCCTCTAATGCTAATTAGTCCACATGCTTAGTCTTTTCTTTTCAGCTGGTGATCTTGATCTTCCCCTGTCAAAATTACCTTTTACCCAGTGGGAACTGATTTCAGCAGAGTTGCTGGTTTGTCTTTCCTTATGGCCTGTAAATTCTGCATTTATTTTGTTTCCGTTATCAGTAATGCATTCTTTTTCCCGGATTTGTTAACCTCCCCCTAAGTCTGAGATAACACCTGGACAATAGTGCCACCTTATCTTATCTAGAGTCCAAGTTCCACATATACAGAAGAATATCTGGGGGGGCTTGGGTGGTCATTGGTGGTCACAGATGTGAATTTGTCCGGAGAGTCAGCACAATGGTGTATTTTACTCTGAGTTTGCTGCAGTCTCCCACCCAGTGTCTGTGTTGGGAAGATGCTTTGCTCTCATGTGGTTACAAAGTGGGGCCTGCTTTTGGCTGCTGAGAGCTTCTCTGTGGACTTTGTTGCTTTCTTGATTTCAATGGATGTTTGCATTTTTTTTGGTGTACAGAAAAGCCATGTAGAAAAGAGTAGATGTGGGCTTACTTTGGTGTGCCCTTGATGGCCAGCTCTAATTCCTCAAGCTCCTTCTTGTAGTCTGGCCCTTGCCAAAGGTCTGTAAAAGCTCTCCTATTTATTTACTTTTAATCTGCAGAATGGTCCAGCTAAATTTACTGCTCTTTCTTCAGATGGCCTGTTTGCTCCCTGTAATTTGATTTTCAGATGAGCTCATCTTCCCCTGTTATCTAAACCAAGAGCAACATCTTGATGATAAATTCTGCAGCCTCTGTTGCTGTAATGTAACATGAGTGTAACATGATTCTTCTCTCCAACAGAGAAGAACATGGCCGAGAATTGGCTGTAGCTGAGAATGGTTGACTCATTTTCTAAATTAAGATTAAAGAGTTTGAGAAAATTAGTGTCTGCCTCTTAACAACAACTAACACATTTCTTTTGGTGAGTTTCCTCTGCCAACATCAGTGCTGCATCGTGCAGAGGGAGGGAGCCAGCCAGGCCCCACAGAAAGATTTCTGTTTGTGACCACTCTGTATTGAATGAGGACATGGCTTTGGGTGGGTTTCTAATTTTTCATGCAATGTCCTGAAAAACATAAGACTTGCTTGGGTGAAGCAATTGATTGGTGGGTAGCTGTCCATTTGTATTCTGCTACTATCAGTGCACTCTTGCTTTATGCATTTTTTTTACTAAAATAGCAATCCATGGAAGTGCTCTTTCTTCCTCCATCAGCAGGTATAGCAACACTCGTAACATTTTTCAAGTCTTTCTATCACCTGAGTATTGATGCAAACACCAGAGAATCACAAAAGCAGGGAGAAAGATTGGCTGAATGCTGAGGGTACCCAGGCTTTCCATGGGCATCAGTGGGCTTCTATGCTTTTGCACATTATACATAATATAACAAGGACAAATGGCAAAGTCATCAGTGGGCAAACAACAAAGGAGCCTTTGGGTGAAGGTTATGTCTTTGCAGTCCTCAGGACATTTTCATGATCAATTCAAGTAGAAGTTATGTGAGGAGCATTTCAAATTATATGGCATTCATACAAATTGAACAGTACTGTGCTACTGGAAGTCCACAGACTGTTAAATAAACTGACCACTTTCTCAATTTCTCCAGGACCCAGATTATAATTACAGAGCAGAAGTAAAAAAACTCATTCCCCACTTGAAGTATTTGGACAGAATACCAGCAAGCCAGACTGCTCTCCTTCCTTCCAAGAAGATGCATGAGGATTCTTTAATCATCAAGGAATCCATCAAGGAAGGTGGTTTAGCCAAAGATATTTCATGGTTAGGTATGACAGGTTTCCTGTTGGGGTTCATTTTTCAAATTATGATGTGTAATAAAAGAAAGATGAAGAGCAAGCTGACCTCTTTAAAGCCAATCTTTACTTATAGTGAAGGGACAAAGGATGTTGTCTTCTTCACCTGGAAAGTAAGAAAGCTGGAATTCAGCAGATAACAGTGCAGATTTAAATGGAGGTTGTCCTAAATTGGGCATCAAGATAAAAAAATGCAGACAACTTCTAGAGCGTCAAGCAAATATAGCAGTAGCTGGGAGTCTGTACTTAGGGCTCGTTCTGCATGATGGGAAGAAGCAAAGCTTGGAAAGGAATGTTTCAACAGCAGCTGTTCACAGCTCTTTCCATGGTAACAGTCGTGTAGCATGGATGTAGTTGGATTTCCTATTCCAGTTTAATAATAGGAAAGGCAATCTGGTTACCACCCTTCAGTGGTAGCAACATCCCAGGAAAATTGCATGGTCTTGTAACAAATCTGTTCCACTTTCTTTGTCACTATGATTAACTTCATTACAGTCATTTGTAGAGAAGAAATGGTTTGAAAGTAAATCTGTTGTCCCCTTGCCTGCAGCCTTGATAATAGTTCAGATGTCCATGCTTTTATGTGTCGTGCTACATGCACTTTACCACATACTATTAAATATTGCAAAGTATTTCCTATAACTGCTCATGTTGCTTCCCATTAGTGTGGGCAATGCAGTTAGCTTCCCAGCCCCCTCCCCAGGTTGTGGTTTGCCTGCCAACTGTACTCCATTAAAAATTTAGTTTGTTTTGGAATAAGTACATACATTTGTCATTTATTGAATCCCTATGGGGTCAAATCATTAGTTGTAATAGTAGTCATGGTAGGAAAAAAATCCATTAAAATCTGATCCTTCAGTGATCGTGCTTTGGCAACATCACCTGAGGTTCAGAAAACTAGTTAACAAAGTTTGCTGACAGAAGCAGTAGGGGCAGAGCACAAAATTGTGAATTCATGTAATTTCCTGGTGTAACCAGACTTATATTCTTGCTGGCAGCTCTAAACCAGTAAGTTCATACGGTCAGGTTCAGGCATCCTAGTACTTTTTTCTTTCTGGTAGCAATGTTGATTTGGGTACTTTTCACATGGGTTGTATTTCATGGGTTCATATTAACAGCTGTGCCCAACATATATTAAAGGCCCCCAACACTCAACTCTTAAGGAAATGGCCATATTATCAGAGAGCTGATGCCTCACTTTAGAGCTGGTAGATGCTCAACAGTTTAAGAAGCACGTTATTCATCTGGGCACTGAAATGAAATTCTGTCTCCCATGGGTTGTTGGCTGCATATGCTGCTCTTAGAGCTATGCTGTGCTCCCAGGACAGCCAGAAGTTGGGTAGCTAAGAGGAAGAGGTTCTGTCCACCTTTGCTAGTTTTTGTATAAACCTTCCTTCCTATAGCATTAAAAAAAACTAGTTTTCACCTTTCTTTCTGTGGTAGAGAACTATCGGTCTGAGGCAGTACTGGATAAATCTATCACTGCCATTCCCAGATTTCTGTAACTCCTGGTACAGTTTCCCCTCTTCGACTGGTAGCTCTGGTAAGGTGTCCATCACCATCTGCATTGTGCCAGGGTATTTAAGCTATGTCTTGTAAGACTGAGGCCTAGGCTGTGCCTGTGGCAAGTCTGTTATGGTTCCCCTGTGGGCAGTTGGGCAGCAAATGAGAGGCAGCTTACAGTTATCCTGGGCATGCAGGCAGGGAAAGCAGCAGAGCCCTGGATGCATCTAGGATCACCTATGGGGCAGTGGGTGGTGAGCACAGAGCAGTTCCTGACCCATAACCCCAGCAGTTTGTGTCTGGTGCCCAGGAGCAGAAGAAGGGTGGGAAGGAATATCAGTTTAGTTAGGGATCCCCAGATTCTGACATGACTGCAGCACTGGAAGACCTCTGTCTCTAGGCTGGACCCATTCCAGAATTCCAGCATTCTTGTAGCTGCAGTTACATACTTTTCTGTCCCCTATAGCTCCAGGTGTGCAGCAGCAGTCACCATATGGGCAAGGTACAGTCATGGTGTGGTTTGAAGCCTTGCACAACTGTGTTTACACTAATGGAATCTCTCTTCTAGATTCGTATCTTGGGGAAGTAGCAAAGCAGTCTGGATGCAGCCCAAAACCCCCAGCAACTTCCAGACCTGGAAATGCAGAGTGTTCTGATAGTGTGGGGACCTGTAGTGATGCTAGCCTCTCGTCCAGTAGCTGTTCTCTTCCAGATCCCATTGTTTTTCCTGATAAGCTGTTCACAGAAGATGACTCCAGTGATTTGACATATGGTAATGTATATTTCTTTAATCCTGTTCTTTCCCACACCTCCACCTCCTTCTGAATGTTATTACAGATGAGAGCCAGGGTGCTTTGAATACCACCCACCCGTGTCACTGCTAATCAGGTTCAGCATATGTTGTGTTCCACGAGACTCACCTGCTCTAGCGTAGGCTTTCCTTTATTTCCCCTGCAGCAGAAGGTGAGAGTCACCTGTGCTGCCCACCTCCCAGCCCCCCACCCCCATGCACCACGTGCTGCTGTCCCTTTTCACAGCCCCATGCTGCAATGCTGCTCCCCTGCTGGCACTGCCTTTCAGGCCTCATCACAGCTGTCCTGCTTGAGTAACATCAGGCCACAGCCTGTTCAGCCATGGGAACATGTCCAAGGTAGCCCTCTAGAGAGGTGTGGTGATGCACATTCACTCCCCACTGGATCATGTGCTCAGACTGTGTGTACTGCAGCCTCATACTGCAGCAGCATCCCTGCTGTCAATGAGTGCTTTGGTTTGGGTTTCTAGAGGTTGGATCCTCAGCAAGAGGAGTCAGTTCCTTGACTTCACATCCTGATCTACAGACTAGCCCAAAACACAGGTCTGCCACTGCCCTTCTTGTCCTAGTCACTTGGAAATACCACCCATCTTTCCCTGACTCCTGGAAACACCTTAACAGTGTTATGAGCTGCAGATTAGATAGGAAGATGGCATTTGTTTCCAGGCATTGAGGGCTGCTTTTCTTAGATGCCTATAGGTAGGACTCAGGATGATGGATTAGATGAAGCAATGCAGAGTCAACAGCTGAGTGCATGTTTGGAAATGTACATGGAAACCAAGTACAGCTTGCCAGGGAATGAGACCGTCATTTTACATGAACTTTTAAGCAGTTAACACTACTGATAGAGACAGTTTCACCCAATGTTCACTGCTTCTTCTGACCCTTTGCTGCCTTATCTCTTGTTAACCTGATTTTGATCAAGATCCAGCTGAAAAATAATCCAGCAGAACGAACAAAAAAGACCCCCCAAAATAATATTTTTTTATAATCTGAATTTGTTCCCTGATCTGACTGACCATGTGTCCACACAAATATTTGCACCAGCACTACTAAGGAGGCAGGGCAGGAGCAGAAGGCAGATTCTGGTGGAAGCAGAGAAACTGCCTCTTAGCAGCAGTGTCAGGCCATGCCAGCTGATACTGTGAACCTACACCGTGAAATATTACAAGCTCCTGTCTATGGGAAATTATATTGACTGCTTCAACAAGAGCACTGCTTGTTAAATGCTGGAATAAAATGTTTTTTGTATTTTTTCCTGTTTTTCTTAGGACTCCGTCAAGTTATATGTGGGAACCCTGCCAAGGCCCTCCATGAGAGGAGGCAAAAGCTAGGGGTATGTTTTTCTTGTGTGCTTCATATTCCTGCATGGTGACCCCCATAACTCCTGGCATAAACTGAACTCCCAGTGTGGTTGTAGCAGCTCACTCTCTTCTGTAGCCCAAGACCCCCCAACATGCAGTTGCCTTTGAGGAGAACAGGGGGTCTCTTGCCATAATATTGCATGTACCCGTGTGTTAGCAGCAGTGGACCATCAGCTGCAAGGGAACACACGAAAATCATGTAAGGGAACACGTGAAAATCATGTATCAGCTGCTGGGGCAGACTTCCTGTTGTCCTGCAAGGAGCAAAGTACAAGGCAGGATTGCAAAATTTGGTAGTATTTCTACAACAGCTATTAAGAAAAAGACTTTTTTCAGCAGTGTTTCTTTGATGTTACTGTAAACAGTCAGCTTGCTAATACTGCAAGGTCGTTCCTATTGACTAAACAAACACAAAGGCAAAGTTTGTTCCTCTTGGCAGTGGGGTGGTGCCCCTGCCCTGCAAGTCAGCCTGCTCATTTTGGCAGTAATTCAGTGAGAGGATACCCATGTGTGTAAAGGGGAGCAACCTGGCTTGTCATGGTCAGCTTTTGTGGACCCTGAGGTTGAACACAGCACAGCTGCACATGAGTAGATTTAAACAGGCTGGGGTAAATCAGGGGGATGCACAGGACATGGACTTAATGCTGACAGCAGATGTTAAAGAACTGCATGGAAAAAAATATGTATTACCCTTCTGCTGCCACTGCCTCAGCATAGGAAGCTTTCCTGAAACAAATTTGAACATTTTAGTGAATTATTATGTGCTAAAAATTGGGATGTGGAATTGAACTGTGGTTATACACTGAATGATGAAGTTTTCGTGGTACTCGTCTTAATATGCTTATTGATATAGGTTCTATAGGCTTATATCCAGTCAAATATAAATCAAGAATTTTGTAACTGCTGCCCTGGATTTCTCAGGCTGTAACAGTACATGACTGGGGAGTGAGACTTCTTAAAACTGAGGAGTGAGAAAATGATGAGGGATGATCTAAAAACTCAGAAACAGCAGTGGGCTTTGATGCTTTCTAAAATCCACATCTAGAAACGGAGCTGGGAAGAGTTCCCAGGGATATCTAGATAACTTGTGCTATTTCCACAGCCACCTGCTGTGAGCCCTTTGAAACCGTCTGGTCTGACGACAGAAAACTTCAGTGGCTCTGGAGGAGGAAGAGATCTGCATCAGGAAAAGGTGTCCCCTGACCTGGGAGCACGGACGGAGCAGCACAAGGGGTGAGACCGCCGGGGAAATCTTGCCATGCAATAAACTGTGCATTCATTTTCTGCTGCAAAAATAAAGCCAGTGCCTTGGCCACCTGGTGGCGGTTTCGAGGGATAGTCTGTGCCTTCTGCCTTCCTGTCCCTGCTTTGGGCGGCAGTCCTCCCGCCTGCAGCATCTGCGGGATGGCGAGGAAGAAGAACCCTCTTCCTTCTCTCTGGAGCACAGGCAGGATGGCTCATTGCTTAGCAAGAGCAAGGAGATGACTTTTCATAACTGCTGAGCCGTTCTTGGCTCTGACAGTGTTTCCCCTCAGACAGTAAAAGAGCTGAAAGGGGATGAGCTTTTCTGCAAGCAGCACATTGGCCTAAGCAAACAAAAGGCTGAAAGATAAATACCACCTTGCTGAGATCTCATCGATCTCACAGACAGTAATGGTTATTTTGGAAGTAAAAATGGTTTTATTTCTCTGAGCTTACTTTACTGGGTATTATTTTAAACCTGCCCCACTTCACCTGATTCACTTTAAGATGCTTGAGATAATGAGACAGGCATCTTAGATAGCTGACCCAGTTAAAATGATTTTTCATATCTCCTGGAAGGTGTGAAGTAACAGTGGGTAACCAAATCCACTCCTGGGTGTTGTCTGAGTGGCCATGCCAAGCTGCACTTGACCAGCTGCATAAACACACTCAAAAGCTTATTAAAGGTGTGGTACTTGATGTTGTCTAGGTGCCTGCAAACAGGTCAGCAAGAACAAACCAGCCAAGCACTGAAGGTGAATGAGGATGAAGATAAGGATAAGGACCTCATTGAAAGGATTTCACTTGACCCTTCTTCCCACTCCTCCTCAGGTACTGGACCTAAACCCCTGGGGAAGGGTTGGCATTGGACAGTAACATGTGCTGTTTGTAAGTCAGCTGCATTGGTAACCCCAGTGTTTTAGGAGATCTGTGCTCTAGAGCAGCGATTGGAAAATGCCACTGCAGAGCCAGACCCTGAGCATCCATTCCAGTTTTTAAGCAGGACATTGTGGCCAGCTGTGTTGACCATCAGCTGATATAGTTCAGCATGAATATGTAGAATTAAGAGGAGCAAAGGTGATCTTACACTAGCTTAGCATGAAGTCTAGTATAAGGACATGTCTCTGTCTTTTACTTTGTGTCATTAATTTATGACAGTGCCAGGTGAGTCTAAAATACTGTGATTCATACTGAGCTGTATTTGAACCCAGTTGGCACTGATGTAAATAATGACTGAGATAATGATTAAGGTTTAACTGAGCAACTGGGAATTCTTGAAAGATATGCAACCAAAAGGATTTATTCAATAAAAGGTTTAAAAATGGAGCATGCTCTTCTACTCAGGAATAAAGCCAAAGGCTTCTCTGAAATTGCATTTACATGAATGAAAGCAGAATTCCCACTCTTCACTACTTGTTGAATATTGTTTTTAAGAATATTAAAAACATTAATAATGGTTATTCCAAACAGATGTTAAATAGATGACCATACATAATTGCAACTTCAGTCTTTTTTCTATTGTTAATAAAAACAATTCTTTTTTTCTCCATAAGTAAAAACACGTGAGTTTTCATTTTACATTTCTTTCAAGGGCAAAAATGGATCTACTAAAATTTAGAAAAATATAGTATATTTTGGAAAAAAATGGAAATAGAATCTATATGTATTAACAGTACTAAAACCAGTATTTCCCTAGCAAGAATAAAAGCTGTTTGCAAAAATCTAAAGGAATGGCCTATTGTCCAGTGACCACAGAAGTCTTAGATTATGATCTCATGATGTCTTTAGATTTAACCTGATCTTTTTCAGATTTTATACATATTCACTTTACATTGAGTATGGTGGTCTCATCATCTTTGTAGATTGACAAGACAATGTCACAAACATCTCACAGTGTATTGGTGTCATGCCCTATAGCACTGTGAAAGTGAATGGTTGGGCATGGACCTGTTCATCTTTTAACTAAATCTGCTGGCTGATGATGGAGTGGTTTGAAATCTAAAATTGTCTAAGGTGGCAGGGGGGACTGACCAAGATTCTAATCACACACAGAAGTGTGTCCAATCCAATCTGAGTTTCTCACAGAAGAACTTGTTGCTGGAGCCAATCCTTCTGACCAGAAAAGGACAAGTCATCTGAGCAAAGCCACTCTTACATAAAAATGTTTGCAGCATCATATCCATATAAACTGCATTTTTTGGAAGGCGTTGAATGTTATTTCAGGCTCTTGAGTCAGACATACCAGTCTCTCAGAGTGGCTATACTTAAAAACAAATAGGAAGTTTAGACATTTTAAAACCATGTAGTATGATACAAATTGTTCCATGAAAACTTTTTATCAGCTTTACCTAGGCAGTAAAATACATCTCCATCAATTGGGAGCCACAGAGATGAACTTTCTGGGCCTGAGTTTTGATGGCACATTCTTTAGATTATGTTCCTGCCCTGGACCCTGCACATCGGGCACTTAGGTGCAGTTGGTTCTTTTCATAGACAAGAGCAATTGGATCCCTGCTATTTATAGAATGGTTGGTTCTTTCAATAGACAAGAGCAATCAGATCCCTGCTATATTTAGAATGGTTCTAAGCATGTGTGCATGCTGGTTATATTTATAAGTCAGCAACAAATTTTTTCTTCTCTGTGTTGGACATATTACATGGAGAGAATTACATGGCTGAAATACAAACAGGCAGAGAGTAGCCCTGCATGAAGTGCAATATTTTCCCCAGCAGTCAGGCACTTATTATGAGATTCCATGATCTCTGTCTCTGATTTAAAAAGTGGATCCACTCATCTGTGATAATTCCTCTGCCTTGCACTTCAGATCACTGGCAGGAGTCCTAAGGTATTTAGAACAAGCCAGTGCAAACACTGGGGGGGGGAATGATGCAGGTGTGATCCTGCCTGAGAACAGGAGGGCAGGTGAGCTCGTGTGAGCTGCTCATGAACTCTGCCTGTGAGCTGTTCCATGATTGGCACATCACCAGCAGTGCTGGCAGGGAGGCTGCCAGTGGACCCAAACCAACTGTCAGAGGAACATCAACACACATCTGCCCACCCAGCTCCATCACACAGCATCTCCAAAACCTTTCACTCCCTGGGTTAGTCGTTTAGCAGTCAGATGAACTGGTAAATCACTGTGCTTTCCACTTTGTTTCAGGTTTGTCGCAGGCCCAGGACGGTGCAGTGTTCTCCAATACAAAACGTTATCTAATTCCAACCCCTCCAAAAAACCCTTCACCTGCCCCTGCAGTGGATGTTGCAGCAAGACCTTGGAAAACAAGGAACCACAGGGGCCTAAAAATACCCAGCCAAGAGGAGGATAGGCAGTGGACACAGCAATCCCAGTCAAAGGCTCATCAAGAGAATTCAGCCCAGCCTCTGGACAAAGAACCTGCTCTGCTAGGCCTGCACAGCACCCTGGCTGCCTCTGGATCCCAAGAGCAGCACCAGTCTGTGGGCAGCACCAGCCAGCAAAGGCCCATTCCAGGACCAGCAGCTGTTGGGTCATCCAGGATCAGGCATGTGCACGGGAACGCATCTGGGAAAAATGGAAGGGGCTTCACAACAGGAAAAGGCAGATTTCACTGTTGTCTCTGGAGTCTCCTGCTTCTTCTGTGAAAAGAATCCCTTTTATTTGTGCTGACATTTACCTTTGACTGTCTAAAGCTAATGAAACATTTTCCCATGTTCCTTACAGCCTGAGTATTATAAATTTTGTATTTTTTTGAATAATAGCCCAGAGTTTTTCTGTGTTCTTACTGCTCCATTCTCATGTTCCCTACCCAGAGCCAATGCTGTGTCTGTTGCAAAGATCTTGTGGCACTTGTTCAAAACTCTCTTCCAGTACACTCCAGGAAGGGTTCCTGACATCGCACTTGGGTTTTTTCTCTGACACAAATTCATGTTAGAATGAGCTCTGGAAAATGAAGTAGGCATTAGAGAAGTGTCACATGCACCAAAACATGTTTATTTCAGAACCTGTTTGCTGTAAATTTAGCATCATGTTGTTGCTTCTTTGCAGAAGTACAACTGAGGACTTGTGACACGATAGCTTGGGTTTGAATTATTGTAGTCACTTGGGAGTCAACACAGGCAGAGAGCATGTGCCTTGTGTGGGAGGCTCATGTGCCTGGGGCTTCTCCCAGGCCTGGCAGCTTTTGGTTCAGTTTTCAGAGCTGGTGAGGAGAATGCAGATGTTCAAATCTGGAATGCAGTCTCACCAGAGTTTTCCTGTTTTCCTCAGGCCCATCATGGATGAGAGCCCTTCTAAAGAGATCGACCACCAGCATCCAGCTGCCCGCTCATCCACAAAAGCCTCACAGAGGTTTAGGCCAATGAATTCTGCTTGGCCTCTGACTGCCAGGTCCATTCTGCAGCCATTGGCAGGCAAATCCACTGCCACAAAAACATCTCGGAACAGAAGTCTTCAATCCTAGAAGATACCCAGTTGCCAGCATGTGTTGGAGCCATGTACACAATGCAGCCATGAAGGATCAATGCTCTCTTGCAGCTTCTTATGCAAGCTAAACAGAGCAGTTCAAACAAGTAACATTATTTGCCTCAATTCAAGATACAGCTGGACCAGAAATATTTTAAGAGCAACCACTGATTAATCAATGAGCAAACGAACTTCTTATTACAGAAAAATGTGGTTATTTTTGCAACCTATACACACTAAAACGGAACAAATCCTGTCATACTTCCTCTCATCCACACCATGCCCAGATCTGTGAGTCAGGCAGGGACACCAAAGAAAGCAGAGCATGGAGCCTGCTGTCAGTGGAGTGGGCTGCAGGAGGTGACCTACCAGCAGCCAGCAATGTGTGTTTTGCAGTCCTGGATGTTAAACATGTGAGGGCCAAAACCAAGGGCTTGAGAGGAAGTGTTGACCAGAGCAGGTTTGTTGCCTGAGGAAGAGCCAGGGAAGGCTGGATGGTTTCAGAGTTTATGCCCCCACAGGAGCTCACCCTCTGCACAGGCATTGGAGGTTCTTGTAGGATGCATTGCTATGGGAGCAAATGCTGAACGAGTGGTTTATGCCAATATTAACATTTTTGTTTGCTCCATAGCTACCTGGAAGGATTTGTCTCACTTCCTCTGAATAGAATTTCTCTAGCAGAGCTGACTTCTGTCACCAGGTGTCAGAGCGTCCTCTGCATGTGCCTTTCACCTCCCATCCCATTTTTAGCATTTTCAGATGAGATAGACTTTCCAATTTATTGTAATTGGATAATTTTAAGTGATGATACAGCAAAGCAGGGAAGTAAAGGAGTCATATCTTTTTTTGTTTTTTTCAATAGGGCATTTGCTTCATGGGTAAGGTCCAAAATATGTGCTTTAGTGACTGCAGTCTGTGACATGCTGTTCCAAATGACTGTTCCTTACAACTTTATTGATGTTGCAATCTGAAACCAAGCGTCATCATATTTTTTTCCAGTTTAAATTACTATGTTAGATTACATTTTTAAAATCAATTTATAAAACAGTAATTACACAATGAGTTAATGAATTGGTTTATGCTTCCTTTCTGCTGGCCATCTTACAGAAGCAGAAGAATAGACAAAACCCTAAAACTTCCTTTTGTCATGGTGCTCCTTGCACCACTTTATCTTACAAAATAGTCTGGAGCTTGAAGCAAGTTTGCCCAGTTTTGGTGTGTCCTAGCAGAAATCTATCAAAAGTCGTTTAAAACTATGTGGTATGTGATTTTATGCAATATTATGGATGCAGTCAGGATTTCACCCAGCAACAGTGCCTGTGTCCTCAAATCGGCTCCTAAATTTGACTTTTTGCCAGTGTCATTGACCATACCGTCACACACACACACAAAAAACTGGCCTTGTAAAAGAAAAGATACACTGACAGCACTGACCCTTCTCTATATCTAGGGTCATACCAGGGGGTGATGTCTTCTCCAGATATTCAGAGCCTCCTTCTCAATCGACATCTCTCGTTTCAAAGGGGTGGAGGGGGAAAAAAAGACCAGTGGGTGTGTAAACTGGGTCTGGACATGAGCATCTGAAGAGACAAAACTCTTGGTACAGATCTGGAAAATCTCTCAAAAATGTGGTCTCATCTTGCAGCAAACTCCACTTGGCTCTTTATGTGCACAGGGCAAGAAGCTTCTCTGAGCTGGCAGAGAGGATATGGAGAAATGGTCAAAAAAAATAGCTCTGCCCTGGTGTTCACAGGGGCAGGAGGAGACGTCCAGTCTACCTGCTGGTCACTGCAGCAGTGGTGGCCCGTCACCTCCTCAGGTGTTTTGGTAAGACAGGGGATGCCATCTGCTCTTGTGTCTGTGGGGATTTAGTGGCCAGAACTCAGTGGTCAGCCTGTCATGCATGGAACAGCAGAGAGGCTTGCTAAGAGAGCAAGTTTGTTATCACAGCCCAGTCTGATGGGGAAGAAGGACTGGTAGCCTCCTCTCTTCTCTCTGCCAGCAATGGGTGCACCTTGGGATTTCCCCAGGCTGCCATGCTGTTGTCTGTTGCAGTTTCCAGGACAAGGAAAATAAAAGATAAAAAGTATAAAATATAGCTGTCTGGACAGCTATAACAGATCCACAGGGAAAAATATTGTCCTGGCTTAGCCTCTGCTTGTTCATCTTCCACCTTTTTCATCTAGAAAATGGAAAAGCCAGCCAGGTTTTTAATAGGCTAATTAGGAAATGTAAGGCATGATGGGCTATTTGTGAATTCAGTTCTCTTGGCCCAAAAGGGAAAAAAGGGAGTTTCATTGTATGGGCTTTTTGTCACTGTTTCCTCTTTTAAAATCTCACATTGGTCCCTTGAATATAGACAAAGTCATTTAATGAATGAGCTTATTCCCATCCCTGCCTCTGCAGACTCTTAATATTTGTCTCAGTAGGATCCTTGCTTCCACTTGGATGTGACCAGTTTCAGATGTACATTACCAGAGTCCATCCCCTCATTCTTGTAATGGGCCACGAGCTGCTGATGCCTTTAAGTATCTCACTGCCTTAATGGGATTTGCTGCTGGCTGCCAAATTGATATCTAGTGTGTAAGCTGGAGAGAGGGGTGAGAACTGCTCCCCTCACCTATTAATAAATCAGCACTGCAGGGAAGAGTTTTCTCCTGGGAGCCAAGATTCACTACTACATGCTGCTAAGGGAGGGGGTGGTTAGCTGGGAGCAGCTGCCCTGCAGGGAGCTGGGCTCAGAGCAAAGGGATTTGGCCCAAAGTGACAATGCTGCAGCATTAGCAGAAGCATGATCCATGCAGGAGGCCTCTCAGCATCATTTAGCTGGTATCCCATGAACAGCCCTGCTGGTGGTGCCCTGCATACTGAAAGGCTCCACTCAGCTGGAACTTTAAAAAAACATGGGAGAAAAAAGCAGGGAGCTGTGTGCCAGCCAGTTATTTCAGTGACTAAGAATCATCTCTGCCCCTGAAGGGGAGCATGTCTAGAGCAGCATCCCACCCAGACAAATGGACCTTGACAAACAAAGGTGGCTCCTGCTCAGACTTGGATTGTGTTCTGCACCTCCCAGCTCTACAGAACCCAGCCCATTGTGGATATCTTAGCATCCCATTTAGGAACAGGCCAAAGGGGATGCTCACCCTGTCCAGTGTCCCCATGGCAGCTGTGTGCACAGCCCCAGGGCTCATGGCTGTTGTGCTTGTTGCCAAGGCCATTACTCTCATTGAAGGCCTGGGATTGCTTTGCACTTGGAACAAATTAATCTTCGTTAAAGGACGAATAGAAGATATTTTCTTTGGCTGTGAAGGAGGAGAAAGCACAGGAGATGTTCAGGAAGGAAAACGTCATACATGTCCCTTCTTCAAATATGCACAAATGAGAGGCCAACTCAGGATCATTTCCTACACAGTTCCTTGGCTCGTTCAGAACCTGACAGGCTTGGGTTCCTTGCCATGGGCAGTATCTGCACCCACAGTAGAACACAGGTACTTCTGGGGTATGATGAGTCAGATGGTTCATGCTCCAGTGGTGCCTGTCTCTCCACTGATAAAACAGCGTTTGTGTGCTGGCTTAGATGTCTGCTTGGTACTATCTGTTTCCAGGTGAGATGAATCCTGCCCTGCAATGGCTTTCTCATTACACTAGAGAATCCTGGCCATGTTTTTATTGTGTTTTGTTCCTCTAAAATTACCCCAGGAGATACTGGAAATATCCTGGCTGAGACAAAGGATCAGCCCTGGAGAGTGGAGACAGTGTGTGAACACGGGGGCAGCATACCTCAGTGCATGTGGCTCTTTGAGCCAGTCTGGGAAACTTCTGCACCTTGCAGAGAGGCACAGGTAGGGCAGGACAGCTGCAGGACACCAAGGAGGGCTTGTCCTGGACTGAATTCAAGGTGCCAGAGCAAACCCTGAGCTGGTGGAGAGCTGGCCTGGTGCATCTGGGAGGGCAGATCTGCTGCCCCGTCCCCAGAAGAGGGGGATGTCTCTCCTCAAAGAGGAGGATTATGACTGTGCTTTTGGAAACCAGTTCAGCCAGCTGGGAAGTGACCCAGGTGATGGAGATCTTTCCCTGGAGGTCTCTTGCTGTCACCAGAAATAAAACAACCTTTCAGTGACAGCCTTGATCTAGCCTTGGGGGCACTGCAGTAATTTCTTATCTCTGTGCTGGTTTCCTACAGCTCAAGGAGAAATTATGTGATCTGAGAGATGATGTAGCATGGTATTACACAGGCAACAAGTGCAAGGGCTCGCTCTGACTCATCTCTCAACAAGGCATCCTCTGCACACTGCCATCAGAAACCTCATGGCTGTGCATCCCTGGCTGGAGTTCAGAGTGATCATGCTAAAATTAAGGTAGTAATTGAGATTTTTTTTAAGCTGCCAGGAGACAACAGCCTTGCAACAGGATCATCCTGCATGGCACAGCATAAACCAGAAAAAGAAAACGTCGGATTACTGGGTGTTGTAGTATCATTTATAGATATAAAACCTGTGCCTGAGGAACGGAGTGAGTGCAAATGCAGTCAGGCAAACACCGCTTTTGCTGGGTTTGAAGAGCAAGAGGAATGCCTCGGAATGGACACTAGAGGGAAGAAGAGAATCTCAGAAGTGCAACTTTCAAAAGCCAAAAGACTCGGAAACCAAACTCAAGCAGCTCTAGGGCGTTCAGGAGGCGTTTGGCACTCAGTGGGCTCAACATTTTCTTTTTACCTACCCAGCTGGCCTCGTGTGGTGCCCCAATTGCACTACGCTGGTAGCAGCTTGCTGTATCACACACCACTTTGATGTATTTGAAAATATTTTTTTAGGAAACCTGCAATGCCCACAAAGTGTAGTGGAGAACATTCCAGACCTACTTTGGCACTGGAAAGCTGAGGTGTTTTTGGGGTGTTATAGGGCATGTCCATATGATAATGCTGTGTGCAACCCCAGTATGTCTTAAAGAAATGATCTTTGTCACAGCTTATAGCTACAAGCTGCAAACAGGCTCAGAACCATTCATGGCTTGTGTTCCAGCTTCTCCTCCCTTGGTGACCAGAGACCTCTCATCTCTGGAGCCCAGCAGAGCAGGCAGAGCTTCCTCGGGGACTGTGCTCCCCAGTGCCACTGGGCAAGTCCCTGCTGCCAGGCATTCCAGCATGAAACCAGCCTGGCTGTGTGAAAGCTCTCTGCCACTTCTCTCCCCTTTATCCCCACTCCTGTCTGTTCTGTCCTTCCCCTGCCCTGCTCCTGGCTCTCACCCAGCTCAGCCACCACTTGCAAGCAATTGCTGGCACCCTGGTGCCTCCCTGGCAGGACCTCTCTGGAGAAGTGGTGTGTGAGGTAGGCACTGTTTGCATTTGTTACTTTATTGTCTCTTCTGTGGCTCCATCTGCAGGGATCTTGGCCCTCTTCCTGATGTCAGGATAGCACTGGAAGACCCTGGTAGGTCACAGGGACTGCTCCCATGGCCTCAACGTCTGCCACCACTCAGCCCATGTAATTTCTGTCCCAGCCCTTTCCCCATGTGGAAGCTGGCAAAAATCAACGTCCACTTTCTTACTGCTGCTTTGTGGGCAGGGTCAGACCCTTCTTCCCCAAAAGAGAGCACCAGCCCAGTCCCTTCTCCATCCCTGGGCCACTTGGCTGCTGCAGCTCCTACCACCTGCATCACCCACACCCCAGGGGACACTTAGAGCCATGACAAGGACCTGAAGGTGAGTACTACAGCACCTGCTCTCTCCAGCCAAAACACATCAGCCTGGGCTGTGCTGCTGTAGGGACAGTGCTGAGCATGTGCTGTGTTCCTGGTCGTGCCCTGGACTGACCAAGGCTGCCCAGAGCAGGGCATGTGCTGACTGAGGGTACAGGCAAACGTGGCTGGAACCATCTACCACATAAAAGACACACAGAGATACCAGGTCCAGGGGAGAAAGAAGAGGTGGAACAGCTGTGGGAGGAAGCAGTGGAAGCCTTTGGGAGGTCTGTCCCAGCACGAAGGCACCTGCGAGCAGAGGAGGAAGCACAAGGGAGATGGAGACACCAGCAGCTGGGGTCAGGCTGGGAGCACCAGCAGCCCTGGCACAGGAGGAGAGGCTTGTTGTGCTGGATCAGAGGTGGAGGCAGTAACCAGGCAGGGGTGAGGGATCCCCCTCCAGCCCCCTCAGAGCAGATCGTGGTGTGCCCAGACCACCCAAACTGCTATATCTTGCCAGGGCAAGCACTTTCCAGGGTCTGGGTATGGAGCTGTCAGCCCTTACCAGAAAAATGCTGCACACCAGAAACAACAGTCAGGACCAGGACAGGTCCTCTTGCCCAGGAAAAGGGGATTTCCTGGGATTAGTCAACAAATCTTCCCTCTTCAGGAGCTCAGTCTCAAAAGCTACTAAGATCCTCCAAGGAATGTTTCCTGCTACCTCCCCTGGTGGGGCTTCACAGTGATAGCAAGGAATTAAAAATATTTAGAGGTCTTGTAGGGTCAAAGCAACAAATATTTTTTTTTCCCCTTGATGATCACTAACAAAATTAATTTTTAACTAGGGGAAAAAAAATCTCAAACCCTATCTTTTCCCTGATTTCTTCTATCCCTTTTATCTAGTGTCAATTTTGGTAGTTTTGAAGAAGAGAGGTATTACGTTTCCCTTTCAACTGCTATTACCCAATCCTGATTTTTTTTATTATATATAGTCCAGGGGAAGCAGGAATCCAAACACATACCTGTGGATTGGATTAGTGGCATGTAAAAACAAATGAGAGGCCCTTGCTTCTTCGAGAAAAGCAATTACCTTAAGATCAAGCAGCTTTGCAAGTGATATACAAAAGAGAGGAAAGAGATGGATGGGGCTGCCATGTCGTGCTGGCATTTGGGAAGGTGGCCAAAAATGCAAGAGGGAGATTGTGTGTGTTCACCTGTGTGTGTGTGTTCCCTGCCAGGTGCTAAGCCCTGGCAGGGATGGCTCTGGCGTCACTGTCACCCTGCCCTGAGACAAGAGCAGAGGGCATGGGAGGTCGAACGAGAGCTGCAGGGTTAGTTTGGGATGCAGGAATGTTGCAGGCAGAATGGAAGTTTCAGACAAAGTCTGTCATAGAGAGTCTCCCATTGAGTCACAAGGGGTAGAAAGGATCCCCTTGATTTCTAAACTCCTTCTCAGAGAGGAGTCTGGATCCAATCCTTGGTCAATGGTTTATGTCTAAAGAATTATATGGGTGTAATAGAGCCTTTGTACAACTTTATGCTACAGAATTAAGGATGGCTAACCAAATATATTTACATGAATTAAATAAGTGATTTATTTCAATTGATGATGATAATGATTAGACTGAAAAAACTTTAATTAGAATTGTTTACTGCACAATACAGATAATTTTAACTACTAGTTAAAGTGAACAATTTTTTATAAATATTGAAGCAATTATACTAAAATGGGCAAAATAATTATTAAGCAGAGATTGATATTACCCATTTCAATGACCATAGGCAAATCTCTTTTGCTCAGCCTTGAGAGGTGTCTCCACTCAAGAGAGGAATCTCCACACAGACCCGTGAAGGGAGGTATTAGAGGGCCCTGCCATTAAAATGGGAATCAGGGTTTTTATAGTATGAAGTGATTGACTGTCAGCCATATGTTTGTAGGCCACCTGTGAGAGCTCTGCAGCCTTTAGCTCAGCACCATTAGCTAAGTCATCAGTACTAGCACTTGTTGGTTTCTTTATCAGGAGCTTTGTCTGCCACCTCCTCGCCAGTGCCAGTTTCTGTCAGGAAACATTGTTCTTCACATCCTCAGAATGTTTAACTTTGGGCTTGATGAGTCAGCCTCCTCTCAGCATTCTTCAGCACCAAAAGCAGCCTGACCCCTCCTACTCTGTTTGCCACTGATAACCTGATAACTTCTGCAAATCGGGTAAAGTCTGAGCTGTTTTACCCCCACCTAGGCAGAGCATCCTGCTACAAGGAGGGCTTAGCCCCCAAGGCCCTGCTGGGCTCTGTAGCTCAGCCACTGCCAATCCAGGGCCACTGTGGAGATAGCAAAGAACTGCAAACACACTCCTCCTCCATTTGCAGCTCTTGGCAGGCTTTTTGTCTCCTCCTGGATGCTTGAGCCAGCACAGTCTCACAGTGAGTCTCTGGCACAAAGACTGAGAATCCTTTCATTCTAGATCACGGAATGGTTTGTGTTGGGACTTTAAGGATCACCTAATTCCAACGCCATACTGTGGGCAGGGATGTCCCAAGCTGTGTCCTACCCCAAGGCACATTCCCCATCTGCCCTGTCACAGCCCTTCCCTGCCCCAGGTCCCTGCAGACAGAGAACACCGGTCCCAGGCAGCTCTGCAAATCTCAGCATTTTTGTTTCCCTCTGTTCTGAGGTGTCAGTGCAGTGGGGAGCATCTCCAGGTTCAGTTGTGTGGTGGGGTCACCCCACACATGTGCAGTCAAGCAGCATTTCAGTCTCATGACAAGGGCAGCAGAAATCCTTTTCTGCCACCCATGAAGGTGTGACCCAGGCGAGCCCTTGAGCAGCAGCACGGGTGCATGGGGCAGGGTCAGCCCTTCTGGCAGGGCCAGTTGTTTATAAAGCATCAGGACAGATTTCCATCGAGTGCAAATGGGTGTTGCTGCCCTGATTTTCACCCAGGCTAGTTTATATGCACTAGCTGCAGAGCTGGTCTCTAGCTAGCTGCAGTGCCTGTCTTGGCAAGGATCCTGGGGTGCTGGCAGGGTTTGGCTGGTTTATTTGACGGGTGCCGGGGCTGTTGGCTGCCACATGCAATTCACTCCTGTTCTGGATCACAGAGTTTGAACTCTCTCCTGTTTCCAAAGCTTCTGTCACAGCTTTGTTTGCAGTTGCATTGCCGTTCAGCAGCTGCCTGTGCTGCATGTCCAAGTGGGCTACCAGAACTTCAGGGCATCTCCCAGGCTCCCATGAGACCAGCAGGTGCTCAGCACCCGTCTCTGTCTGTGTCCTGCTGACCTCTGCTCCAAGCTCATGGCTTAAGTCTGGGAGTGGTGTGCTTTGCTCCTGACATATCAGCCCAGTGTGTCCAGGGTTCCCCATCTCCTGCTTGGACATA
Source organism: Sturnus vulgaris (assembly GCF_052056855.1). Lineage (NCBI taxonomy): Eukaryota > Metazoa > Chordata > Aves > Passeriformes > Sturnidae > Sturnus > Sturnus vulgaris. Next base: position 3,770,527 of record NC_142248.1, on the reverse strand, counting down.
TATATTGGTGCTTTTCACTGGAGCCACAAGCTCTTCATGATGAGATCAGGTTGGCTTGGGATGAGAAACCCAGGGATGAGCTAGAGTTGACCTAGGTGAGCAGGCAGGTGCCGGTTTACCTGATCTGAGGAAATTCTTGATGCTGCCAGGGAGAAGGCAGCAGTAGACAAATAAATGTAGCTGAAAAGCAGGAGTGAGGCAAATATAAGAGAATATAAAAATCTCTCTGTTAGAGTATATTCTAACCCCTTAGCCCTCTGTCCCTGGTCCTGCATCATGTCCAATTGTAGCTGGTAGCAGATGCCCAGGGAAAAGCCATCAGAGCATAGGCACAAACAGGACAAGTAACATTTCTTCCTCATCTTGCCTTACCTCTATGGCTACATGCCTGTTGCAGAGGACGAGTAAACATCAAAATGGGCCTAAAATGCTCTGTGGCTCTCAGGAAAATCTGTAGCTCAGAGGCTGTGAATTTCATCAGTGAACTTAAATCTTTGCATTTAATGCACAGCGGATATGGTTAGATTTTTCTCCATTAAGTCCTGCAAGCTTTTTCCAGGGGTGTGAGCAGGGGTGGCATCCCCTTGACACTCCTTGTCCCCATACTGGGGGTGCAGCTGGTGCAACTGCCAATGGCTCCACATTTCTAAGGACTTATTGCCATTTTTGTTTCTAATATTGAAAGCCCAGAATAACAACTGCTATGAGGGGATACAATGTTTGTTTTGCAAGTGGAGTAGAATTTAAGAGAGACTGTCGTCGCTACTCATTCACAACTGTTATTGGAATTTCTCTCCTCTCCCTCATGCTACTGCATGTTTTCTTGCTCCATGTATTTCCAGGAGCAGGCTCTTCCATGCAGGGCTTGTTCCTGAGGCTTTCCCCTTTGGTTTACTGGGGCACTTGGTGCTCCAGCATTATCACTTGCTGCGCATGGCCCTGCATCCTTCAAATTACAGAGCAAGCAGTAGGATTATGCACGGAGGGAGCATGCCAGGCTCCATCCCCCTGTAACACCCCAGCCACTGTCATCCTCTCTCCGGCATATCCATGCTCCTGAGTGGGCAGTGAGCCCCTGTAGCTGCGAATATTTGCACCCAAACTCCTGCCGGAGCTGTGGAGAGGAAGAGCTGTCCCCCAATGCCCTTGCCCACCTGGTGGCGACCCGCCGCAGTGCTGGGTGTCACTCTCCCCGTGGCTGAGCCCTGCGACAGCCCGCCTTTTCCTTATTTGTTTTTCTCCCTCTGAGAGCTATTCTTTCCCTCCCATATGCTGTAATAATTACAAGTGATAACTTAACAGCTGCTCTGCTATTCCGGGCTCAGCAGAGCCACGCGCCTCCGCCTTCCCTCCCTCCCACAGCTCTGGGTCAACGTCTTGGCTCCAGCAGTCAGGGATTCCTGCAATTTTTGCCACTCAGGAGGATCTGGACTCTTTTCCCCTCCATTGCCATCTGTCTCCCACCCGCCTGCCCCAGCATCGTGAAGGGGGATGGGACTGCGACATCCATCTGTTACCATGGAGAAAGCTGAGCCAGCGAAGGGATGCACCCTGCATCCTGGGTGAAGGCCAGTGGAGAGGGGGTGAAAGGGATTTTCTTGTGTATTTGTTTTATTATCACGTGTCTGTTGCCACTCATGGGGTCTGCTGCAGGTGATAACCACCACCCTTGGTCACAATGGACCTTAGGAACCCCCTTAGCCCTCTTGCTGGAGAAGGTGGTGGCCTTAGGCCTGGTGTGGCAGATGGCACCATCCCAGATGATGGACCAAGTCCACATTGCTACAACGAACCGTTTGCCATCCTTCCTCCTGTGCAAGAGTGGTGGTGGCTCCCAAGGACATGATAGACCCCCAACAGCAGCCCTGGGACCCAGGGCAGCACCCAGACTTCCCATTTTGGGTGTGAAAGGGTTTTTTCTCCTTTTACAAGAGAATTTTGCCTCCAGTTTATCTGATTGCTGAAAGCCCAGCGTGAAAAAAGTCAGGATTGGGTGTTTCTGCCTGCTCCCCACAAAGGAAATGCTGCATCCTTTAGTGTTCCAGTCCTCTCCTGGTCAGCAAGGCTACCGAGGCCTGAAGTGCCTCTCCAGCATAGATGAAGATTCCCAGAAGTGTGTGAAGACAGCCTGATCCCTATCAATGGAAATGAGAGACACACAGGTCTGTGTTGGGTGGTCTCATCCAGCCTACAAAAGGCTGCATTCTGCTTCCCAAGCACTGGAAATATGACACCTGCTTGCTTGCTCCTGTGCAGCCTCATACTGGTCACTTCCCATATTCCAAAGGCAGCAGGCTCAAAACTGTGATAAAGCCCCATGGAACAACCTGAGGTGTCTGCAGCATGGCCAGCACATGAATTCATTTTTGGCAATCTGCAGTGCAGGCAGGGTCCCTGTGCTTCCTTCCTAATGTGTGCTGGCCTTTACTGACATAGTAAAATGCTGGAAATTAAAGACAGGATTTTACCTAGGGATGGGATTTGCCAGAGCCATCAGCCCACGGTGGTCTTGGCTCTTCTCACCCTGCACAAACATGTCATCTGCACATCTGATACATGTCACAGAAAGTGACATCTTCTCCTGTCACCTATCCTTGTAGGCAGCAGATCCCACAGGGTGCCTAGGGCAGGTCTTTCTAAGGGGTCTGTGGATAATCTTCCCCGTGAGCCTCTCAAATATGTAAGTGGGAATAAAAATTGGGAGTATGCAAGAAGGTGAGCCTTCTCAGGAATTTCAGTTCCTAGGCTGGGGGTTTTGCTGCTGGCACTATTTCAAAGCAATGGTAGGCAAGGTCAAGGTCCATGGGGTTTTGAGCATGCAGACATTTGTCACCCATCAAGGTGACCACAGAAATTGCAGCCCTTGGCTTTTGGGTCACCAGCTTCGATGCTATGCCTTGAATTGTGCCCCATCCAGAGGGCCTCGGGAAGAGGTGATGTGGGGCTTATCTGAGCTGGCTTTGATGCTTGGCAGCTGTGCAGGACCACTGAGCAAAGGCTTCAGTGCTAGCACCGGTGGCACCGGGACACGCTGGAGGAAAGCTCAGCAGGGGAAGCTCCACGTGCCTCGCTTGCACCTCCCACTCAGGAGTAGGCAGCCCCAGGAAGAGGCGGCTTGGAAAGCCTGTGCCATCCGTACAGGAGAGCTGGCAGCTCCATCTGCCTCTGCTTCAGAGGAGCTCTCCGAGGGTAGCCAGAGCAGGGCCTGTGGGTGGTGTGCCAGGAGCAGGAGAGGAGGAGGAGGAGGAGTGGGTGGGATACACGTGCCCCACACTGCCAAGTTTCCCTTGCAGGAGGCAATCCTTCATTAAACCAACTGCTCTGCCCCGGGAGAAGGGTGGTGCATTTAGGGGCTCGTGTGTGGTGTGATGCTGGTGCTCAGGTGCAGGGGAGGTGCTAGTGCACAGTGACCCCGCAGTGACCTGGGGACAAGCAGGGCTTTGTGTGCAGGACCTCCAGCCCACAAGTGCTCGAAGCCACCACGTGCATCTGCCGCGTGGCAAAGTCCCTGCAGCTCTGCTCATTTTCACGGGTCTCACACCTTGCTTTTACTCTCCAGAAAGGCAGTAGTTTTTTTTCTTGAAGCTAGCAATGTGCTAACTCATTGAAACAGGGCAGCCAGGGTGTTTGTTAGGATAAAAACACATGGGGTTAGCACTGTGTTCCTCAGTTCTCCGAGCCCAGGCTATTGCACAGCAAAATTACAGTCCTTATCTGCACCCAAGTTTTGCAGCAGTATAACTGCAGCCATTTGGTTTTTGACTCCTTCATTTCAATCTCTTTGATCATGTGCCATGATTAATCTGATCTCTACGAGGCGGGATGAGTAGGAGTCAGAAGAAAAATTGTAATCGTCTGTGCCTTTGGCATGCGAGAACGGAATAATTTTGTAGTCTCGTCTCCACGCTGGTAGCACTAGGAAAAGTCTCCATCCCTTCATCAGCTAGCAACACCATGCAAGGCTAAGGGATACTGATCTAAATGGAAATATTCAGAGCTGGATACCATCACTGTTCCTTGTTCCCTAATTATTCAGGCTGCAGCATCTCCACGACACAAATCACATGGTCAGTGACTGAAAACCAACGGGCAGCAATGAGCTCAAAACACAAAGATAAAGACATTATAAGCTCCTTGCTGTTGTTTGCTCTCACCTGCCTTGTCATGATACCAGGCAGCTAATCCCGTGTTGTTTCCTTGTCTGACTCAAAGGAAACGTGAGATTTTTGTTGGGCTGGGAGGAAGGGAGTAAGGGGAAAGGGCATGGGAAGGTGACATCCTGCTGCCCAGCCTGTCCTGGCTCTCCTGAGAGTTTTTCCTTGCCAGTTCCCACCAGCACTGCTTTTTGCTGTACTGACAGCTACATAGAAGTGTTTTCCCCCTCCTAGCCCAGAGTGTTCTTGCCCCCACTGCAGAGCATTGCTTCAATAATGTCTGCACCAGCCCTGGTGTCCATCACAGCCCTTTTTGTTTTGAAAGCCCTCCCTTTCCTAGGTGAAATGATCCGAATTCCTTTACCAGCACCCCTCATCACTTTACTCCCCATCTGATTGTGTAGCTCTCTTTGAGCATTGCTTACTTTTATTGAAAAGCATTATCAGCACAGAGCAGAGATAACCGTGTAAGGGACCTGTTTTAAACTGTCCAACAAGGCATTATTAACCCATATCACAGATTATGATCAAAAACATCTTTTCTATAGAAATTCTTCTTGTCCAATGGACTATTCCAGCAAAAACAACTCTCTCTATCCTCCATTTGCCCACATGATTATCCCATGTTATGTCACCTGTACTTCTGTTGAATTATGTTTTGCACTGGGTTTTTTTCTCTCCCCACACACCCTTAGGAAGTGAGCTATTCCTTTCCTAAGCTCCATCAGGGGTCACCATGTGTTTGGGGAGGTGGTGAGATGCTGAGACTGGAGGACAGAGAGCCCAGAAGAGCCATTTTTCTGCTCAAGTGGTCGTGCATCTGCCCACACCACCAGGTTTAAAGAAAAGGCCTGGATGGGTTATCACTGTCCCCCAAGTCCCCTCACAGACCCTGAGGGCTTCTTGGCTGCCCAAAGAAGAGAGAAACTCTCAGGTGCTTCTGTTCTGGTGTAATTATGACAGGCAATTTAAAACCAGCCAAGAGCTGTATTGATGGTGTCACTTGGAACATAATAGAATAATGGTCCCTTCAATTTAATTAAGGATTTTTTCAAAGAATTACAAATTAACCTAAATTAAGATGAGAGTGTATACAAAAAGACTTGATGTGGTTCCACTAATTTAGATTTGCAGTCTTAATTATTTTTGATTAATTTTCCAAGAGGATACATGATCTTTTAGTGGTGTAAAGACCAATAAGAAATGTAGCAGGTGTTTTGAAAGTGAAATAGTTTTGCCTTTCCAGAGGTGCAACTCTTGGCAACACACCTTTTAAGAATCTGTACTAGTACCTCCTTCCCAGGCAGGAATAAGCTATGATGATGTAAAGGATCATGCTTCAATTTTCCAGGTGTGTGTCTGCACATACATATCTATAAATATATATATAATATATATGGGGGTGGGGGAGTGTCTGCCTGTGTCTGTGAAAAAACAATGACTGGGAAATTTGATCCACTTTGATTACTCCAACAGCTTTAAATAAATGAAACATCTGAATGGTAGCAAGGCTGGAAGCAGTGGTCAGAAGGTGATGACAGGATCACCCGTGGTGGTTTATGACTTGTTTTTCCTCCTGTTTCTTCCCCTCTTTCCTCCTCTCCAAGCTGCTCAATACTCTCTGGCTGCTCAGGATTCATGTGTCCATAGCAAAGGCAGCAGGAAGCATTGGGAAACCTCATCCCCACAGCACACTTGACTGGGTTCAGCTTGGACAGCCATGATTCTGAAGTTCCCTCACTGCCCAGCTGGATCCCTGTAGGGAAAAAATAAAGCCAAGTCACTTCTCTTTGCAGGAGAAGCTGCCCTGGAGCCCCCCATCCAGTGCAGCTGTTAGAACACTGCTTCAAAAGGTGTGTAGTAATTGAGTCATCAAACTCTGCCTTGCAAAAGGATCCTTAAGGTACCATGTTTTGCTGTGCTGTCCTTAAAGCTGTTGATGAGAATGGGTGGTTTTGGGAGCAGGCCAGGGCAGCCTCCAGCCCTCTGCACAGCAGGATGGGGGGAAAGAAGCCACTTGTGGGGTTTGAGTTGTGGTACCACCCAGATGATCAAATAGAAACCACAGCTCCTTTGGGAATGTCACTATCCCAGCACACACCAGGGGATGATCGGGGAGGGTGAAGACCTTTGCTTTGGAGAAGAGACACCAGAGCCAGGAGCTTGGTTACACTTCTGCAATATAAGGAAATCCAAGGGTGGCTGAGTCAGGCTGTGAGCAACAAGCCTGGCATCTCCCAGCAGATCAGCTGCAGAGTCAGGAGCTGAAGCCTTTTCTGCACACAGCTCAGGTGCCTGCAGACACTTGCAGGTGCGTGGGAGTGAGCTCATCCTGGGAAAGGGAGACCAGTGGACTTCAGATGGGAAAAGAGCCATGGCTTGCCATTGACTCCCAAATCCTGACACTCATGGAAAAGCAGCGTCCAATCTGGCTTTCAAACCCAGTTTCCTTGCAAGAAAGGGAAAGAGACTGCGAAGAAAGGAGAACTGCCTTTTTTTAAATGTTTGCTTTAGGTAACCCTCCCACCTCGGGGTCTCAGGGCTGAGAGGCAGGAAGAAAGGGCTTGTTGACCTGATGTTAACCTTCAGCTGTCAGCCATTCAGCTCCATGATCCTCACATGCCGCTGCTTAATCCAGGAGGAAAAAAAGCACAAAGCCTGCCCAGAGCCTGTGCCATCTCATTAACATTTGGCTTAGGCAAGATTTCTATCCTGCTCAGGGAGTGCAGCAGCTCCAGTTCAAACAGCTCTCCTCTGCTGTGTCCAGGGACAGAGGTTTGTCACAGCTTCTGCAGTGCTTTGCTTGGGGTTGGGGTCCTTGAGCTGGCAAAATATAATTCCAGCAGAGACACTGGCATTTTTTATCTTATTGAGAACTTGAAAAGACCTCTCTCCTCTGTACCAGAATGAGGTGATTCCCAACAGGCACAAGACACAGACCCAACATGGGTTTGGCTGGTGCCTGGTACCTCCTATTGGCGTTGGGGATCCCACAAGGCCATAAAAGCCAGACTGCAACATCTGGTTTGACATCACAACCCACATCCACATCATATGTACTCAGAGGAAGGTCATAGGGATGGTTGAGGAAGAAATAATATGGGAGGGACAAGGAGTACATGGGCATCTTGACCTAGAGCCAGACATCTACTGCCCCCAGGCCCTTGTAGCTTTCACTTGATTAAACATGAAAGCTCTGTGGTTGCCTGAGCTGGCAAATATGGTTCAACACACCTGAAGCTGGCAGGGAGACCTGCTGCCCTGGGGTTGGCATGGAGCTGGCAAAGGTTTCCTCTTCCCCTCTGGGAGCTGGCAAGAGTGTGTTCCCATCTGACAAGCCAGTGGGAGGAGGGAGGTGGGTGGCTTTATGCTGACTGATGTGAGCAGTGTGCTTTTGGTGGTGGAGGAACACGGCCATGGCCATGGGCTGATCATGGGATCACATGAGCTTGGAGATGGAGCTAGAACCATGTGAGAGGTAGATGATTCCTTGAAGGCATGGTGGGATTCTTCAGTGGGAGGACCTCTGTTCTAAGTATATATAACGAGTCACACTTTAGAAATAAGTTGGTTGAGGCTGTGGCTGAGTTTGTTTGATGTAGGCTGAGGACTCACACTATGGGGAGAAATCACTCAGTGTTGTGCTTTCCTGTTGATAAACTGTAGGACAGCTCTGATCTTGGGACAAGGCTGTGATCTGTGGGGCTGTTTAGACATGAGGAAGTAGAAACTCTTAAGCCAGATCAAGGGTCTGAATTGCTGAGCATCCTGAGGCTTCAGGGAGCAGTAGGTGCTCCCAAGGGCATGCTGGTCAGCACTCCTTCGATTCTCACCCCTTGTCACTGCCTCCAGGAGTCAGGTCTACATGGGCAGAGTGTGACCCGTATGGCCCCACTCCATTTGCTATTAATACAGGTCAAGAGCACAGTCCCACAGAGACAGCATTTGTCTGCATCTATTAATCCAGATTATGTTTTCTCCATCTACTGGTCTAATCTTCTCTTGAACTCAAGCAGATACTCACAGCTGACAGCACCCTTGGGCAAGGAGCTCCCCAGGTCTGACCCACCACACGAGGACCTGCATGTTCTGAATTAGCCCCAGGTTTTGCACTGGGAAGAGGCAGCAGGGCCCTGTCAGCCTTCTTTGGGCCATGCCTGACTTTGTAGCCCTCTGCCCTAACCTCTCCAGCCACGTCTTTTCCAGACTGAGAAGTCCTGGTGTGCACAAGTCCTTGCTTGCAGGAAGGCTCCTCCAGACCTTTGATCCTCTTTCATCTCCTTCTCCACGTTGCCCCATTACAGTTTGGATTCAAGGCTTCAAAGAGGTGCCTTTTGGGGCACAGGTCAGCACAGTGGCTTGGCAGGCATGCCTGCCTGCCCCACAGCCCTTGCTCCCTCCAGATGCTGCTGTTTCTTGGCCACAGGCTGTGCCAGCTCCTGTGATCCATTTGCTTAAGTAATTGGCAGTGCATACCATGCATAACCAGCTCTGAGTTTGTGTTGGGGTTCTTTTGATCCAGGCTCTTTCTCCTCTGGAAGGGTAGAGGTGTTGTCTGCGTGTTTTTATGGGTGTAATGTCTCTCTCCTGACTGCAAATCCGTCCTTCCAGCATGAAATCTGCTTGGTTTTCCTGCAGAGACCCCCATGGTGTGTAAGAGACTGTAGGTGAGAGCCTGACATTGTCGGAGAGCTGAAGGGAACATTTTTGGGTCTGTTCCAGCTCATTTCCTTTGCTTTTATCCCAGGTAACATGATAACATAGAAAGGCAAAATTAGCAACCAAACCTCACTGTGGTCAACTCACTCTTGTCTATTTCCTGCCAATAAGACTACGATTGATTCAAACTGGAATTTCAAACTTCTTTGAAGGCATTCAGCCAATTGCAAAGGTGAGAACCAGCTGCACAGTTTATGTCCCGAGATGAACTTTGCTGTAGGTGAGGCTGGAACATGAATTTGTCATGCGAATCTGTCTTGAGAAATAATAACTCTTTGTATTTTTTTTCTTGTTGTTTTTTTTTTTTTTTTTGCTACATTTTTTCCTTCCCCCTGGTCCCACCACAAATCTGCTCTCACTCTAATCTTTTCTTTGGCAGCTAAAACTATTATCTTTATTGTTTCAGGGCTTGGCTTCTTCCTGTTAGATCTCCTAATTGGATTTTTACTCTCCAATCCATTTAGTCTCTCCTGTGCTTTCACTAAAACCCTTTAACCCTTTGGCACCAGCTTTGCTAACCAGTTAACCTGGAAGGTGCTCCTCTCCCTGATTTGCATGGGGACGGCTTTCCTAAGCCATGGGTGTCACCTTCAGTGTCACTGTCTGTACATTATGTCATCATCATCTCCTTCACTCTGCAGACTGCAAAGGCTCGTTGGGTTTTAACCAAGAATAACCAAAACAACTCACATCACCCTTTAAAAGGAGGTCTGAAGTCACCATAGAGCCTAAATCATCCAGGAATTATGACATTTCAGCTGTGGCTAGGAAAAGTCTGCTGCTTTGTCCAGATTCACCTCCCACCCAGACCAGAGGCCAGCCCTGTGTTTCTGGCTGTGTTTCTATTAGCAGCTACAAGAGAGATGAAACAGCAGTGGGGTTGTGACCACTCCTGACACTGGGGTCACTTAACCCTTTCACTCCTCTTGATCCTCTTTGGAAAATGCTATTCACCCAACATGCTTTCTTCCAGCTCCAATGGATTTTGTTCCTTTGGCCTGCAAGCTCTGCTGGACAGAGCCTTGCCTGTGCAGAGCCTCTCCTAACTGTGCCAGAGTCTTCACTGGAGGCTTTGAGTGTGCCAGGAGTGACCTGATTGCATTGCAGGTGCTTTCTGTACAGCTGAAAGGACTCTGTGCTCCATACCAGCAATGCTCTCTGTCCTCTCCATGAGTAAATCAGTGGTGTGGTTTCTCCAGTTAGCAGGTTCTTTCCAAGCTGTCCTATGAGCACAGCAAGATGGTGATGGAATCTGGCATGGAGGGGGCTTGGGTACCCCATATCCCAAGAAGAGGCTGCTGGTTTCATGGCCTGAGCCATGCAGCTTCTCTTACAGGAGGAGGGTGCAGCTGAGACAATGGCATCTCCCCACAGGTCTGGTTTTTCCATCAGGCCATGCAGTAATGCAGCACTGCGATTTTTCAGGGAGCCAAGACCTTCACTTGTAACATTTCTTTATAACAACTCGGGGCACAAGGAAGGAAGCTCCCCTCCATGTCAGTCAAGCCCAGTGTGGGCAGAGGTGATAGCAAGATGTTAAGTACAAAAGGAGATGTAAATACAAAAGGAGGAAAAACAGGGAGAAGAGGTATCAACCCAACTGGCTGCTTAACCCAGCTCCAGCTGCCTGGCCCTTAGCAGGCCTCGATGGACCCAGTCTCTCTTCTCCTTTTGTTCTTTTTTCCAGCCTTTTTACAACCTCAGTGCCTTTGTGTTTATGTTGCTCGAGCGTGTTGCCATGGTTAAAGCTGTTAATTCTCAGCAGGGTTTGCATCTCACCTGTGAGACAGATAGATATGGACATGGAGACATGCATGAATATGTGTGTTTGCCTTCATTTCAGTTCCCACTGGCCACGTGGAAAAACAAATCTGATGGGAAAGGAGAACCCTTCAGAGGGAATAGGGAGAGAGGGGGAATACCACCTTGGAGGAGTTTCTCCAAGGAATAGGCTAAGCCAAAAGCATGGGATAGAGGAGATCACCTGAGAGCAGGGGAGGGCAGAGATGGACACAGGTTTGTTGGAGGTGTTATTGGACTGAGAAAATACAAAGCTTTAAGTCAAGTCTATTGTAAGGGTGCAGTGTACAAGTGGAAAGGTGGGGATCACAGTTCTCTCCCTGCACACTGTTCCCACACTGGCAGTGCCCACACAAAATTCTTCCTTAGCCCTGTATTTTCCTTGGCTCTGGTTGCTCCAAGTGCTAAAAGGGATTTGCAAGTGTTATTTTTTTAATGTGCTTCTCAGATACATATTTTCTAAATTTTAGTTTATTCTTATTCTTCTTTCATAATATAATTTATTCAAGGTACAGGGAAGGTGGGGAACTGACTCTTTGGCATATTCCCATAGGTAATCTAGTCCAGAGGGAAAACGATAACAAAACCTTAGGCTTTTAGACTTTTAGGATTTTTGGCTTTGATGTATCAGGCCACGATAATTTTATTGTTGTTCCTCAGGGAATGATTCAGAATAATGTATCTGCTAGGAAAGATGGACCAAGTTCCTGAGTTTTTTGGCTAATGTTATTATGCAAGTCTGAATTGATGGAACAGTTCTGAATTGCTTCACTCACACATGCATTGAATGAAGAATTGAATCAATAGTTGCTGGGCCCTCTTCCAGCCCCTCCAACTCACTTACACGATTCACCAGTGCTGCCCATGCCTGGACAAAAGGTGTGGGGCTGGTCAGGGGTGGCTCCTAGCCAAGAAGTGGGGCCCAGGCCCTCTGGAGTATTTTGGTATCTCCCATCCTTAGATTCTGCCTGGAGGCAGGACTCCTCTCCCATCTAACATGAGCCACTTGACTATGCCTGGCTATACCTGGCTCCTGCCTAAGTGGAGGAGGAGGATGGCACCTCCAGGGGCTGAGTCAGTTGCCTAAGAGAGAAATCACACTCAAGTGGGATTTTTCCATTGACTGAAAATCTCCCCAGGTTACTGGGGCCCAAGGTTTGCTCCCTGCATTAAAGCCTGAGATAAGAGATGGTGTACTGGGGGACTGGAAGTTCACTCCTGTCTCAGGTGAGGACCAAATGGGTTGGGGATAAATGGGAACCCTCCTAAATCATATGCAAGAAGTGCAGAAATGTCATTTTCTCCATGGGACAAATGCTGGTAACAACCCCAGCTCAGTATTTCTGACAGCCTTATCCCCGAGCCTCCACTGCTGGCCAGGGCTGCTATTTGTCTTTCTCATGGGTATTGCTACACCGTGGCAGTGCCCAGACAGCCAGGTCTTACTGCCTCGTTCAGCCCTTGTAACCTGCTCTCGAAAGCACTGACAGCACTGACAGGGATGTCCTTTCATACCCACCTGGCTCCACGCTGACACACACCTGATCTCCTGCCATTTTGTCTGTTCCCTTTGGGAAGGCTGCCAGAAATGTCAATGTTTTCACCCTTCTGCTCTGTATGGCAGCAGAGCTGCAGCCCTGCCTGACAGCTGACACCCTCCCGAAGCTTTGTGAATGGCGTGATGGAGCTAATGAGGGGGTGAAATCCATCCCGTCACTTTCTGTGATTGGCATTCACCTTCTCCTCCTGCATCGAGTCAATGGAGAAATCTGGTATCTGAGCCAAACAAGGGACCTCTGTAACCATGGTCTAACCAGCACTGCTGGAGGCTTGGTCCTGAGGATGAGCAGAGCAACCTCAAAGCCACATGGACACCTCTCTGTGCACTTGTCTGCTCTATAAAGTCACCACAAATTAACTGCGGGTATGTCCGAAAATTAGTGAGTTCAAGACCTTTACAGCCTCACACGGGCCATCCTCTGCAGAAATAGTGTCCTTAATTAAATCATGCCTCTTTCACAAGGAGCTGTATGGAGCCCAAAGGCAAGGAAGGCAATCAGGCTGCCTGGTGCTGTTCTGGCAAGATGTGGGTCCACTGGGAAAAGGCTGCTACAGCTCATCCACATCCACCTGCAGGGCAGAGTGGGGCGAGGAGCCAGTCTGGATGCATTAATTGCTGGCATGGGGTGGCAAGGAAATCAGCCCAGCATAGCTAATTAATGGAGTGAAATGGTTGTTTGGGAGGTGGTATAATGGAGCAGTGAGTCAAGCACAGCACCACATGGAGCTGATCCTATGGTCCTACCCTCCAGCATGCTCAGACCCCTCTTCAGGTCGTGTTCTCTTGTGAGCTGGCAAAACCTCAGTGGTCTTCTTCTGGGGAGAATAAATGACAATGGGCAGGGTTAGCAGAAGCCAGGTACACTTATCCCAGAGGCTCAGCATGTGGTCTAGGTGTGGAAGATGTTGTCCTACAAGTATTTCCCGAGCAGGAAGGAGATCCACATAGATGCTTGGGTTGGAGGGTCTAGGGAGCTTGAGGGGAGAAGCTCTGCCAGAATCCCTGGGTTGCTGTTATCTATCCCACTACAACCACCAAGGTACAGGCACCTCAGCTTGGGAAGGAGCCTGGTGGTTTGGGAAGAACCCTCTCTGGCTGTGGGGAGTCAAAATGCACAAGTTCCCATCTCCAGCACCGCAGGAAACAAGGTGATGACTGCATCTTTCACTCAGCTGTGTGCCTTGGCAGCAGCTCCACGCGTTTGAGCAGAGAGACCAGCACCGAGGTGTTAAGGAAACTTTCCAGTCTGACCATTTGGGAGCGTGACGGTCAGAGTGCTTCCTGAATGGTCCGACAGGAAAGTTTCCCTAACAAAAGATGGGCTGTTTGCATTGTGCACCTGAGTCCCCTGTGCTCACGAGGGGCTTAAGGCTCCAGTTCCGGGCTCCCTAAGAAATATCTTGCAGGGGCTGGCTGGGAGGAAAAAAATGCCCCTGCGACTGCAGCCAAGCCAGAAAGCATCCCTGGAGCTGTGGGTCTGCGGGCCCGCACCTACGGTGCACTGTCTGGGGCAGAGCCAGGCAGGTGGAAGCGGCCGAGCTGGGGCACAAGGAGCACACTGCCCGTGCTGGGGAAGCTCCATGGCTCCTTCCCGGACAGAGGTGACCTGGGCGCAGGCTCTCCCTGGTGAGGTGATCACCGGGACACGGGCTGGAGCCGGGAGGTGCAGAAAGAGGACATGCAGAAGAGCCCAGCCTTGCGGACGCAGTTCTGGCAGTCGGGAAGAAGTGTTCCTTTCGCTTCCCCACGTCTCTTTTGTTTTCCGCAGCCCGACAAGAGGCTTCCAGTAAGCGGCAGGGGTGGGGGCAGAGCCCACCCGCACAAAGGCAGCTCCCCACGGGCTCTGTGACCGCTGTCACGCTTTTTCGCTCAAATCAACGCCAGCAGCGGATGACGTGGGGCTGGTGCTCCCCAGCCCCGGGGCTGATTGGTCCCAGCTCAGGTTTGAACGCCAAGGTGTCCTGGCAACGAGAAGCAGAGAGGCAGACTTTCCCATCCGCGCCGGGCTCCGGGAGCGCGGCGGGCGCTGGGAAGCGGCAGGAATCGCGGGCGAGGAGCAGCGCGCAGGGGCCCCGGCCCTCCTCAGGTACCCCGGCCCTCCTCGGGTACCCCGGCCCTCCTCAGGTAGCCCGTGCACCATCCCGGCCTGCCCCTGCCCCAGCACGGGCACCGGGATGAGTTTCACCAGGGTGGGTGCCAGCCCGCCGGGACTCCGCACGGGGGCTCAGGTGGCACCGGCGCTCCCGCACGGACACGGCTGCAGCTGGGAGTGGGGATGGGGATGGGGATGGGGATGGGGAAATCGCTGGTGTTTGGGGGGTCTGAGTGACCCTGCAGTGGGGTTTGGGGGAGGGATGCCTGGGGAGAAGCTGTACAGGGAAGGGGGAGTCAAGGAGCTTTCCAACTGTTGTGTGGTCAGGTCTCTTGCCCCAAGAGGATGGAGCAAGTGATTTTGGCTAGTTTTGTGTTCGCCTGATTAATCAAACTCACAGAAGCCCCGCAGGGCACCCGGGGCTCTGAGATGTGCTAGAAGAAGATGGCTTTACATTGAAATGAAACAGCTTTTCTTGCTGATAGAGCTCTGCTTTTGCCTCAGCACAACCCCCCTGCATGTCCGACCCTCTGGAGCTTGGGGGCTGAGGAGGGAAGGGCACCTCAGGGCTCAGCTGTGTGCAGGAAAGCAAAGGGCATTGCAGGGGCGTGCTATAAAGAGAAGGCTTTTTCCTCCGCCTGGAAGATGCGAGCAGAGATGTGAGGAGCTGGCTGGGGGAGATGTTTGCCGGCACGGGGAGGCAGCACTCGGCACAGTCCATTTTGCACTTGTCAAAACTAGCAGAGACATATCTGTGAAAATATGAGCCAGCCACTAATGACAGGACGTGTCCAAGCTGTCCAAGTGGAACAACCACCTCCACAGGGTAGTGGCCATCCCAGAGGAACTTCCTGGCTCAGTGGCAGGTGGTGAGCTTGTGGAAGGGCTGCTGTCCTGCATGGGTTCAGTGATACACATTGAAAAGCAGCACCACGACTCAGGTCTTGCTGCTGCAGGTGGGGGTTGAAGAGGGATAACAATGCCAAGACCTTGTGGATCACAGCCTGTGTTATTTATTAGAGCACAAGGCTAAGACCTGCCTGAACAATTCTTTCTCATAGACCCAAAGGCATGATGAGACTTGGAGATCACTCCTAGTATCATACTCATAGTAGAAGAGCAGTTCCTCAGCATCCCAGTGGCAGGGAAAGGCAGAGGGACATCACAAAACGAGCAGGGAGTGTTTTGCTGGCAGTGTGTTATTGCTGACCTGGATTTGCACTGATGACCTGGAGGGAGAAGATTAGCACAGTCAGCTTGTCCCAGGGCTGTGGGGGATTAAAGAGAGGGAAAGGGTCATGCCTGTTACATACATCATTTTTCTCTGTTTAAATGGGAATATGTAGCACAAGCTGTCAGGTTTTTTTTAAAATTATCCTGCAAACTGAGATGTTGCCAAAGTTTACAGTTGTGGAGTGGTGGGCTCTACAGCATTAGAGGGTCTGCCTAGAAAACCCAGTTGCTAGATCTGTGAGAATCAGTGATGCTTTTTGTATCTAAATGAAAGTTAAGAAAAAACATCTGTCCCATGTTGTAAGAGAAGGTTTGACCTAGATGAACCTGAAAACAAATAAAAATTTAAATTTGCTAAAGGTGAATTAAACAAACTGGGTATTTTAATTATTTTTCAACCATCATGCTTTAAAATTGAGCAGCTTGGGACTGGATGATGGTCCCACTTGAACCAACAGCTCTCCCTGCTCCAGTTAGTTCAAGTAAGACTTGTTTCTCTGAAGGGTTAAGGCCAGTACATTCTTCGGGCTTTATTAAACCCATGAACAGTAATGTCAGTCTGAAACCCAAGAGAGGGGAAAACATACCCACACCTTGCAGGCCATAAGCAGGAACAAATTCAGCTCACTCTGTATCTCCCCAACAATTCAGCTGAGGCAGTTTATGAACTGGGAACATTAGCCCCAGTGAGGCAGGACTCTCCCAGATTAAATAACATGTCAGTCATTAAATAACTCATCTTTCCTGGTATTTTATGGAATAAACAGTGCCTGTTGCTTGCTAATAGCATCTGCTTTTATTTGAGTGGGATTGTATTTTATAACAATCCTTCTGTTCAGTTTGCATATTTGCAGTGACCCCAGCAAGCAATCACTCCATGGCTGATAATGAATTCACTCCCAGAGGTTTAATGATGGTATTTACTGTAGGAGCTACCAGTTTTAGGGCTGTAGTGATTAGGGTGTGTTGATGGGACACAGGGCAGTTGGGTAATTGCTAGTGATGAGCCAGTGAACTCCCAGGTAATTGCACCTTACCTGGAGAGGTGTGCTGGCATGAGCGGTGTTTTAAAGACAAAGCTGTGAGGAGGATAAAGGACAGTCATTGTCTCCACATGACAGCTCTGAATCATGGACAGGAAATTATCCCTTCTCCTCACCAAGAAAAATAGTGCTTGGTCTGTTTTCTTTCCTGTTGCTTTCTTAAAGAAAATACAGACGTGGTAGGGACTTGTGTGCCTGTCAAGTCTGTGCCCCTTCCTTCTCTTCAGGTCATATAAACACTGTTGGGAAGTAGAGATGATCTGCTTGAGGACACCTACGAGTGTTGTGAAAATGGGTTTTGAGGGAAGGAAAGACAGACATACTCACTGACTGACCCTGGGAAGCCTGGCCTAGACCAAAGCTCAGTTTGACACCAGAGAGGCCTGGTGACAGAGGGACCCTGGCAAAGCTCACTCACCTGAAGGCTTCAGCATAAGCTCAGATTTCCTCCATAGATGTGAGGTCCAAGCAATCCTGGTTCCTAGGACAGCAGACATCACTAATAATGTTATTAAAGGGAGACAGTAATTTTACTTTTAATGAATGTGGGATCTACAGCAGTCGGTGCGGTCACTCGCTAGAGCCCCGTTGGCCCTTGGGCAAAATTTCTCAAGTCCCAGCCATTTCCATGTGTGTTTGGGCTCCTCAGGACATTACTCAGCCTGCATGTATGTGGATTTGGTAGTCCTCACCTGGCCCCAGTGTTTGAGGCTGCCTCCAGTGCTGCTCCAGGCTCCCCAACACCTGCGGTCTCCAGCCTTGGCACTTTGTGTTTGTTTGCCCTGCATACCCAGCAGTGGAGAAGCCAAAATTGCTTTGCCCTCCCTCCTCATGAAGCAGAGGACTGGAGACTTGATCCTTGTAATTGCCAGCTTCTCCTGCCCCTGAAAGGAGTAATCCCCAAAGCAATGGTGACACTAGAGTCCTCTAATGCTTCCTGAGTCTTCATCAGCAGGTCCTGGAGGGCTTTGGGAAAGATGCCATATGCCTCAAATCTATTTTAGGTCTGGGAGGGTTGAAGCAAAGCAAGGGGCAGAGCCTTGACCCACAGGAGTAGAGCAAATGGCAGGTTAAGGCTGGGGCAAAGGGACTGAGAGTGGTGCTCTCCCTTCACCCCAGGGAGGTGCTCCTTGGTGGGTCTGGAACCAGGAAAGCTCTGGTTAGGTGGCTCTTTATCTGCTAGAACCTTTTCATTTTGCCTCATGACTAAAAGACAAAGATGGAGAGTGTGTCTCTTCTCTCTGTATTAATGAGCTTTCCTCTCTCTCTCTCTGTAGCAAGAGAGAAAGATTGCTGCAAAACCAGCAAAACAAACTCTAGTACGAGATTGTTCCACTGATGGGGAGAAAATAAGTAGTTTGTGGACCCAGAACCTCCCAGGAGAGGGGCTGCTCTTGATCCAGCAATGATTTCAGGGGCTTAGCAAGTCAGAAGTGCCGACAATAAAGCTGTGGCAGGGCTATCAATGCATTAAGAATTTTGGGCAATCGGACCAGGTATTTCCAGGTACAAGCTGATAGAAATTATAGTGCTGGTCCAGGCTGCTGAAGCTCCATTGGCATGCCTGGAGCTACTCCACTGTTATGGCAAGTGATGGGAAAAGGAGTTTAAGCTGTTCTCATTCCACAGCCTGATCCAAGCACTCGCTGCTCCACCTTTTTTGTTGGCATGCACATTCCTCCAACTGCTTGATGCAGAGGCATTGGCCTGGTAGAAAAAAAAAAAATCAAACATTTTCTTCCCTGGGGATTTTCTTGAGTTGGACAGTCCTTGATTCAGTCCTACTCTCTGCACCAAGAGTAGTGCAGAGTGAAGAGAGGAGTGCAGGCTGTCATCCACCACTGCCTGCTTTGACCAGTCCAAAATACAGCTTGGATGAATGGAGGAATCCTTTCCCTTCTCTTACATGTGGTGCTCTTAGGGGAAAGGTATGCTGATCATGGACTTACAAACCACTGCCAGATGTTTGAAATGACATAGTCTAATTGTTGGTGCAGGACCACTCAGTCCAGTGGGTGTGACCTAAAGGAAATCCCTTGAAACCTCCTCTCTGGTACCAAGATGAGCACTGGGCTGTACAACACTAGTTTTGAACCTGAAGGTAGTGAGGTACCAGCAAAGATCAGAGCATGAGATTCAGAGGCAGGAACTGCTGAGTGTTGATCCTGGATCTACTGCCAGCTCTTTTTGCTCTCGGGCAAATTATTTAGCTTTCCTTTTCCCTGATCCCCTTCCATCCCCTGTCCAAGTCCTTTGTCACATGAGAGTTGGGAAGAAGCTTGCAAAACACCTGCTGAAGTGCTTTGAAGACAGAAAGCAGAATGCACAAATGGGAAATTGCATAGGCAATATAAACAAACCCGGCTATATGTTTCCTAGGCTAAATGAGGGAGGAGGAGGGGTTAACTGGTGGGTGGCACCCGTGTCCTAATTACAAGGCTTGTCTCTGGATCCCTTCGTGTGAAGCATCCTCTTGGCTGAAAAACAGCTGATATAGTCACACCTGAGCAGAGGTAGGGGAGGAAAAACTTGTCACACGAGTGAACCAGGGTGGGTGGAAATTTCCTTTGGGGGGAAGGGGTGAGTGGTGGTGGCAGCAGTGGGTTGGAGATGGCCTTCTGGACCACCTACTGGGCCTGCTGTACCTCCTCTTTCTTGTCTGGTGCGTTTTTCCAAGTGGTTGCTCTATGGTCTTGAGGATCCTATGAGAGCTAGGAAAGTCCTTCGTGTACGTGCCATTAGACCCTGCTTATCCTCTCTGACACCTGATTCAGGGGGATAACTTCTGGCATTTTAGTAGTCTTTTTGTCCCACACCAGTTTGCCAACTCAAAAAGCAGCACAGCCCCAAGGTTGAAGATTGGATAAGGAAATCATGAGTGTGCTTTGCTTTCCGAACTTTTCCAGCATTTCAGGGTCACATCTGTAACACGTCTTTGCAACAAACCTGATGGCTCATGTTTACGTGCTAAGAGAAGTGAGATATCCACACAAACAGCTACTGTTGAGGAGACAAGAAACACGGCAGATGCCGTGAGGGCTGATAGACCTTCCAAGCTCAGCCCCAGACAGGTGTCTTGGGCCTCTTGCACAGCACCTGTGGTTCCCTCCTTACTGCTGCTTTTTGCGTTTCCCTTGTGCTTGTGACCTTGCCCGAAATCTAGGTTATTCTTGCAGGTGTAGCACACTCTGAAGAGCACCTGGAATATGTTTGCAGGTCTGGCTCCTTGTTCTGGCCAAGTGATTTCTTCCTGATCAGGGAAGTGCAGGTTCGGCTGCCTGGGACCAGGGAAAGCAATTGCAATTCATGCCTCTGCCTTCGATGCTTTGTAGCTTGGGCAAAAATCAGCCCAGCCAGGACCAGTTGCATGAGGACATGTGAGTGCCTGAAGATGCAGGCTGATATCTGCATGCTCTTTATTTTGCATTTGACCTGCGTCTGGGAATTTTGTTTCATGTTTGGGATATAGGAAGAAGCATTTTTTGTCTCTCCTTTTATTAGTATTCTCCAGCCTGAAAGCTGCTAGGGTAGGAGATGTCCCCATATGTGTGCAAGTGTATGCTGCAGCCCTGATCTCAGCTGGAGACCTGTGTTGAGCCACCCTAAGCCAGCCTGGGAGCTGAGTGGCTGAGATGCTCTTTAAGCCATGCAGAGCTCCATGTAGTGGAGGGTATTTTTTTCCCCAATGAGCATTTGATTCCCGCAGTACTATGGGAAAAGGGACATATCTGCACCACCTGGGTGTTCCTCCATCACTTGCTGGGGCCGAGCAGCACCTGCTTAGAGCCAGTGTTTTGCCTAGGAAGCCCCTGAGGGCTGCTGAATGTGTCTGCTGCCTGGTTTCTCCCTTAGTTAGTCTGCATGTAGCAGCCTGGGAGATTATTGCCCCCACCCATCCAGCTTGCCAGACAGATGTTAGAGCTGGTGATGGATATATCTGCTCTCAGATTAAAAAGCAGTTTAAAACGCATCCCTTGCCAGCTGTGGCCCTCTGCCCTGTTAGCTTTCAATTGCTCTCTGGCAGAAATCCTTTTTAGTGTTTTTTTGTTGCTTTTTTTTTTTTTTTTAACTTAGCCCTACCCTTTCCTGCAGTCTTCTTGTGCTGTTCTCTGCCTGGCAGAGCCCCAGCAGCAGCCCCCGGGCTATGTGGCACGTGTAGTGGAAACGACTTTGGCTGCCTGGGATGGTTTAGCAGGGAGTCCAGGTGCTGTACACAGTACAGTGGGGAGGAGTAGACGCCTCCGGATGGAAGTTAGAGATCTCTTCCTCCTCCCTTTTTTCTCCTGAACCCAGCAATTCAGTGGTTGTGTCAGCATAACTCGATAGCATGGGGATAGAGAGAAGCTGGAGCCTCCACAGCACAAAGCAAAAGCCTCAGTTTGCTCTCAGGAGCAGGAAACTGTCGCCTGGTGATAAAGGGAGAAAAGGAGCTGCATGGGGAGGACACCACAGGACAACTCCTTCAGGGGAGAGTGGGTGCTTTCTTCTCTGCACTGGACATTTATATATCAACTTGTCCTGCCCTGATGTCTCTGCATGGGCGATCTTGCCCTTAGTTTGGGTTTTACCAAGGCCCTTGAGAGCTAGTCGTCCCCATGCTGCCTTTCCCGGGCTTCTCATCCTGCCAGAGCCTGTAACAGCATGGGCTGTGGTGCAGGTCTCATTCCTTTCCTCAGTTTGCCCTGCAACAGTGGCAGGATGTGCTGGTCGCTGCAGCCAGATTAAAGGCTGGTAAGATGCCCTTTTGCCAAGGTAGATTTAAAGGTCTAAGAGCAGCAATGCTCAAAAAAATACCTTCTCTCTTGGTTGGAGGTGTGGGTGAGAAATTCTGTCTCGGTGCTGATGCTGTTGGGACAGGGATGCTGGGATGGCTCTGCCTGCATTAGTCACGGTGGTGGAGGGGAAACCCATAACATGAAAACATAAATTTTATGTGTTCAATAGATAGATAAGCGTTCCTTCTACCAGCATTCCTGTAGCTCCTTCTACCATCCTCCTTCCCCACCTCCTCCCAGATTTTACCAGCCTAATCTGGAATTTTCTGTCCAATATTTATTTTTCATTACTAAGACTTGAAATAATTGCATTTTCAAGCAGCCAGTGACTTCTTTTCTCTAAAAAACTTTGTTTTTCCCTGAAGTCAGCTCAGAGCACCTGTCTCTTGGAAAACCAGGCCCCTTTAAGATGTCTCAGGCTGCTTTGAATCACTAATTGCTTCTGAATAGGCAGGCCAAATGTTTTATCACTTCAAACTCCCATAGCAATGCAAATCTATACAGCTGAGAAGCCTCTTTCCATGCATGGGGGTGATGGGTAAAGATAAGGATTAAAAATAGAAACAAATTCAGCCCTGGGGTCCTCTTTGTTCCTCCCTGCCCTCGGTGGGGTTGCCAGGGCTACATTTGTTCCCCTGCATCGTTTTTGGATGAGATCCAGTGCCCCTTGAATGCAAAGTTGAGAGGTGCAGTGGCGGGAGAGGGCTGGATGAGGTCCTAGGTACATACATATTTCATTGCCCATGCCAGCCTCTGTATTGTTTTCTCTCTCTGGTTTCACAAAGGTGGTGTTTTCTAAAACTCCCACTTGTTGAGGGCGACACAGTCCAGCCTTCATCCCGTCTAAAGTTTCTGGCTTTTCAGTTGTTTCCCACTCTGAATGGCAGCCAGGCATCTTTCCCATGCCTGGGGGGAGAAGGGGGATGCTTGGTAGGAAAGCAGGGCTGGCCAGAGTGCTGTTTGGAGGGGACTGCTCGGGGCTGCTGTGTGTGTTTGGGGCTGTGCTGGCTCACACACACTGCAGGAGACGAGCAGCACTTTGCAAAGCCTCCCTGCTACAGGGCTGGCCCGACTTCTTTAAGTAACCCACAGCCTGAAGGCAAATATTGACTATTAAGAGGTGGAAAATCTCGGTGAGCAAGGGCAGTCTAAATCCTCCTTTTTGCTTAGGTCGCCTGTTATTAGAGCTGCCTGCTGTGTGCTGAGTACGGCTGTGCTCAAAAATTGCCAAGAGCTCAGCATTATGGAAGCAAAAGCCAATTTACTGACTTTCCAATAGAAAGGAAGATACATGCTGAATGTGCATCTGTTGGATGATATTTCTGTTTCAGGCATGCCACTAACATACAAATGGAAAAGCGACTTTGCATGATTTATGTAGTTACTAGGAAAACCTGGGTTAAGTGATTCTTTGTAGAGTATTGGGCACTATTTATTCTTAGCAGAGTAAGTTATAAAATCTATTTTCTATTTATCTCCCCAAACAAATTCCAGTTGATATTACCTATCCTACTCTAGTACTCTGGACATGGAGAGCAGATAAATATCCTGACAAATAACATCTTCATGTAAAATCGATAGCTAATAAGAAATCAGTCCCTTGAAGATGATAGCAATTTATCCTTAAAATTAAAATAAAGACTGCAAAATTTTGTCAAAGAGGAAAACAAAAAAATCTCTCTTCTTTGTTTAGGTATTATTTGTGTGTTTCAGGTGCATATAGGACCCAGTCAGGACTTGATCAGCTAAAGATAACTATTGCTATCTTCATTGTACTTTTAAAAAAGACAGCTGCTTTCCCACCAGACTGGGATTTCCAGGGAGGCACTGAGGAACTGGAATGATTTTAGGCCTTCAATGCTATTCTCCAAAGACCTTTGACTCAAAAGGACTGAAACTCAGGCTTAAATCCTGCAGGGGTTTAATTCTTCAGTGTTGGGTTCTAGCCCAGGGGTAATTATCTTACTGAATTGGGATCTTCATATGTAACCCTGGTCTTCCTGGCAGGGAAAAAAAAAATTAAAAGAAAGGTTTCGAGTAT
This sequence comes from Sturnus vulgaris, assembly GCF_052056855.1. Taxonomy (NCBI): domain Eukaryota; kingdom Metazoa; phylum Chordata; class Aves; order Passeriformes; family Sturnidae; genus Sturnus; species Sturnus vulgaris. Next base: position 3,747,109 of record NC_142248.1, on the reverse strand, counting down.
AAAAAGGACAATTGTAAACTAGGAAGCTTGCTTGTACTTTACAAGCTAGTGTGTAGAGGTGGCCTTGGATGTCCAAGTCAGTACCAAAAGCAATCCAGGCTTGGGACTCTCCTTATTTCTGCCCGAGGTCCCCATTTGGGTACCAGCAAGGCACGGAGCTGGTGCAAGACTCTGCTCTGACACCTGGCAGCAGCAGAGCAAGGTGTGGGAGGGCACCTGCAGGGCAGGTGGTGTGAGAGGGCTGTGAGGCTGGAGATGTGGAATGGGGGGGATTCTGGGAGCACAGCCTGGCAGGTGGCTGCTGAGGCATGGTGGTGGAAAAGCAATTAGGGGCCAATAGGAATGGCACAGGTAGAGGTGTCCTAAAGGGTGGAAGCTGTGCCAGGCTCAGGTGCCCTCCCAGCTCGAAACTAGGAGCCCAGGCAGGGAAGGAGGGGGAATAGCTGGAGCAAGAACCAGAAAAACCTGTTCACGCCAGCCTGGGATTCACTTTACTCACACTGCTTTAAAACAGGTCAGGTTTGCTTTGGTTTCCAGGCAAAGATGGCCAAACTGCCTAAGGACTCTTTACAGCTCCGCTCAGAGCAATTCCAAGCTCCTGTGTGCCTGCTCCCTGTGTCACTGCCCCCGTGCCCTCCTACCCACCACCAGTGCAAGGCCTTTCCTGGGATTTAAGCCTTTTAAAGCAAAGGCTGGGCTGGAGGCATGCACAAGGACGTGTTCCCCAGCTCACCTGAGGGGTGGCAACTGTGAATGGTGGGATCATATCTAGGCACTCTCACATCTTGACTTGCCACAAGCTTTGGAGCTCACACAGCAAGTTTGCTGCTTGAAGCCGGAGGGGAGACTGCATCTGGGGATGCTCCCCATTGCAAAGGAAGAGCGATCTGCCTCCCCCAGATGCTATCAGAGGTGAGAAGCTCATGGCAGTGGTGCAAGCTGTTCTGCTGCAGCTCTCATCCACATGCACCAGGGTCAGCCTCACATGATTTATCAGGTTATTATAGTCAATTTCAACTGGGTGTGAGTAGCAAAGATGAAACCACATTTTTGTTGGGAAGAAGGAGCTAACAGAGTTAGATATCAGATTGTCAGAGGCTAATGGCTGTGTCTGCTTATTCGGTAGCAATAACAGTAATTTACCTTTGAATCGCAATAATTCATCATAACGCTTCCCACCTACCTCATGAACCCTTGCTGCTTATCTCAACCCTCTTGTTCAGGGATCTGAAAGTATTTCATAAACATTAATTAATTATTCCTCCACACCCCTGGAAGCAAAGTAAACATGATCCCAATTTTGCAGCTCCAGAAGCTGAGCTCACCTAAAGAGATAATAACTGAGCAGGGGTGCAGGAGCCCAGAGCACAGGTCCCTGTCCCAGCTTCGACCAGAAGCACCTTCCTGCAGAGTGCTCTGCAATATGGGCACTGGGGACGTGATCCAGGGTAGTTCAGCCCTTCATCCCTGCACATTCCTGTGCTTGACCCCATTTGCAGATGGCAGGAGAGGTGTGAAAAGGGTGAGTGATGCACCTGCCTTGGAGATGTGTCTCACACTCATCACTATCTCATCACCTTCCAGCCTCCACCACAGGGACCAGGCACCTGCCGGTGTGTGAAGCACCTGCCATTATTCACAGTAGGACTCTCCCTTTTTTTAATGACTGCCTTAATGACTCTAATCTGTCGGTGTGAATGCGGTTAATCCCACAGCTCTAGGGACGAGTAGTTCAGAGAGTTTCCCCTCCTGCCTTCTCTCACCTCACTTTGCATCCTAACCTAATGCTTCAGCACGGAGATGAGCTGGTGAGACCTGTGGTAAAGCAGAAGGCACCGCCCCTGTCCTGGCTTGAAAATCGGGCTGCTTTGAGTAAATATCCAGGACACAACAATTACAAATCAGGCCATCTCTCTCCAATGTCCCAGCTAAGGGATGTGACATGTGAGCTACATCCTGGAACGAGATGCTCGACGTTAAACTTTGAGCTCAAGTGCCTTGGTGGATCGTGGCCCTTGAGGAAGAGGGAGCCCGTCACCCTGGATGTGGTGACAAAGGTGTAAATTAGGGGGAGGATGTCCCCTGCAAATAATGAACTTTGGCAGTGGAGGGAAGGATGAGACACCAAAGGTCCATGCCGGGCCAGCCTGTTGGAAGGGGAATTTTTTTCTTCCCCTGAAACCAGCAGTTGACTTTTGGAAGCCAATGGGTTCCAGCATCAGAGCAGGAGGAGGGTCGTGTTTCATAGACAAGTCATGGTGGATTAAATGTGAATGAATCTGCAGTGTGATGGACAAATGGGATCAGTGCTGGGAACCCCGGCTCCTGGTGGGGGATGGATTAGTTATGGACACCGGTGCCTTTGCAGGCAGGGAGGGAGTGAATGGCAAGGCAGGGAGATTTCCAGCATTGCCCTGCCCGTAGCACTGAACGAAAGAGACATCTCCGGGCTCAAAGAAGAGAGGTCAAGCCTAGACAAACACCGGCTTGGTCCCCCATCAGAGAATCATTGAGGCATGAAGAAAAACTTTAACAGCTGCAATGCTGCTTTTGAACCTGCTAGTAAAAGGGAGGGTCAGGAGGTCAAAACTTTCAATGCCTCTGGGAAGAAGAGGACTTTTCCCCACAAGCCTTTGAAAAACCGAACTAAATTAGCATGACCACACTGCTAAATGCTTGGGAAACCTGAACGGCTCGGGTCACAGACTACCCGAGCAGCAGAATGGCAAAGAGCTGTTGCATTCCCATACTCAACAGCCATAATTAATGAGGCTATTTCCTAGGCGAAAAACAGATCTTCTGCCCAGCACCTGGAGGGGAAACACAACCCTAGGGGATGTGTCCTGGGCCTCTTCTCCTGCTACTGTTGTGTTTTCCCCTTTCTGTTTCTCCCATCCGTTTTGTCTCTCTCACTTCCATCCACCACTGTTCCAGCTGTTCTTTCCTCTCCTGCTCCCGATGTCACACAGCTCAACTTGCTGTTTGAAGTGGGGAATGGCAATGAAGTTGTAATGATCCAGCCATGCTCTCCCCCGGGGTTGCTGAATGGGAATGCAGGAGTTCCAACCTAATTCGAGCACATTTTTTCCTATTTGTTATTGCAAAAGGGATATGTAAGAACCCTCCTCCTAATTTTAAGTTACTCACTTCCACTTTGAAGGTAGATTTTGCTTGTTGGGGTCTTTGGCAAGAGCCATTCTAGCAAAGACCAGGCAATGCAGATTTCTGGAGGCTGTAGAGACCTGGAACGTTTGACTCTGGCTCTATCGGGGTCAGATATTTTTTATTCATTTTGTACTGTGAGTGTGCTGGGCACCATTTTCATGATACCCTTTGCAGGTCTCCCTTCACAGCTCCCACCACCAGAGTGTGGAAATCAGAGAGGCATGTGCAGACCTTGGGGTGGCTGTCAGTGTTTTTGGGAAAGGGCTGTGTGCCTACACATGGCAATCCAAAGCCATCAGAGCTGGGTGGCCAATGATTTGGACTGCAATTCTGCAGGCTGCTGGTGAGCATCCCCATTCCTTGCATCCACAGGAGATAAGGGCCCAGCAACTTTTCCAGGCTTGCTGCAGAGGTGGAAGGAAGAGTCCCTATTAGGAATAAAGCAGAAGAATGGGAAATGCATCACATTTCAGAGGCCAGAAGCCCTGCCCTTGAAGGAGAACAGCTCATCTCCCCACCAGACCAAGGTCTCTCCTTCCTGCAAGCCCGAGCCCAAGCAGGGCTGTGGGTGGAAATGAGGGGGTTCAGTCTGTAGTACCCTGGCAGTCAGCTGCAGGGTTCTGCAGTGCCAAGCCCCGATTTGGCTTTCCTGTGATGCTGCAGGATCTTTTCTTTCTCGTGTCTCTTGTTGTCCTAGAAACAGAGGAAAAAATTCTTCCAGAGAAGCCCTTTTGTTACACTTGAGGCAGCATCTTCTGTCTCTCACCAAAACAGTGTATGGTCACAAAATAAAACCCTTGCCAGAAAACATATGGTGAGTTCAAAATCTTCCAAAGAAACCTGGAAAAACTTAATACCCTCCAAACCTTCCAAAAGCCCTAGGAGTACTGAAAGGGTCAATGGGCATTTTGTAACACTGCTACAAATGTGTGTTGGGCAACAGAAGGCAGTACTCTTGTGTGTATATAAATGTGTGTGTGTGTGTATATATATATTTAGAGATGTAATTATAAGTATTATTTATATATATTGTTGAGAGAGAGAGAGAGAGAGGTCCTCACTTCCAGCTTTGGATTACAGCTTTTGAGGTAGAGGGTGTCTGCTGGAAGAGAAAGTCAACATGCCATATGGTACTGGCCACTTTCCTCTCCTGGTGCCAGGGCTTTCCTGGAAATGCTGGGATTTTGGGGGCAATTGTCTTTATTTGAGAGGGAAGTTCATCTTCTGGGGAAAACGTGCCCTTCTATGTGCTCAGCCAGACAAGGGATGCACTGTGTCATTTCTCTGAGGCACATGAAATGTTGTAGCTGTGTCAGGAAAAGATAGTCACTGTCAAATTTCCTGAGGCTTGCAGGATCTGGAGGCACATTCCCATGGCCTCAAGGAGTCCATGGCAAGGGGCAAAGGAGAGGAAAGCAGGCAGGAAGGTTTGACAGCCATGATGCTGCTCACATCCACCTTCTGTGGGGAGCAGAGAATGTGGGGCACCTCAGGAAATCTGGCTTCCTACTCTTTCCTTTTAGAAATGGGCCCGGAAAAGAAACTTTCCTCTACTTTTCCCTCCCAACCACAGCTCAGGGGGTTTTGGGTTTGTGCCGAAAGCCAAAACCCAACAGGTCTGTAGATTCTGGTGCCTCAAATACCCATTTTCCCCTCATGCCCCACACCAGCCATGGACTGTAGCACGGACTAACACTGCTGGGCTTTTGGGTGGGTCCCAGGGAAGATGTGGTCTGCTAAGAGAGGCTATGGCTGGTGACCTGCTGATTACCCTCAGCAGGTTTGTACTCAGGAGGGGGTTTTGTGCAAACATATTCTGCCAGGACACTTCTTGTTGTGCTCCTGAGAACAAAAGTGAGACAGCATCATCTTCTTTGAGGAAACTCAGATAGGATTGCTATCTCATCTGCTGCTGGAGAGGCCAAAGGACCTGCTTGGTTATGATTCAGCTGCTCAGGATGCTGAGACAGCATTGCTCTCCTTCCTAAAACAGCCTGGCTGCTCAGTGTACAATGAGGACATGACTTGTCAAAACTCTAAGATACACCTGTAGAAAAACCAGCAAGGAACCAGTGGGCACAAACTCAGAAATCAGCTCAGTCACTGTTCCTGGTCAGTCCCTGAACATGGCCTCAACATCACAGGGACTTTAAGAATAAATCTGAAGGTGGCTGAGACAGAGCTATGGCTGGAGAAGATGGTCCATGAGCCTGGAAAAGCTCACCAGTGTGAAACTCTACGTTGGACATTTTCATCCATCTTAGTTGATGGAAGCTGTGAAGAACTCTTCATAGGGTGAGGAATCAAGGGATCGTGCAGATATGTGAGTCAGAGTTAGTTTATTTATTTTTCACAGCAATAATGTTACAAATGAAAAGAGATTTCCAATCTTTTTACAACCTGCTAAAGGTAGAAGGATTTAAAAGTCAAAATCTTTTTCTTAACAGAAAGGCAGCCATCCTTTGCTAGTGGAAAGTCAACCTCTGCTGAGCTTGTGTCCGATTGGGATCTCAGAAGAGTATCCAACCTATTAAATAAGATATGTATCTCCTGAGAACAGCCTTTGTTGTTTTCTTTTATAGATCTTTGTTCCTCCTGTGCTGTAAGGTCCCCAGGGCATGGCCTGTGTTACAGAGTGCCAGATGTACTATCTGATTTTAGGAGATCATAATTATGAGGAATATGTCAGAACAACAGAAAACTTCATTTAAAAACCCAATTAAATCTGCCGAGTGACAGCTATGGACTTGTATGTTGCATCACCTCCTAATCCCAGCAGCTTCCATGTAGAGAAGGGAATAGTTAAAGATATAATAAATCTTATATAAGGATATCATAAGACCCAAATGAGATGGGGATTTTTCTGACCATAAGTTAAAATTAACATGCATTTTGTGGTGGAGCAGCAAACCCGAGATCTGGTTTGGGGCAGTCACCTTGGGATCCAGGGTCTGATGGGTGGGTTATCCTTTCTCGTGAGCAGTAGGACATTTCACAAGAAATTCTGGATAAAGAAATATAAAGGTAACTGTGTGTCTGTCACTGGGGTTGTGCCAGCACAGGCCTTGCTGGAGCACCTTCACCATCACAGACGTCGAGGATGGGATGCTGATGCCATCACAGCCACCCCCATTGCTTGGAGGGCCATGAAGGAAGGACACTGGCATGCAGGGTGGGGCGAGCTTTCAGGTGGGTTTTTTGAAAGTTAGGATGGGAAAAGCTGACAGAAGGAGGAGGTGAGAAGTTTCCAAAGCCCTCCAGCACGGCAGCAGACACCTGCTTCTTCCCAAACCGGCTGAACCTGTCTCCCTGCCGTCATCTCTCTGCGGTTTTAGGGCGTTCTAAGCCCCTGGCCAGCTGAAGGACATGGGGCTCGAGGGCTGCACCCTCCTCGTGCACCAGGCCAAGCTCTTCCTCTCTGAAAAGGGATTGTTTTTTCTATCCTGCTCAGGGAGCTGCTGTCGGACAGGCTGAGCACTTTCAGGCAGGAATGAGCTGCTCGTATGGTCCCCACAGAGCCAGGAGTCAGGGATAGGGAAGTACTTGGTTTGGTTTTAGGAAAGGAGTTTTTGAGTCTTCTTTTAAAAAACATGATAATGTTTTCAGATTATTTTTTTAAGACAAGTTAATAGCCTTTTTAAATAAAAGGAGAATTCAATACTTTTTAAAAGGTATTTTAAAAGTTTTATTTTTATTGCAGGGTTTAAGACTTTGGGGGGAAAGGTAGAATTTATGAGTTGTTAAAAAAATAACCAAACAGGAGAATTTAGGACTTGGTTTTAAAAGGAGATTTTTAATTTATTACTTTTTTAGACGTTTTATGACTTTTTTAAAAAGAGGAGAATTTAAGGTCGTTCGGGGAAGGTTTTAAAAGAAGCGTTTAAGATTTTTTCATTTTTTAAAGGAGAATTTCAGACTTTTTTTTTTTTTTAACAGCCGAGGTGATGCGGGGGGGGGGGTTGGTGTGTGGGGCGGGGCTCACCTGGCGGGGGCGGCGCTCACCTGGCGGGGCGGGGCGCGGGGGGCGGGGCTGGGGCCGGCGCGGCTCCGCTGCGGAGCGCAGGGAGCGGAGCGGAGCGGCCGCCGCCGCCGCCGCCCAGCGCAGGAACCGGAGCCGCAGCCGCGCTGCCGTGGCCGGGCCGGCGGCAGGTGAGTGCTCCCGGGAGCGGCAGAGCCGGGCCGGGCCTCCCGGGCAGCGGCTGCCGCTGCTTTGCAGCACCGGGCGCGGCCCTGCCCTGCCGCAGCCGGGCCGGTACCGCCGGGAGCGGCCCCGAGCTGGGGTCTGCGGCCGAGGCGGGGCCGCTGGCCGCGGGTGGCCGCGGACAGAGCCGTCCCCGGGGCAGCCGGCGCCTCGCCCCGCCGGACAGGGCCCACGGGGCTGCAAAGTGGGGCAGGGGCGGCGAGCAGCTGGCTTGGGGCAGGGCGCCGCAGGAACCCCGGATCCCGCAGGGAGAGCCCGGGCTGGGGTGACTGGGGCCGGCGTTCGGCACTGGCGAGAGCCCGAGCCCCGCTGCCACCTGCCCGGTGCCGCCCCGGTCGTGTCGCGGTGTTTGCCTCCCACCTGCCCGAGGCGCTCGGAGCAGCACCGGCCGCAGCACCGGGCCCCGCCGGCAGAAGAGCACCGCGAACCCGGCGGGAGCCGCAAGTGCTGGCCAGAGCCCCCGGCGGAGGAGCCGAGCCCTCGTGGGGGTCTCGGCTGCCCGTGCCAGGAGCCTCCTCCCCTCGCATCCGTGCGGCGAAACCGTCCGTCCTTTCTCCCTTCCGAGACGTCTCCGTCTCCCCGAGGAGAGGGGTTAAATTCCTCGATAAGAGCCGGGCTCCAGCCGCATACTTCTGATGCCTTCCGTGAACTCTGCCGGCAGGTTGGCAGGTTGTTTCGTAACTCCACTTGTGGCCTGCTGCGGGGAGGAGGGGCGGGGGGACGGGACACCAAACTCCTCTCCTGCCTTTTTTTCCCTGCCCTGCAACAGCACTTTGTAATTGCAGGTTAAAACCCCAAACGTGGGTTCAAGGGCATGGTGCGGAGGAAAGGGTCAAAGCCGTGCGCCTCACTCCGAGTGGCTGCCTCAGGCACAGCCCGTGGCACTCCCCTTGGGATGGCCGATTTCAGGAGAAATTAGGCGGAAACGGGTGAGAAATGGTCGAAAGAGGCGAGACGGGAGCTTTGGCTGGTGCTCGCCGTGAACCGGGGCCAGCTGCCCGGGATGCCGGTGCTAACGGCACCGTGCTCTGCCGGGACTTGCCAGGCAGGCACCGGCCCCGGCCCCGGGAGCGTGTGGGAGCACGAATGCCGGAGCTCCGCTGTCAGATGGTGGGGCCCTGGCGCCTGCCGGAACGGGGCAGCGGTGCTGCACACACACCTGTCAGCCCTGTGGGGAGCTGCACTCCTCATGAGGCAGGAATTGCAGCTCCTCTTATGGAGAGGCGAGCAAACCGTGAGCACATGCTGTATCTGCAGCGGGTAGGAGTGGGAAGCGTTTTCCGAACGCTGCTTGTTTTCCTTATCAGGCAGTGCTGGTGGTGTCTTCTCAGAAAGGGGCTGGGGGGGGATGTTCTTACCTTCTGTTGGTGCTGTTGGAATGCCAGGAATCCTCCCACATCCCAGTTATCTGCTGAGGGGGAGCCTGAGCACGGTGCCTGGACTCCCTCTCAGCATATCTCTGCCGGTTTCCCCATGCCCTCTTGAACGAAATGGCGTGGAAATCCAGAAGCTGCCACAAGTGCTCGCATCTTCCTGAAGCCTTTCTTCCACCACGTCGTACAAAGTTGCAAGGGCAGGGAGAGCTGCTTGCAGCACCTGTGCATGCCCAGCACTCACAGCATTGAGCACTGCGATTCCCTGGATCCTGCACTATTTCCTAGCAAGGGCATGCCAGTTGTTCTAAAATATAAAAAACTATTTGCAAATGAGTGTGAGAGGGACATGGAAAGTAGTTTTACTCAGGTCTTAAAGAGGCAGACGCGAGCAATAATCTGGCAACATGTGCATGTTGTCCACCTCCATAATGGAGATGTATCCTGTGGTTGCCTTCACTGTTGCCAGGTGCTGCAGAAAAATATTGCTTGAGTACATCTACATGGTCCACACTGGTTCATCCCTTCCATGTTTTTCAGCATCTCTCTGTCCTGTCTTGTTCCTGTCATCTTCTATAGGAAAAACCTCCAATGGTGCTCAGAATTGACTTACACCCTTGTTCTGTTGTTTCTCCATGTGCTGGGGAGGGAATGCTTTGGGATCAATTCCAGACAAAGAGTTAATCCTTCCTGGCTAGGAGGCAGTGATGTGTGTGCCAAGGCTTCAGAGCAGAGTATTTTCTGGAGTCATGTGAGGTTGGGTGCTGTGGTGAGCTAGGGAGAAATCCAGGTGCTGTTTGACAATGGGTTGCTCTGTGCCCGAGTTTAAATAAAAGCGTGAGGGACACTTGAAGTGTCAGCTTTGTGTGTATGCATTGTTTTCAAGAGCATCTTTTTAAAGGATGTTCTTCCATCTGTCCCAACTTGTCTGTGCCCTCGTAAACCTGTGTATTCAAATTAAAGCTTAAGCGTGGCTCCACTGAAGGTTTTTAACAGAATCCTGTTGTTGTGAAGGATCGCTAACATTTTTATGTCCTTCCATTTTTCAGATGCCAAGTTCAGGAGCTCCTGAAAGTGGCTGATTATCTGGCTTTTTGTGGGCTGGAGTCAGCACTTTCTTGAGGGTTGGGGTGCTTCCAGCTGCCCCAGGCTAGTCATCTAGAATAACTTGTTGCTTTAAAAAGAAAAAAAAAAAGGGGGGGGGGAGCAGGGCACGGGGGGAAAACCTGAAACCAAACCTGACATAACACTTAACCAAACACATAGGTGGAAACTTCAGGATAATTGAGCCATGAATGCTTATTTTGCTGCTACTTCCCAAGCCTGCTACAGCACACAGAACCTGCTGGAGCTCTTCATCTCTGGAGCCTTGTGCTCGACCTTTCCTGTGTACCTTCAGGTGCCTCCTGCATGACAGTGGAATGTCACAGTGCTCTCAGCAGCCTTTTGGGGTCCAGAGCCTCTCATGGATGTCCTCTGTGGTGTTAGACCCATTGTGCTCCTGAGCAGAGCAGGGACTGCCTAGGACAAGAGACGCCTAGAGCATCCTCCAGGAGAGTTGCTGTGTTGACAGAGAAGCCCAGTGAGTGGCAGCCTCCCCTTGGCTCCCATTTATTCCTGCCAGCCCAGGTAAACCATTGGCACCTAGATGATGTTGTGAAGCTGTCTGACGGGGAGAGCACTTCTGGGTTCTTGCTGGTTTGATGGTTCCTGCTGTGAACATTGCTTTCCCCAGGAAATGTGAGTGTGCAGCAGGAAGCTGGTCTTTGCCTCTGGATGCTTGCCTGAGGCAGCTGGTGGTGTGCAGCAGGTTGGATAAACAGCATAGGCGTCTCTAGATAAGAATAAAGATGGGTTGTGTTGGTTTTTTTGGAGGCTTTGTGGTTGCTGTTTTCATTTGCCAATTTTTATTTTCTTTTCCAAGTTCTGGCAATGTTTGGAGGTGTCAGCACTCCTTTCTGCTAAGAGCCAAACATACTTGTGGTATGGAATGCTGGGTGGACCTCTTTGCATGTTGTGATCGGTGCTGGCTAGTTCCTGCAACACAAACACACACACACACACACACTCTTCTCTGAGGAACGGCTTAATTGTCAGAAAGCAGCTCATGGTCAGTATGCCCAGGTCTTTGCTTGATGGTTTGTGCCTGTAGAAAGTTAGGTGTTTCCCAGGCTTGCTCTGAGGTCATCTCTCCTTCCTCTTCTCCCTGCCCTGATTCCTCTGGGATAGGACTTTCTCAGGGCAGCTTGTCAAGTCCTCAGGATTCCATCCCAAAGGAGTGGCTCTGCAAGGCTTTCCCAGGGTTATCCCAGCCTGGGCACAAGGTTGTACCCCATCATATGTGATCCAAGGTATTCCCACTTGTCCACCATCAGCAGGGAAAAAAAGCTGTATCTGCATAGGTATACATGCATAAAGGATTCCTGTACTTGTTTGAGTGTTTTTGTTTTTTTGTTTTGTTTTTAAGACCCTTTCTATTGCTCTTTCTAGTCTTTTAAAAATCTTGCAAAATCAGCATCATATGTTGGAAAAAGACATTTGCTCTCCCACTATGGAGGAGAAGCATCATTGGGACCCAGGAGTGGAGGTGCTGGAAACATGGCTTTGAATCTTTGAGGTGCTGCCTGTTGAGGACTAGCTGTCCCTCAGAACTCCTTCTCAAGTGTTTCTTGGAGTGCCTTATGCAGTTTGAGGATTGCCTAGGCTGAGACATTGGATTTGGTATTGTTCTCTTTTTATTTGGCTTTGTTTAATGACCTGCTGGGAATTTCAAATGTAGATATTTCTCCAAAGTGACCCCATGTGCGCATTAGCTCCATGAGGATTAAGCACCTAAATGCTCCAGAAGAAACAATGTATTTTTATTGAGTCTCCCACTCTCTGCAGGCAGGAGTGCTGGCCCAGTCCCCAGCACAGGTTCCTATCCCATTTTGGTCATTCAGGTATCATTAAGTGTATGGAGCAGGAGATGGAGCCCTTTGCTGGCATTAAAACCCCTTCAGCCAAAAGTCCAGCAAGGCAGTTTGGGGCATTAGAGTTGGTTGTGCTGCAGCCATGATTTCCATCACTTGTAGGACTGTGATTTGTAGCCCTGGATGGATGTCCCAGATGCATTTGCCTCTCCAGAGATATGCTGTGATTTTACTGCTTTAAAGAGCTTAGTGTCTCTGGGTGGGTTCAGGCAGTGATTGATGCTACCTCCACCTAATTAGTCATGTGCCAGGTTATGTGAAAGCAGAGACTTCTAAAATACCCAGGGGTCTTATCAAAGGTTCCAGCCAGGATTCATTTTGAGTCTCTTATTTATTTGTCTTTGTGTCTGGGCATGTGAGAAAAAGGAGCCTGTTCAGCTCTCTGCAAAGGGTCATTAAAATCCTTTTTAATCCTAAAAAGTTATAAATAAACATCCATGGCAGCATGCACCTGCATGTTCATCTGTGCATTGTCTCCTCTGGACACTCAGCAGTGTGTCCTTGACAGGTGGCTGCTTTGTGAAGCAGGGTAGGAAACTGCAAGTTATTCTGGAAATGGAGAATAAAATCTGGAAGGTTTATCCCTGGTTGTGCATTTGCTAATTTGTTAATTACCCTTTCCTGCAGGAAGAGAATTGAAATGGAAAGAGGATTGCTGATTGCTGACACCAGCACTTCTAAAGGAGGCTGGAAGGCAGGTTGGACGGATAATATTTATAGGTCGTTTGGCTTTTTCATGTCCTGGTCCTACTTGCAGGACAGCTGCAGAGACTGAATTTTCCTGTAATCCTATGGGGATGAAAATCTTGATTAATTTGACAGGAGACAGGGAGAGTGAGCGTCTCTGCTTGCATTATAGGTGGTCAAGGCTCATCTCATCCTCTGGGCTGGACTGGGCAGGCGTCTCAGGGAAGCTGTGCTTTGAGGGGCCTTTCTGGCTCTTCTGGAGCCATTGGAAGAGGGACCTCATTGGCTGGATTTTCCCTGTTTTGGTCTCACCTTTGAAGGTGAGGGGGAATGGAGGTTCTCTTCTTTGGCTCGGGAGGAGTATTTCCAAGGCTTGAGCAGGCTCTTGCTTCTCAAGATTGCTCCTGTTGTGATGGTGTGTAATAACAGGGGAATGTTGACAAATTGCGGCGTGCTTTCGCTGACGCCTGCTGTGGAAGATGAACACAGCAGGGGTTCTGGAGCTGCTGGCATATGAGTGCCATGGTTGTGTTTGTGTGGATGTTTTGGCAAATACCCCTCGGAGCTTGTCTTTTAGCACCTGGATTGTGAGTCATCCCCTAAAGATGATGAACCTGATCTAGATCAGCCTAGAGCCCCAAGATACCTAGACCTAGTCTTGTCCCTGTACTGGGGGCAAATCTAAGTCCATCCTGGAGCAGGGTGCAATCACTTGCACAAGAAAAAAAGAGCATGGCAGTGCAAAAGCCTTTCCTCTTTCCCCTCTCATCTACACACTCTTGCTAGTTTTGCTTCTCCCCCTTGGGGATTCTTATCTACGGATTTATTTCCAGCTGCTTTCCTGAAGTCACTCTTCACATGTGGGACTAGGGGTGATGGTAATGGTTACAGGAATAGCAGGTGCTGCTAATGGTTCCCTTGCAAACCTTCGTGTTTAGGGCAGGCTTTCCTTGCCAGCTCTCCCCCCATGGGCAGTAGCCATTAGTGCTGCAAGGGAGAAAGATGATGCAAGGAGGTGTGAAAGATGATCCTTCCGCTTCCAGGCTGAAACACTGTAATGTGAGTGTGTGCAGTAGGTGGAGGGGTGTTTTTGCTGCTTTTAATTTATAATGAGCTTTTGGTTGGTGGCTCATCTGTAGGGTGAACTGACTAGTAATCATCCCTAAAATGTCACTGGCTTTGATTCTTGATGTTTTCGTATGACTCTCAATGCTGACCTGCCATGGCCACAAATCATAGTCTTGTCTAAGAGGGAGAAAAGGTTTCCCAGCTTCTTTACAGTGCTGTTTCTGTTTCTCCTGGTTTTGTGTGGGTCTGATGCTGCAGCAGACCCAAAAGCTTGGGTTAAAAACCAGAAATCCTGGCAGGTGGGGGTGGCATGGAGTGAGTGAGTGTCTTTGTCACCAGTCATGAGGTGAGCCTCCCTCCCCTAAATCCCTGCTGAAGGCCATCACCTTGATGACTGTCCCCATTCTGCATCACAGCCTTGGGCAGGATTTGTCCCTGACTCTTCCTGCCCTGCTCAACACTGGCCAGCCTCCCCAGGCATGTTAGCATGGGTCTGTAATTTTTGGGAGGAAGTGGAGCAGAAAATCTCTAAGCCTCTGTTTATCTCTTAAGGGGGGGTTGCTGGTGTGGTGCTTATGGCTCTCCAGAAATCTGTCTCTTTGGGCAGTTCCTGCAAGATCCTTGTGTGGGACATGTCCCCCCTTGGACTGCCAGAGGATTTTGGTGGTGGTCTATGATTTCTGGCTCAAGTCATGCTTTAGCTCTCGAGCATGCAAATGCCACAAGACATAGTTTTCCTTTGATCTCCTTTAGTGCAAAAAGCCCTTGAAACACGGATGTAACTTTTGCTGATGCCAAGTGTGCATTATGCACTGTAGGATGCCTCCAGAAGAAGCTGCTTGCTCTTGAAAGGCAGCAGATCCTTGGGGGGGTGTGTGAGATCCACACACATCTCTGTTACATCTCTGGTAAAAGTGCACCTTCGGGTTAAATTACTGATTTTGGTAATTTGCCAATTTTTAGGGCTTTCTGTCAGGCATAACATGTCCGAGTAGGGAGCTGGATGGGGGATGATGGGTGAACTGAGGATATGGGGCTATTATGAGCACCCCTAACTAAGCTGCTTGGGTGTGAATTAGAGCCCCATGCCTGCTGCTTCCTTGCTCCTGGGGACCTGTGGCTGCCTTAGGAAAGAGCTGGCGGCTTCCTTAGGCCTGGGGGGTGAGAAGCACTTGCACACCCTCCCTGTGACCGTGGAAGGATGAAGAGCAGCCTCTCTGGGCTGTGACCACTCTGGTAGGACTCGTTTGTCACCTCTTGAGCTTGTTTAACCTCTGTCAACTCTTTATGCTGGGATGAAGTAACCCATTTGCTGCTCCAGTTTGGAGCTCTGTGCGAGCATCCCACCCCGATGGGCAGGACACTGTCCTCTTTGGTAGGCGACCCTCTTGCCTGCTTTGTACCAGGCCAGGGCATGTGTTTCCTTCAGGATCCTCAGGACAGCCTGGAATGGTGGAAAGGTCATGCACCAAGTGGCTGGGGCTTTGCCTGGTGCTCCCAGCTGTGCTGGCAGTGACCATGGGTGGTTGCCAGACTCTGCTGCAGGAACAGCTTGTTCAGAGATGTGGTTGGTCATCTCTGCCCAGCCTGGGATGTGCTACAACGTCAAACCTTGCCATAGCTGACCCGTGTGCAGCATTGGGATGGACACGGCATGGAATGCCCAGCAGAACTGCTCAGTCCCTGTAACAGCTCAGCCAAGGGCAGCTGGTGTCATTCCAAAAGAGGGTCCCAAGGCAGGAGGACACAGTTCATGGCCTGGAGAGAAACCTGGACTGCGTCTTGTCCCCTCCAACCTGCTGCAGGTGTTGCCAAGAGGCCTCAGTTATTTATGGATCTTCTCTGTGTTGGTCACCAGAGTAATAGGGAGGCTTCTGCCCCACCAGAGGTTTCAGCAGGTAGGCAAGTACCATCTTTCCCCTTTGGTGCAGGAGCTGGGCCTGGTGCTAGGAGCAGGGAGAGACTTGAGGAAGTATGAAATAGCTGCTGGATGTGTCACAGCAGCAGTCGATCCAGGGCAGTGAGTCACAGCCAGCCTGCCAGTGCCCCAGCACGGAAGATGGCAGCACAGGGCCACCCCTCCCTCCCCACTCACTCCTTACTCATGTATTGGGTTGGGGTTTTTATTGGTGTGTCTGGCTGGGATGAGCATCCCCCTGGCATTGGGTGGGAGAGGAGCCAGAGGTTCAGGTTCAAAGTAGAAATAAAACAACTGAGAGTACCCCAGCATTTTCCTGGACTGCATCCAAAGGGATGCAAAGCTGCTGGTCCCTATGGACACCTTGGTGCTTCAGCCTGCTCTCAAGTACTAATGCAGTTTATTAACTGTGAGTCTTTATGGTCCTACCCTCAGCCCAAACCCTGACACGAAAGGCTGGTCTTCTGGATTCCTTTCACTTTTAATTAGGCTTTCTTGGAAGCCTTCCCTGTGGCACTGCTCTCCTGCCACCTGGCCCTGTACCCAGCTCCCTGCCAGGGGGTGGACATAGTGAGGGGGGTGAGTGAACCTGCAAAAATGGGTGAAACCTTCGTGCTGGCAGATTGCCCGTCTCCAAACCTTTATGCTGGCCCCAGATGGTCCTTTTTAGGAGCTGTGGTACAGATGTTTGGGGTGCTTTGGTGTTTGAGGTGCAGCAGGCCTTGCTGTTGGGTGCAAAATAGGTGGGCTTTTTCTGAAGCAGATTTTGATTTTTTATTTTTTTTTTAATTATTATTCTTGTGGGTGGCAAAACATAAAAGACTCTTTCAAAGTGCTTACAGTCCTTGGCTGGAAGGTGCTGCCTCAGCTTCTGAGAGACCCCATAGGAGACACAGCAGGTGGCTCTACAAATCGGGAGTGGTCCTCACTTCTGTGAGGAGGGTGACTGGCCAATCTTCTGTTATTTCAGGTCCAGGGGAGATCACCAAACCCCTGTGAGTCCCAGCAGCCATCAGAATGGCAGTTTGCACGAGCAAGATGTGCATCCTCCTGCACGTGCAGAAATACTCCTTCATCTCCACTTCCTTTAGCCTGACAGTTTCAGGGAGGCTGGGAGACAGCAGTGCCAGGAATC
The DNA here is from genome assembly GCF_052056855.1 of Sturnus vulgaris. NCBI lineage: Eukaryota > Metazoa > Chordata > Aves > Passeriformes > Sturnidae > Sturnus > Sturnus vulgaris. The sequence goes on along the minus strand of NC_142248.1, from coordinate 3,730,590 downwards.
AAAATGAAGCTGCAAGATCTGAGATTTTTAATTTAAAAAAAAAATTATTTTAGTGTCAGCATTTGAAATTCTGACTTCCAGATAGGAAATCTGTTGAAGTAATGGTATGAATCATCCCTACCCTCAATTTTAGGACCCATCACATGGGGAAAGGGAACAGAAAATTAGTCATTTTATTTATCTGCTTCCAATAAAAATTATTTAGGAATCCATAGTGGGGAGGGGTAAGAATAAAATGAGTAGCCTTTGGGAGCAGCCATCATGTGTCCTGGCACCCACAGCCACCTGCTGGCTTCCCTGGTGCTCTTTTGGGGTAGGGCCTGGCAGCTGCCTGCACTTCTGGTTCATGATCAAAGCAACCTCCTGGGGCAAATACAAATAGAGGCAGCTGGAAACCTGCCTTCTGCTGAGAAGCTGCTCTTACCCAAGAAAAGTAATTCTTGCCCAAAAAAAAAAAAAAGCTTGTTATTTCTCCTACCTGGTGGTATAACGAAGGCACCCACTGTTAATGCAGGGGGTTAGGAGAGAAACTCCTTAGGAGGGGGTCTAATTGCAAGTGGAGCAATGAGACTCACCCCCAGCTGCTGTGGCTTTGAGTGATGGTAAAGAACTGAGTGGGTTACAACGAAGGTGATGCTTGGGGCAAGGTGAATGTTTTTAGGTTTATTGCCTAATGGGGTTTTATGGTGGTGGGTTTTTTTTAACTAGGCAGATGCTGCCATGATGGAATACTGGGGATGAGATGCTGAGTGCAGCCTGTAATGTCCCTCCCAAGCAGGAACTGAGGGGTTTGGAGAGCATTGCAGGTCCCCTCAGATAAGGATGAGCCTTCATCCTGTCAGCTCCCTCGTGAGGCCAGGGATTTGAGGGAAGAGGGGCAGCCAGGCTGGTTTTGAGTGGAAGCTGATCCTCCCTAGAAGGCAAGGGGAGAGCAGGCAGAGAAGGGAGCAGTCCCCAGCCCTCTCCAAAGGGACAGATAACATCCTGTATCTGGCAGCAAGCTGGAGACAACTCCCAAAACCCCCAGAGGTTACAGCAAGGACTCTCCTGTGCTTGCAAGGTTTTAAGGAAGCAGTAAAATCCATTGGATTTTGGCATGCTGGAGAATATGATGGGCATTATGCCTTGGCTGCTTTTTTGGGGGGGTTTCTCTTACATGAGGAGCAAAGCTGGCTGCCTCTCATCCCAGCTTTTTGGCAGCATGCTGGGCTCTGGTAAATGATTGCCTGGAAGGCTGGCCAGGGCGGGGCCGGAGGTTGGTGCCTGGTTTGAACCCGGACGGGCGCCTGGGACCCGTGTGCCAGCAGCCACCCTGCTCCCACAGCACTCAGCAGCCACTGGATTTTGCCAGCAAGGTGAGACTGTTTGGTGCCACTCAACAAGCTGCGTTATTTTTCTTGTTTATTCTTAAGCTCCTCACCCTCTTACTGGGTGGTGGCACAAGAAGCCGGATTTGAGACTAGCTTGGTCCGTGGCCAGGGAAGAGGGGGGGATAGGAAGTGCTCTGTGGGATGTGTTGCACCCCAGTTTGGTGTCAGGGTGCAGCTGAGGGGGAGGTTTGGGGACGGTGAACAGCAGTGGTTTCAGGGTGATTTGGGTGGTGCCGCAGTGGCACTTGGACTTTGCTCCATGCCGGGGGACAGCGGCAGCCTTGAATACACAGGACTGGGGAGCTGTGCCAAAACACGGTTTTAAATTTATATCCTGCAAGTTTTAGTGGTCTGGGGCTCACAGGGAGGTGGGCTGAACCCGAGGTGTCCTTCAGCCCCACAGTTTTCCCCGGCTGCTCGGCCAAGGCAAACATGAGCTCAGCGCTGAGGTATTTGTGACGGCTGCTCTGTGCCCGTGTTTTGGAGGTGGGCAGGGAGGTGGCACCAGCAGGACCCAGCACCTGCGCAGAATGTCCTCGCCAAGCCGTGTCTTCCCGGGTTTCTCCTTGCCTTTCTCACGCCGTCATTAAAATTCCTCATCACCGGGGCCAGGACCCTTCAAGCCCTCTCTTTGATTACTCAAGTAGGCAACAAAAAATAATGGAGAAGTGGAGTTGAACCTAAGGTCAGTCTTTCTCACAGCCTGACTGCTAACTTGGGATAGCAGGAGTGGAAGGAGGGGCTGCAACCAGCCAGGTGAGGCTGGGAAAGCAGTTTGTGACCCCCTGGATGGAGGGCCTGAAAATTTCATGTATGTTACTCCATCCGGGGCTTTCAGACAAGACTGACACTGTTGAAGCCAGTGTTATAGCAGGGAAAATAGATACATCTTTGTGCTGTGTTTGAAAACACTGTAAGATCAAATATTTGAGTTCTTTACAGCTTGTGCTTAATTTTTTAAAATTTATGACGGTTGCAGTTGTTGAGCTGCTGGAAGACACAGGAGTTAGGTGTGCCCAGGCTAACAGGTGTTGTTTTAAGGTAGTAGTGCCCACTGGATAGGAGTTGAGCTGGGCCCTGATGTTAGTCAGAGCCTGAGCTTTGTCACGGGTGTTTATGCCTGACTATCCCTCCCAAACCCTGCCTTTGGTCATGCTTTTGTTCAGAAAGAGGCTTTATTTTAATTTCTTAATCCCTCTCTGATAAATTGAGATGGATGTAAATATGAAAAGATTAAAATGTGCATAATCTGCACCTTCCCTCTATATCATTGCAAAAGTGGGCAGCCAGCAGTTCATCTGCCTTTTCCAGTGTTGTTTAGAAAACCCCTCAGTGCCATTCTGTCATTGAAATGTCTCTGAAAATTTGAAAGTCCAGAAAACTCATTAAAAGTCTGTGCTTGCAACAGAAATAGCTTGGGCATCTTTTGGGCACCACACAGGCACACACACCCATCAATTCCCACCACGGGAAGATTTGGACCCGCTGTCCAGACATGAGGAAAGAAAAATATTTTCTTTGCAGATGAATATCAGTGTTTAATAACATCAGCAAAAATGCAATCTGTGCGCAGGGTGGCAGCGAACCACTTCTTGGTCTAGGATTCATGCCATGGGACGATGATTTAATGACACTGCTTTTAAAGCCTCTTGTATTCCTTGTTAGTGGCTTGGGATGGAAACCTGGTTTATTTTCTCCGCACAGGCAGCCTGTCCTGCAATGACCCAGAGCACCTGAGCCCCAGCAGCCGTGGGGATGGAGCTGAAGGTCTGGGTGGATGGGATCCAGAGGGTCGTGTGTGGAGTCTCGGAGCAAACCACCTGCCAAGAAGTGGTCATCGCCCTAGCGCGGGCCATCGGTGAGCCATCTCCATCTGCTGGGGGGATGCCCCATCTGCAGGTTCTTCCTGGGAGGAGGAGTCCTCGGGTGGGTGGAGGTGGGGATGCCACCAGCACTGCCCGTGGGGCAGCAGCCTCAGCACACCCCTGCTGGCTTCTGCTCTGCCAGTCTGATGTGCTCGCCTCCCCCCGGCAGGTCAGACGGGCCGCTATGTGCTGGTGCAGAAGCTGCGGGAGAAGGAGCGGCAGCTGCTGCCGCTGGAGTGTCCCCTGGAGTCGCTGGCCAAGTGCGGGCAGTATGCCAACGACGTGCAGTTCATCCTGCGGCGGACCGGCCCCAGCATGGCCGAGCGGCCCTCCTCGGAGGGCGCTCCCCAGGCTCCCGAGAGGACGTTCATCCGGGCCAGCCTGCCCATCAAGCCCCGGCTCGCCGGCATAGATGGGCCCCGTTCCAGGGAGCCGAAAAAATCCATGACCTTCAACCTGGGTCCTGCAGGTTCCAGCGACCTGTTCACCGTGAGCCGATGGAGGCACCAAACTCGGGACGGGCTAGACTTGGAGGGGGGTGGTGTTGTCCAGCCCTCCAAGGAGGAGCTTTTTAGGAGAGTGCTGCAGCAGCAGGAGCAGCTGCATTCCTTGGAGGCCCATGGGGACACCCTAGAAATGGACCTACGGCTCTGGGAGCGCAGCCGGCTTGCCGGGCAGGAGAATGAGATCCTCTACCTGGAGCAACTGGTGCGGAGGAATGAGACGGAGCTGGGCGAGGAGGAGTTTTGGCAGAGTGAGCTCCGGCTGGAAAAGGAGTGCGAGCGGGAGCGGCAGGAGCGGGTTAGGAGTCTGCGGGCCAGCCTGGAGGAGTACACCCAGAGGATCTATGAGCTGAGTGTCCGGACTGAAGCCCTGCAGGAGGAGATCCAATGGGAGATGGCCGAGAGGGCCAAGAGGGGGAAGGAGATCTCTATGCCCAGCCCCATAGAGCTGGAGGACATGGCCACCAAAATGAAAAGGGACCTGGAGGCCAAGGTCAAGCAAGGCACCCAACTGGAGAGCAACCTAGCCAGTGTAGAGAAGGCCCTGGAGGAAGCTGAAAAGAACCTACAGGTAGGTAGGACTGGGTTGAGCCACCCCACGTGTAAGTAAGACCTTCGGGAGGGGGTGGGACCAGCTTTCCGGATACATTGGAAACCAATGGGTTGAATGGGGTTGGTCACTCCACAGTGAACTTGGGTCTGGGTGCACAGCTCTCAGCAGCAGTGTTCACTGACAGAGAAACACCACCACTCTTGCCCCACTGGCACAGGGTCTCACACCCATTGTTCTCCGTGCAAGCTACATCTGGGCTAATGCTCCTCCTGACTGGTTCACTGGGAGCACAGGATCACCCTGCTCCTGCACAGACAATGGTGCTGGAGAAAGTGGTCCACGTGTGGGGTTGGTGGCATTGGCACAAGGGTCAATGTTGTCTTGGATGAAGGAGTCACAAAGGGGATAGCACAGGTCCCCATGGTGCCTGTGCACGAAGTCTTTTGACCATGCAGGCCTTGGGCTCGTGGGGGGCTGTGCAGTGTGGACATGGCAGCTCTGGGGATGAGCTGTTATCCCCCCCTCCCCAGCTCGCCTGTTGCAGTCTCCCAGCATCAGGGGTCAAGGGGCTGCGTGACTCCCACCTTCCACCCACCGTGTCCCCTTTGGTGGAGCAAAACAAGGAAGCTTTTATCCAGCCAGGCCTTCCCCAGGCTGTCCATGCTTTCAGCATCTTTCCTTGAGCATCTCATTTGCATTTGGCATCTCCTAGCCATTTGATGGCTGCTCACACCCTCTTGTGGAGATGCAGCAAAGCAGGGCTGTTCCCAAACTAATGCCTTCCTCATCCCCGTTGCCTGGGCACGTCCCTTCCTGCAGGCCCCCCGAGAGGGGCAGCTGAGCCACAGTACCCCTGAGGTCCCCTCTGCTGGGCCCGGCAGGGTGAGCCCCAGGGGGAAGCAGCCCCAGGGGATGATTGCCAGCTGGCTCGGGGCATGGTGGGGAACACGTGGCTCACACTGTCCCCCCCCTCGGTGTGTGTTTTGCAGGCTCAGACCCAAGAGCTGGAGGAGTTAAATAAGGAGCTGAGGCAGTGTAATTTGCAGCAGTTTATTCAGCAGACGGGGGCCACGGTGACCGTCCTGCAGGCCAGGTCCGAGGAGGACGCCCAGCCGGAGCCGAGCCCGTGCGAGCTGCCAGCCTACCGGAGAAACGGAGGTCAGCACGCTGCCGCTGGCTCGGCCAGGGGGCTGCTCCGCGGGACCCCTGCCCGCTCCCTGCCTCCTTCTCCCAGGGGTCACCCCCAAAGCTGACCAGCTCTGCCCTGGGCACTGAGCTTAGGCAGGTGGGGGTTTGTGTGCTGACATGGCAGTCGCTCACCACTCCAGGGGGTTTCAGAGATTTGTCACCCTCGGGGCTCCTTCCCCCTCCCTGTTGAAGCCTGGGGGCTGCTTGTAGACATGCACGGGAGTTGGATTCTGCATTGCTGCTTTTGGGGCTGCAGGGAGCTTTCCTTTGCAGCCTTGCTCGTGTCACTACAGCGGCTGCAGCAAAAGGCAGGTGGCTGAAGGCCAGTGTCAGTCCCCGAGGGCTGTGGGCTGGTGGGGACATGCTCTGGCCTCAAATGACCTTTCTGTGTTTGATGAGGGAAGGGTGGTGCCCAGGGCATCCTCACAGGCATGAGAGGAGGTGGTGGGGGGGTTCTCATGGAAAGGGACCTGGTCATTTCTCCTCCGGAGCACCCGGAGTGGGTGACGTGGCTGCCCTGCGGCACTGCAGCGGCTGTGCCCAGCGAGCATGGGAGGCTCGAACCCCGTCTGAGCCGGATGTTTTTCCCCATCCTGCAGGTTTTTCTCCCACCACTGGTACCGACTTGCCTCCCCAGGTCAGCAGCAAGCAGCTCCTCGGCCATCCCAGGACCCTGCCGGAGCCCCTGGTGTCCAGCCTGAATCCCGAGGGTGCGTATGTCCCAGTGGGGCCCTGGAGCATGAGCCGGTCTGCAGAGGATGGGTGGGAAGAGGGGAGAGGCTTTTGCTGCCCAAAATGGGCTGCAGAGAGCAAGCGTGTGCTGGTGGTGGGAGGCCAGAGCTATTTATAGATGCCATTAGGAAGCGCAAAGCTCACACTCCAGCAGTCTCTGCTCTGCTGCCAGGGGCTCACACGCTCTCTGCCCTGCCAGGAGCTGTGGAGGATGGTTCTCATCCCCTCTCCTGCCACTCCGTGTCCTCCAGGGTTAAGACTTTGCTCTTGCTTGGGGAGAACTTGTCTCCTGTCTTTTACAGGAGTTACTTTTGCTCCATCTACATGACCGGTTCATCCCAAAACGCTTTCTACCTCCCGTGGCTCTTTTGTCACCTTGCGCCTGTTTTTTGGGTGCAGCAAAACAGAGCTGTGGTAGGGACACCTACCTGCTGTGGTGATGCTGCCTCCACCCCGGCACCCTACTCCCACCCATGCCACCCTTGCCTCAGCAAAGCCCTACTGCCATCCTCCTCACAGCCCGATACACCCACCCCCATCCTTCAGGACACTGCGGCAACTGCGTTCCCATCTCCTGGCCCAGGCTCTGTGCTCACATACATCCTGTTTTCCTCTCCCCTCTTTGCAAGTGGTTACCCACCATGGTAGGACTGCTCAGGTGGTTTTTTTCCTCTTGTCTTGCAGTTGTATCAACCAGGCAGAGCATCTGGAGGTAGAAGAGCCCAGGCAGCGGAAGATCAATTGCCTTCAAAGTGTAACTGTATAAATAAACCATATTATATATATATATATATATATATTTTATATTTTTTTTACTGCTTTATATTGTGAATGGATGTGGATGGCCAGACAGAATATTTTTACAGACTGTAAAGTAAAACTAGAGACTGACAACACAAAGCAACCCTTGTCCTCTGAGGATGAAAGCGACTCCCTTCTATTATTTTTTAAGCAGTTTCTATATTGAACAGAAAACAGCGGTGCACCCATTCTGCATAGCCTTCTCAAAAGACCCATCGTGCATTTGGAGAATTCCTTGTTCCTTTGACTAGGGGAGCGAAGCTGCAGTGGAGACCTGCATGGAGGCTCACCTGGATGGAGCAAATTAACAGATTTTACAGCAACTCGTCACAGCAAGTGGGCCATAACAAACAGCCTCTTCACTGGTGGCAAGGGAGGCCCAAAAGCAGCTTTAAGACATTTCTGGCCCCTCTTTTATATATATATATATATTATAAGAAATCTGTAGGAGAAACCCACTTTCGATGGTGCCACGGACCATGCTTCAAGGAAGCACACAGCAGGAGCTTGTTGTTCTTAAATTAATCTTTCAACTTTTTAAAGTAAAAAATTGCAGAATGAGCCCTTCCCTGGTGGTGGTGTGAGTAGGGAACAGGACCAAAATACTTTGGTGACATTTTCCTGATATTTTAATTTTTCTTTTTTTTTAAATTTGATGGCCAGTAATTACCATTTTGTTCATCTGTCCTGGTGGGTCACCTTGTATTTTAATTGCAAAACCAAAGCGGGTTTGGGGAGGGGATGAGTTTGTCTGGGAGATCCCTGAGCCTGTTTTCAATGTGTTGTAAGCGAAAAATGTGACTTGGGCACAGCGTTCACCGTCAAACCCCGCTTCCCCCCGTGCGAATGTAAACCCCGTGCGCCGCAGATCCCGTTTTCAATAAATCTTTGGGAAAGGATTTGAGCCAGGCGAGTGTGAGTGTGCTGTTGTGGCCAGGGTGAGCTGTCCCTGCTTCGGCGCCCGACGGACGCGTCCGAGCGGTTTGCGCGCCCCGCAGCTGCCTCTTCCATTTCCAAGCCATCTCTTTCTATTTGCCGAATTAAGGCTGTGAGTATTTTATAACTGACTGAATCTTATGCACACAGTGCTCTTTTCTTTTTTTTTTTCTTTTTTTTCTTTTTTTTTTTCTTTTTTTTTTTTTTAATCGTGAAGTGCTTTACAACCAGGGGATGCAGCTTGTCTCTGGTGAGATGTGGCCGTCTCTGGGATGAAACATGGCAACATTTTAATAATGCACAGCAGCAGCTCAGAGCATTTTAGGACAGGAGGCAAAGGGGGTGGTGCTCGGCTGCAGACAGGAGCAGGTAAGGGGAAATTTCCCATTTCCCTCCAAGCCCCTTTGTCTGCACCTGGATAACAGCAGCCAGGAATGTCAGCTCTTGCTGTCCATCACCATCTCCCCTGACCTTCTGCTGGGCTCTGGTCCCTGGGGACATCTTCCCCTCTCAAAGCTGATTTTCAAGGTGCCACCACAGCCCAGCAGGCTGATCAAGTAATATTAAAGGATTCAATTTAGTTTTGCTGGGAGATCTACTGGTACTGCTGTGTCTTAGGTTATGACTGGAATGCTGCCACAGTGGGGAGATGAAGTTTCAAAGTTGCCTTTTTTGAATTGAGGCTTTTGGGGTTTTTTTTGGGTGGGTTGTTTTTCAAGCTCCTCCTCACCCTCCTCCTTAAATCATGTGTCTCACAGAAAATTAGTTAAAAACGTGTTTGTTCCATGCAGCTGCATTTAGTTTCTCCCCTGCTTGTTTGTTTTTTGGGCTTCGTGTGCTTTTTTCTTTTTTGGACTCTTGCTTTTAAAGATTGTGCCTTGCAAAGAAGTGGGTGATGGACATTGTAAAGAGCATTTCAGTGCTGCCTGGGGGAGGGAAAGCAGGTTTAGAAAACCCGCTTGCCTTGGACATGGCTGGATTTCAGTGTGTTATGGGATATCCTCTGTATATCCCAAAAAGCTGACTTCTGCGGGTTTAAAGTGGATCTTTCATTTTTGGGGCTACATTTGTAGCCTTCCATTCTGCAAAATAAACAGGAATAAAGAGAAAAGGGTCATCACTTATGGTACCTCCAAATGGGGGCAGAAAATTAACTTGAATGTCTGTGGGGGATTCTTTCCCCCTCTGTTAACGATTATATATTATTGGTTTTGCAGGTTCAGTCATAATCGCACAGGCCAAACCAGCACCAGTCTTTCCCGGAGGCAGGTGTGGGAGGGTGTGGAAAATAAGGATTTAAAATACATCACAGCAGATTTGGCCGTTCAACTGATGCCCCTTGGCTGGCATGCAGGATTTGGAACTGTTGCATGGGTGGGAGACAGAGTAGCTGGACTGTGTCCCCCCACTGAGGTCTGATAACCAGGCACGGGGTTAGCGAGAGTGCCGTGACCAGGGGCTGTTTTCAGCTCAACACTGCGTCTCTTTGCAGATTCCCTTCATTTCGTGTCTTACAAGCCATCACCCCAGCTCCTGCCTAAGCCAGCAGTGTTTCGCAAGGCAATAAATTACTTTGATTATCACCTCTGTCCCTGCTGCGGTGCACGTGAGGGAAGGGTGGTGACCAAACTCGTGTGTCACCTCGGGAGCTCCCAGCCGAGGGTGACCTATATTCCTGCGGGCTCCGGGGCGAGTGCGCGGGTCCCCGCCTGTTATTTAACGCGGCGAGGCTCAGTGCCCGCTCCCCCGCCTCCCCGCTTTTATCTGCTCTAAAGTCAGTGTCAATAATACATTTCTGCCATTGAATATTTTATTGATGGTTTGACTTTTTTTTTGCTGCTCGCAATTCCCATTTCAAGGCTGCGTGATTGTTCCTAATTAAAATTTTATGCCCTGGGACAAGCCTTCTTGCTACAGTGGAGATGATGCTGTCCTTTTCTAGGCCACTACAGAGTGGTAGGAAGAAATTACCATTACCCATTGTTGTAAGATTAAAACAAAGCAAATAAATTATTGTTTTCTCCCTTAAAAAACAAACCAAAAGCCCTGTACGGCGTGTACTGGAGAGAGAACAACTGGCTGGCGGGCAAGGCAGGGATCCAAGCGTGCAGGGTGGCTCGAGGATGCTGTGCCTGGCTGCACAGGGACTTGTGTCCCCGTGTCCCTCAGGCGCTGTGGGCAGCTTCTTCCTTCCCTGGAGGGGGTGGGAATGGACTTCAGAGCTTCTCTCTCCTCGGATGCTTCTCCTGGCTAGCTCCAGTGCCACCCAAACATCACAAAGTGAAGGATATACCTGTTTTTCACTGGTAAGCAGCCCCACTTTTTTTTGTTGGTTTGTTTGTTTTTTTTAATGAATCTGCAGGTTCTGTCAGCACAAGGCACCATTCAGAAGAGTATTTCAGCCACCTCCAACCTCCCTGGCGCCCTTTTCCTGGCTGCACTACCTGATTTTTTTTAATATTGAGTAAGAAAAACGGCCCCCAGCTCCTGGCTCCTCTATCCTGGACTGTCAGCTCCTCACCACCCTCATCAGATGGTGGTCTGGGTGCCAGCACAGTTTCTTCAGGGCAACACTGCTGCAGACACTTGAGCCATCCCCAAGTTGCAGTTATGTATTTGTACGAGTTCCTGGGTGTTTGGGTTTGGGGATTTTTTCCCTCCCCTCAATTTCATCTAGAGTGCTAGGAGCATTTGTGCTGCCTCCCAGCCCCTGGATTTGGCAAGCAGCTTTTAAAGCACACACTTCAGCACCAGTTACATAAGGAAAGGTGTGAATGTCTGGAGGAGAAAATGCCTGTTGGTTTTGCTCCCCAAGTGGTGTACAGATGCTCTGCTGCTTGCTCTTGGCTGCACAGCTTCTACCAGCAGAGTTCATTGTAGATGAAGAAGAGCTGTTTGAACTGGCATGTGTGTCCATGCAGGGAGCATTGCCTGCTTCCTATGATGATTTTTCTTTCTCCACCTCAGAGTGCAGACTGACTGCATTCTACCTTGCCCTGGAAAAAAAAAAGTCATAAAGCACTAGAGGAGGCTGGGAAATTTTCTTGTTTATGGATGAGCAAGTTTCTCTCCCAATGGAACCTCCTGCCAGCAGAATTTTTTTTTTTAGGATGTATTATATAAGTCCCTGCTTGCATTTAACTAACTGACTTCCTCTTAAACAATTCATGTACTCCTTCTATTCCTCATAGGGCAGCTTGCTCCTTCAGTGAGGCTCACCTGACACTGGGATGTGTTATGTACAGAACACAACAGGCACTTCTTAGCGTGGTGCTTGAAGTGTAAGGCCTGTTCCCTTCCCTCCATGAAGAGCTGAAACAAGAACAAAATCTCTGAAGAGCACAAAGAGTCCCCTCAGCTCAACAGGCCTGAAATTCAGCATCTTCCCCCTCCTGTAAGGCACTCCCCTGCCTCTCACCAAAAATCTCACAGTTCTGAGCAAAAGCACATGACTACTCTTCTAACCAAGCTAAGTACTATCTTACAAATCTGTTTAGTACCTACTGAAAAATATGGAATCAAGGAGCATTGCAGCCCTGGTGTATTTTCTCATTGCTCAGGAGCACCCTGCAGCTAGGCCAGGACAGAAGGGCTGATGTTGGGTTTTCTGCTCGAGGGACAATCATGTCACACCCTTCTGCTCTCCTTTACAAGCCACCTTCACCAGCCACAGAGGCAAAATAAGAGATGGGAAGAACCAGGCATGCAGTGCAATCAGACACATCACTGAGAAGGCACAGCTTTCCTCTTCACCTGGTCTGATGCCCTGGATTACAGTAATCAGCACTCAAACACCGGTTTTGCACATTTATTGAAGACTTGAGGTGACAGCACAGCAGGTTAGTTTTGAATCATGCCAGAAGAATGTTAAAAACAGGAATTGAGCTGGATGCTCCCCCCACTTACTGGAGACACAACACAAAAAGGGCAAAACCAAACAAACATCACTTCAACCCCTTCCTTTTGCTTACTGGAGCTGAACAGGATGGTTCCATTGGTAGCAGGAAGTCGGAAGCATTCATCACACCATAGTGCTGCTCATGGGAACTGGGACAGGTCTTGCCAGGTGACCTGCAGAGCTGCTTCTGCCAGCGGCATCTCCCAGGGGTAAGTCATCAGCCAGCACAGTCCCAAACGCAGGGCTGTTTATTCAAAGAGAAACAAAGCAGCACCTTCATTTTCAGACACAGGTTTGTTACATGCATGGTCACCTATAAAATGGGTGGCAGGGGACTGTGGTCTTCAGTTTCAGCTCTCAGACACACTCCTACAAGGATGGATTTTGCATCAGGTTTCCCTCTCTCCCTTTCTCTGAGTAGCTACACTGTGCTCCTGCCTGCTCGGGATCAGCAGTGGGAAGATGCTGTAGGTGCAGCTAGGGAAGAAAAAAGCAATCCTGGGCTGAGACAGCTGTGAACTTGTCTGCTCCCCATTAAAAAAAAAAAAAAAAAGGCCCATTCGGCTTCTGAACAAACATGAAAGCATCTTGGGTAAATTCAGTTGGGTTTTAAGCACTACAAAAACACAGAGCACAGAGGGAGCTGAGTTTTCTTGAGAGGAGCAGATGTTCCTCTGGGATCCAGAAGCAGAAATGACAAGAGATAGGGACAGGCAAAATTTCTCAGAGAGACACTTCACCAACAAAGGACCTTGCTCTGCCTTTCGTGCAATTAACTACTTATTGACCAGTGCACTGGCAATTCCTTCAGATCAACCCTTTACAACAGCCCATGAGAGAAGCCCCAGGAGTAGGGGGAATACCTGAGCCCTTTTAGGGAACCTCAGCAGCTGCGGAGGTGAATCCTAGCTGGTTATTAGGAACTTCAGCTGACAATGAACCTGTGCTTCTCTTCAGAAAAGACACTTTTCAACTACCCAGCTTCTTCACCAGCCGAAAAATCACAAGAGATAACTTTGCAGGAGAAGCCATCTGCTTCGTCACTTCCTCCGTTTTTGGTGACAGCCACCCTGGGTGGCTGGAAAAGTCCCTGCCTGGCTCGCCTTCCTGTTCCCCAGGGCCATGAAGTCAGTCCCCTACATGACATCACAGCACATCGGGCAAAGGCAGCTCTGCCAATGCCCAGCCAGGGCCGGGGCGCCAATAGAGCCCTGGCACAAGATGAAGAAAACAGCGAGCAAAGGTGAGGGGCGGGATGGAAAAAAAAAATAGTAACAAAAAAGGAAAGTGAGGCTCGTTTCTGCTTTTCCTTTAGCAGACTAGAGAGTCTCTCTTTAAATGTGACTCATCCAGGGCAATACTAGGCAGAGTTTCTTCTATTAACACACCCTTGGCAATAGCAGTTCAGTTAGTCACTGACTGGGTCTCAAGACGTCACCGGCCGGGATGATGCGTCTCTAACTTGGTACGGAGTCCGCTAGCCCTTATTTACTTTGGAGAAGAGTAAGAGAACGGAGATGGGGGCACGCCATCCCTCCTGAACAACTTTACCACCAACTATTCGCGCCCAAATGCCGACAAGGCCCGTTCCCTCCATCTCCGCAGCCACCGGACACACCGAGCCCCGCTGCAAGAATCTTTTCGCCCTCCCCGGTGCAAGTGCGGCCGATCCTGGAGCGCTCCCGGCAGCGCATGGGGGCCCGCAGAGCCGAGGATGGAGAACCGCTGGAGGCAGGACAGTGGCGACGGCTGGGGGAGCCGACTCCTTGGCACGCCGGAGCCCCTCACCTGGCCGGCCGAGAGGGCTGGAGGGCGTCGAGGCTTCGAGGCTGGGTCCGGGGAGGCGAGGCGGCCGCACAGCGATGTCCGAGGAGCAGGTTAGCCGCTGTCACACGCACAGTGGAGTCGCCGAGAGCACAATGTGCGTTAGTCAGTGGCTCACCTGCTCCTGGAGGGTGACGGGGGGCGGCGGGGCCCGCCTGCAGCACAGGAGACACCGGGCAGCGCGAAGGATGGGGTGCGGGAGGGGGGAGCCGCGCCGTGCCCGGGCTCCGCGGCGCGTGGGGCTGTAGCTCTGCGCTCCCACCCCCGGGACAGGCTGGCCCGTGCGGCCCCGGGGCCGGCGGTGCCCCGCAGCTCCGGAACGGGGGGAATCCCTCCCCGGCGCGGCCGCCGCTCACCTGCGCTCCCGCCGCCGCCGCCGCCGCCGCCAACTTCTCGCTCTGCCCCGGCCCGGCCCACGCCGCGCGCCGCGGCCCCTCGCCCCGCCCCCCGCGCCGCTCCAGCCAATAGCAGCACCGCGCGCCCGCCCGCCGGCCCCGCCCCCGCGCCGCTCCAGCCAATGGCGACCCCGCCACCGCCCGCCGACGGCCGCGGCGGGGCGGGGCCGAGCGAGCAGGCGCCCCCCCGCCCCCCCGGCGGTGACAGCGGCGGGCGCGGCGCGTTCGCTTCTGCACGTCGCTGCTGCTGCGGGGAGGAACCATTTGTACCTGTTGAGCCGCCTCCCGCTCACCCCGCCCCGCCGACCCCCGCCCTCCCCGCCCCCCGCCGTACCGCTGGGGCCGGCGGACGCCGGCGGCGCCCCTCTGCCTTGCCGCCGCCGCCCGCGAGGAGCCCCTTCCCCACTGGACCCCCATGGCCCCGCCACTCGTCTCCCCCTTTCCCCTTCGTCCCCTTTCCGCCCCCGCCGCAGCCCGGCCCATGGTACGGCCCGCCGGGGCCGTGCCATCAGGGCAGTGTCGGGGCGCACGTAGGCGGTGCGGGAGGGACGGGGCGAGGGGGCGGGGGGAGAGTCGGGGTGTCCCCGGCCGCCCCCGCCACTGCCCCCTCTCCCCTCGCTACATCAAATGTCACCGTGTCACATTAATTTTTTGTATGATTTCCCCCTCCGTTGTTCTCCGGTGGGTTGGGCGTGTGGCGAGCCCCAGTGCCCCTCGCAGTGTCAGGGGGTGGAGGTGGTCCCTCGGCCCCGGCAGTCTGCTTCCAGCAACTTCCCCCCAAAAAAGGGACGTGCAGTTGGAGGTTTTCTGTACATCCTCAGTGTAACAGCGCTCACCTTCTCATGGGGCGAGCTCGCTCCCGCCCATCACCCTACAAGCCGCAGCCAAGCCAACGGCTGGAATGCTGAAAATTTTAGTGCACCTCAAGGAGGATTTGCCAAGCACCAGAGACAGAGCTTTATGGATGGGCGCAGCGCTGTCCCGCAGTGGGAAAAGCCTTGTTTGGAGACTCAGGGAGGCAGGCGTCGAGTCTGCAGGCTGGCTCCCATCTGTCACACACGCCCTTCTCAAACAGATCGGAAACGAGAGCGCGTCTGGGGGAGCGGGCGCGTTTGTTGTGACCCCCCGCTTCATTCATACTGCTGTTGGGCAAGAAAAAACACTTCGTGTGCGGATGTGGCCAGTGACCAAACAGCAGCCATATGCCTCATCCCTGGTGAACTGATAATGCGTGCTGTCCGGCAAAAGGCACGAGCTCTGCATCCCTTCTGAAACTTCCTTGGCATCAGCTGTCCCGGCTCCGACGAGTGTTTTGCAGTCTGGAGCAAGATTTGGAAGCAAAACCCAGCGTGGGCTCCCTGGTGGCAACTCCCCATCGAAAAGATTTCCTTACGTGTTTTTGCTGGAGCGCTTTTACGCTCATCCGTGGCTCTGCTCTCCCATTGACGGTGTGGAGGGGGGATGGGGGGACAGCCCCTCTTCTGCGTGACAGCCCGCACAATGACAGGCTGTCTCTGTTGTCATTTTGTGTGCATGTTATGTGGGGGGGTTTTGTTTTCACCCAGCAGCCGTAGGGGAAAAGTCACGTATTTTACATCTTCCTCAGCACAGGGTTAGTGCTTGGATTGGATAGAAATATTCCGCGGAGCACACCGACCCCTCCACCCTCCGGGCGTGAGCAACACAAAAGAAGGCACAGCCATGGAAAATACTTTTTTTCTAAAAAATAGGTATTTTTGTGGGGAGTAACGTGGCTGGGCACTGCCCTGACACCTCCCTGCTGCTTCTGCCAGCTGCTCTACATGGTATAGGACACACGTGCTGTTGCCTCTTGTGCTCCACCAAGTCCTTCTTCTTCCAGGCAGTACTATACATTCTAGGTTTAAAAAAAACCCTCCCGACTGCAAGCACACAGGGAAGAAGTGTGTTTTGAAGTGGTGCTTGCACAGCTGTCTGACGGCCCAGCCAAGCTCTGGATGTTGCTTGGACCTCCCTGACGGCTGTGCTGAGCCATCCAGCATGGAGCAGGGCCGGCGGAGCGCACGGCGGGCAGAGGATGCGCTGCTGCGGCGGGCGAAGCGCTCGCCTGCAGTCCGAGCGAAGGGCGCACCGGGCCCTCGCTCCGGAGGTGCCATCGTCCGCGTGTGTAAAGGAACGGCGAGACCGCCCGGCTCCCGGCATGGTTACTATTGCCCTGGCAAGGCCCTAGGCCCAGGGGCTTCGCTACAGCGCTGATGGGTTTGCCCTCGGCCCCCGCTCCCCTCCAGCTCCAAACGAGTTCGTGGCTCAGCTCTTAATCTCTGGGATGAAATGTCCTGCTGACACGGCCGGTGCTGTCCCGGGGAGATCTCCCGCTTATCCCAGCCCTGCAGCTCTTCCCTTTGTTCCCAGCTGGCTTTCAGTCCCCGCGGCGGTGCCAGAGCCACGATGTGTGCAGTGACAGGGAAGCGCATTCGCGGACGGCGGGAGAGCGTCACGGGCTGCGCTCCGTGCTGTGCCAGTGCCGCTGTGCTGCGCCCATGGACTCGGGGAGGAATCCAAGTGGGAGATCATGCCCCCAGTCTTATCTCTGGAGGCTGGCAAACCCCGCATGAACTAACGTGCAAATAAGAAGTTGCCTTTCTGCACGCAGATCTTGCCTTTTCCAACACGAGGCAGTGCGTGCTCACCGGCTGGGGCATCACCGGGGCTTTCGCCCTATTCCCTCCCGTTTCGCCCCTCTTTCAGGCCTCGAGCGGGCAAGGCAGCAGCACGGCTGGCGCAGGTTTTGCTCCGCTCTGTGTTCTCTGGAAAAGGACCTTGTTTTCTCCCCGGCCTCCGTCTGATTCCTGACAATGGCCCGAGTGTCTGCGAGGACACGCACGTTCGCTCTGGGTCACGTCCGCCTGCAAGCAGAGCCTGGGCTGCGCTCCTCTTGCCGGCGGACAGCCGAGGACAGCCCGGGCAGAGCCCCACGGCTGATGGAACAGCGCGAAACCAGCCCTTCCTCCTCTACGTGCGTGCGCTCACCCAGCGCCACGGGAACATTTGGGTCGGGCCCAGCCGCGAGTAGTTAGAGGGGGAAAAAACCACGGCGGTCTGCGAGAGCTATTTAGCACTGATCCGTGTCCTCACGGACCGCACGGGCCGGACCGAGCTGCGCCAGGATGCTCCCAGCCCCGACAGACAGCGCCCGACGGAGCGGAACAGAGCATCCCTGGCCTCGCAGCACGCTGGCCTTTGCGCCCCGCTTTCCTTCCACAAAGCTTGGAGACACCGGCGGAGGGATGCCGGTCACCCCTGCCAACCCTGTTTCCATGGAGCAACCGGGAGCGGCCGGAGCGGGACCGGCGCTGCCCGCGGGTACCGAGCGGTGCGGCCCCGCAGTGGTACAGCCCGCGCGCCCCTCCGCAATGGTTCATCCCCGCGGCCGCTTTCCTCCCCGTCACCCGAATGGTTCGCCCCGCCTCCCCCCCCCCCGCCGCAGGCGCGGTGGTTCCGCCCGCTGCCGCCCCGTGACCCGCCAGTGTTTCCACAGCGCTTCCGGGGCAGCGGCGGCCGCGGGTCCTGGATGTGAGCGGGCGCCGGGCTGCTCCCGACCGGGATGTGAGCACCGGGGCTGCTCCTCGGTGAGTGCCCGGGGCGGCCGGGGAGCTGGCCGGGGCCTGCGCGGGCGGGGGCCGAGCTGTGGGAGTAGGCGGAGCGTCCGCCCCCCTGCCCCGGCGGGGAGCTGCCCCGGTCGCTCCTTTAGTGTTGTTCCTGTAAACAGCGGCGACGGCAGCGTGTTTGTGGGGTTGTTGTCCTACGGGACACGCCTCGGCGGGAGGACAGCCCCGGGTCGGGCTTCCCGGTGCTCCCGGGATTCCCGCGGGATGCAAAAGGGCCGAGCGGGCTCGGGAGCACCTCGACTTGGGAGCACTCCAGCTGCCTTTGCTGCGGCGAAGGCCGAAATAAATGTACAGTGTACGTGTATAAATCTAGTGAGGGCACTGAACAGAACCCCAAATGCTTGAGGCGTGTTGTGTCCGCGCCTCTCCCCTTTCCCCCCTCCCTTCCTCCCTCTTCCCACCCATTCCCGCTGTGTGTGGTGCACACACGGGTGTTGCAGAAGTTATCAGCTATTTCAGCCAGCTGACAAGTACAAATGAGGAGCTGCGTGCAAGCTTCTCCTTTTTAAAAATCGTGCGTTAGCTTAACACATTTAGCCTTAAAAACTTTGCCTTGAGGGAACTGTGCTTAAGGTGTAAGTGTTGTCACTGGTGCCTTGCCTTGGCCGCCCCACTCGGTGACAGTGGGATTTTTGTAGTTTCATTTACTGTTTTTCCTGCAGGGTGTTGCCACATAGTGTGTTGTCGGTGTGTTTCAGGGGTGTCTGTTGTGTTATTTCCTTTCCTGTAACGTCGGTGGTTCTTCCTCCGTAGGGCTGTGCACAGAATATGAAAGTGTGTGAGCTTTTTGTTTGGGTTTGTTGTTTTTTGTCGTGGTTTTTTCTTTTCCCACAGTCATGCCCATGAACAGCCGGGGAAGCTGTAGCTAAAAATGGGGCTTGTGTGAAAGACTGATGCTGAAAGGGAGCTCGCCAGTAAGGGCGACTCCTCCTAAGAAAAGAAGCCTGTTAAGAAAGAGGAGGATGTGCAGAGTTGGAACGTAATTAATTCGCAGGTGGAAGCAGAGCCAGTGGCTGCAAGGAATTGGAGGCTGGGAATTCCATTGAGCTTGGCTGCTGCTTTGAATACAGAGGTACAAAATGCTTAGCTGCTCCTCGGGGTAAGATGCTCTGTTTTCAAAGTGCTTTTGCAAAGCCAGTGTGTTGCTTTATTTGCATTACGAACTCCCCAAAGAGTGTGGTGTCAGCTCCTGGGGAAGCTTTGGTGGACAGTTTTCATTCTGGAATTCAGGGTGGCTAAATTTAGGGCAGGGCTAGGATGGGTGGCAGATAAGCGCTTCCTTACCTACCCCAGGATTAATTTTCTGTGGTTTATCTATTAGGTTCTTAGGTGCTTCCACTTAAATTATTGCATAGGCAGTTCTGGTGGTGGTATTTAAGAGTTAATTTATTTTTTTTTTTGTAATTTAAACAGGGATCTAAATTTAGATTTAGGGGACTTTTTTAAAGCTCCCTGTGCATGCTAGATTGGCAGTGCACGACTCTGGGCTGTAGGAGTGTCTTGTTAATCTGAATTATTTCCCTGCCAAGCTGTCTTAATTTACCTTTGGAATGTGGTGATGGCAGATAGTAGTCACACCATAACCAGATTTTTTCCAACTGGGTACAACAATGATTTTGCCAACTCTTATTTTTTTTCTGTCCAATGTAACATACGAAATTGGAAACAAAGTTAAATGATTTCTCATGTGTGACATTGCTTTGCCGGAGAGAACTGAATTATTTAGTTGGTTGGGGGAAAAAAAAAACAAAGCCAAGAAAAAACACAACTCAACCCCTCCCCCCAGCAAAGCAGATGTGTCAGTGAGAACTGAAAGCCCATAGGTTTTAAAATTTAGTAGGCTTGAACCTGGTTATAAGTGGTCTTTACAACATGGTGGTTTGGTAGCGGCCCATGAAATTAGATCAGCATTCAAAACCATCCTGTGAGAAAATTCTGTGAGAAACTTTTCTTCGCCTGTGAATCATCCTGAGTGCTACCCAAGCAGATGAAAGTAAATGCCTTCTGTAGCAGCTCTTCTGTTTCTAAAAATTGTGGAAACTACATAAGAAGTTGGTGGAGGAGGAGATGGGCTGGTGCTAGGAGGGAAAGTGCCTGTGTCTGGGAGAGGGGCTTGCTGGTGTAGCAGCTCTGTGGGAGTTGTGTCCCAAAGGCGAGATGGAGCTCCAGCATCCTTTGCAGACTGGGCCTCCTCTGGATGGCTGGGAACCTGTGCTTGCCTTCACGCTAGAGCAAATGTACTCAAAGTACATTAAAATACTGATTTGTGGTAATGCATAAGGGCTTCAGTTCAAAAAGCTACATGTTTGCTGAAGTGCTTGTTTGATGAACACTTGTTTTGGAGGAAGCACTTAATCTTCTCTATTGTTGAAGCCAACAGAAAGCCCTGTTGCTAATACAGCATGAAGATAGTATTTGTAATTGCTCTTTGATTGTAGTGTTAAAATGACTTAAGGCATCTCTGTGTGAAAATGTAATCTATCTTAATAGCAAAGCCTGGGCTTACAGCTTGTCCTGCAGCAGAGCCTGTGCTGCCACAGGGACACAGCAGAGCAAACCCGATTTGGCCTTACTGAGGTTGTGTTTGGGGAAGGAAACCTACGGCGGCAGAAAGCGCTGGTGCGAGTAAAGTGATCAAACACCTGCCATGTACTCGTTGCTTCTGTGGTTTAATGTTTGTTTAGGGTATTCTGAAAGATAATTTGAAAACAGGGGTACGTTAAGGAGGAGGATGGTGGCTGCCTTCAGCCAGCCTTGTGTGCAAGCTGTAATCTGAACACTGGATAGATGTGCTGTGCGAGTGGATGAAGCACCTGCCCAAGGAAGTGAGGTGGGGGTTGCTATAAACATCAGTGGTATTGAGTGCAAGACAAAGGATCTCTGGCCAGATTACCCTGCATCTGTGTTCCATCCCGAATTCCTCTGAATAGACTTACACAGTAGGATGCAGAAGGGAGGATTGGTGCATGTGAGAGCTGCTTGCAGCTGAAGGGCTGTATGGAGAGTACTGCACACCATGGGATTTTCCAAGTGACCAAGCAGCGAGGGGCTGGGGACAGGCACAGGGCATGTCCTTCACACCCCCAAAACTAAAAGCAGATGTAGTTGCCTGAGTCAAATTGTCTTCAGGGCTAACTGGTTGCTTTGTAGCAGTCCAGCCTTTTGTGTTACAGAAGTGCAGAGTTAAGGTTTGCCTTGGAGGAACGACTGCCATTCCCTCCTCAACCAAACTTCTTGCTTAACATAATAATAAAAATGCTTTCCATCTATTTTGTATTTGCTGGTTCTGGCTCAAGGGGGTTAGAAAAATTCTGATGTGGTAAGTGCTGGATAAAACGGGGCTTTTGTGCAGGTGGATGAACTCTCTGAAGTGTATCATGAATGTGTTTGTGTTTCACAATGCCAATTTGTTTGAAATGTCTCCCATGAAAAAAACAAAAAAACAACTTGGAAATGCTGCTTATTGTTCTTTAAAAATAGAAGGAGACTCTCACGTTAGGTGTATAGTCAACCATGGTTTCCCTCTTTTTCTTAGGAGCAGCTGCCCAGTTTGGAAAAGGTTGTTTGTAAAGTAGTATTTGTGATGTACTTGGAAACCTCAAATTCGCTTCATCTCTTCATCGCTTGGTTTCTCCTTGTCAGTTCCCAGCTATCCACAAAGCAGACTCTTTTTACTGACAGGATCTGAAGACTTGATTGTTTGCTGCAATACCAGATTTTCTTTAACTCGGAGTTTTGCCTCTGAGCAAAGTACAAGCTTGCATTTGCAGCATAAATATGTCAGTTTAGATTGTCAAGTCACAAGTGCTGATTCGTTCGTCTCTGTGCCTAAAGGATAGCTTTCCATGGGGTAGCAAGGCAAAAATAACACTGGTAGTGGTTTTATTCCACCACGGTGAAGAAATGCATGCTGTTTGCAAATGTAGCAAAGTGTATGTTGCTCAAAACTTTGGCTCATAGGAATAACTTTTTGAAACAACCATCTTTATTGCTTTGCTTTTAAGGAAGACTGGAGAGCAGGGAAACAAAGGTGATGGCCATAATGAAATGGAGGCTTATCTGTGGTTTTTACTCCTCTTCAGTGGCTCAGGAGTGCCGTGGCTGGCTGGGTGTGGCAGTGTCACTCTGTTCCCACAAGGTGCCCATGGAGGAGTAGCCCAGGTTCTGCACAGCACCCAAATACACGGGTAAAACCCCTGCCTGCCACTGCCCTGCTGGGGGAATGGTGCTGCCAGTCCTTCCCTTGGTGTGTCCTGCCTGTCACGTCACCACAAATTTTGCATTGCTGTAGCTAACTGCGATTTTGGGAGGATATTGTATAATTGAGTTTCGGTTTGAATAATTCATACATACGCACTGCTGAAACTTGAAAAATTCTGAGTGTTTCTTTGTATTTTTTCAGTTGCACCATGGAGTGACTGGCTTTTGATGAGTCTTTGTATTTTCAGCCAACATAAATTGTTTTTAAACAGTTTTTTAAACACTCCTGTTAACAGCCACAAATTTAGCTAAAAATGTCAGCCTCTCTTTAGGCAAGATTCTTACTGAAGTTAGGAGAAATCTTTACAAGAACTTAGTTGTGTTGAAGCTTAATCTTCTTTCTGTTTAGCTTGTTGTTTTGTTTTGGTTTTTTTCCCTGAGCACTGAAGACTCCATTTTTAGTTTGGTCTAGTTTAGTAGAACCTACATTTTTAAGGCTCTCTGGTGCAGAGGTGTGCTATGTGGCTTAAAGGAGGAGTGTGCAAGCAAAGGTACAGATCAAGAGCACCTGAATAAAACATACTGTTTTGTTCCAAAAAATCTCTTAATATGCAAGATATGTAATGGGGAACAGGGAGAGTGGGAGAAGAGCACTTGATCGAAACTTCTTTACCACTCTCATGAAAGAATCCTTTTTTTCATAGTGAGATATGACACCTAGCTTTAACTGTTTGTTAATTATATATTTTCATTATTTGCTTATAGAAGCTTGCCAGGGGTCTGTCTGCCTTAATGATTTGTAGCATTATGTGTTAAAAGCTCTGGTTTAATTGTCACTATGAATTTGGATCATGTAACATCTCCCAGTATCTGTCAGTTTTACTGCCAGTCTGTGCTGATGCACAGTAATTAATGTGATTGCATTAATATGCATTAAATAAGGAATAATGGTTGTGGAGTCTCCAGCTTTTCTATTTCATGACAGAGCTGTGCAAAGGCTTTTTTTTTTTTTTTTTTTTTAAATAAAGGACCTAAACTACATAAACTTTATTCTTCTTTTCCATCAGGCAAGATGAAGTATTTTGATTTGAAACACGTAGTGTCATCCTGTTGGGCTTCGTTCAAAGGGCCTCTGGTCCTTTCAGTTTTGCAGTGAATTGCTGGTCCATGGGATGGTTTTAGTGTTTGTAGGTTTTCTGTTGCTATTTTGAGTGAGGAGTCCTGGTTATACCTTTTACTGTCATCCAGCAAAGATAAAAGACAAAGCTGAATCTTATTTCGTCCAGCTCAGCAGGGCTGTGAAGCCTCCCGGAGCAAGAGCTGCTTCCCTGCAGCCGGCTCGGAATGCTCGGTGACAATGTCCCTTCTCATGCTCAGGTCTCCGCAGATGTGTCGGCTGCTCTGTGCCAGCCTGGTGCCTGCCCCGCCGCTGTAGGTGCTGCCCCCGTGCCTCTGCCGCCCTGCAGGGATTCCCATGTCCCGCCATGGATGATGACAGCCAGGATGAGCTGATCAACAAGAACGCTGCTCTGGGAAAGGGCAAAAAGCAGTGTCTGGCTCTCCTCAGCGAAACAGGTAAGTGCTGCCTTGTAGGAATCGCTGCCTTGGGACGGTCGGGACTAACTCAGGCGCTCTCTTTATTCTGGTCTTAAAGTTTGCAGTTTATTTCGTAGGGCGTGGGTTTATATAAGGCCCTGCTGGGAACTGCAGCCGCAGCTCAGAGCAGGGCTGAGAGAGGGATAGAGTGAGAGTAAAAGAAGAGAGCTTAAGAAAGTAAGAAAGAAGAGAGTAAGAGCATAAAAGAGCTATTTTCCCGTTTACAATACATTAAATCTTCTTCTATGTTGAATATTCTAATTTCCACTAACCAATCTAATACAAGATACAAATTCTCTAACATTTGCATGCGACCTATAGGAATCACTATATTACCATGTTTTACTGCTTTTCTTATCTCTAAATTTAATCTGGGACCCTTCCTGCCGTGCCTAGGGAGGATGTCTGTTTGTTTCTTGGTATTTGCAGCATCTAGCATTATCTAAACAAAGGGGCCTTCAGGCATTCAGTTGCTTTCAGCCACACAGTCGAAAATTGCTATCATTTCTATTTCACTTATATTTTCCATATTCTCAAAGTCTTTTGCTAGGCACTCGTATTTATAAGGTTTTCCTAATTCATCCTTCCCAACACTGCCTCTCTGCACGTGTGCACCTTTCTGCTTCCAGCTTGCAGAACCTATTGATTTACCCTCAAAAGGATGGTAAAGATCTATTTGTGACCATTTGTCGCCTTCTCCCTCTCAGTTTTTTTGTTTTGCTTTGCTTTGTAGCTTGTGTGTATCAGACTGCTGGCATGTTTCCCTGGAGTTTCTCCAGGAGGGCAGCTTTGATACTACTGCAGAAATCTGGGAGTTCACTTCATCCACAGTGGCCTGATTAGGGGCTCTGGTACCTGTTCTGCCTGTCTGTCTGCATCAAATAGATATTTCCTCTATTCTTCTCTTTTTAAGAAAGCAATGGTGGAAATAGCTGGGATTCAGAAGATGATACTGGCAGTGAAGAGGAAGATAATGACACTGAGGAAGAGGGAGGTGAGGAGGACAAGGAAGAAAGTGAAGATGAAGAATTAGAAGGTAAGGTCTGTTCATGTGCCTTAACAGGCATTTTTTAATAACTGAGGAAGAGCGAGATGAAAGCTGTTCTTCCAGAAACCAACAATGAAATGTAAATCCACAGATGCTGCTGTGTCAGGCTGGTGCCAAAATTCTACAGTAATAAGCAAACAAGTAATAGTCCCCAGTTTTTAAGCCTTTAAAGCATTTGCAGGTATGAAGACTATCTGCTAACCAAAGCAGGAGTGAACTCTGCTCCAGCAAGAGAAGGAAGAA
Organism: Sturnus vulgaris; assembly: GCF_052056855.1. NCBI lineage: Eukaryota > Metazoa > Chordata > Aves > Passeriformes > Sturnidae > Sturnus > Sturnus vulgaris. The sequence continues at coordinate 3,705,791 of NC_142248.1, read as the reverse complement.
AAGTCAAAATTGCAGCAAGGGTTCATGCTATTTTTTCACTTGTGAAAAGCATGTTTGTTAGTTTGCTTTGGCATGGGGCTCTAAAGTGAATGTTTTGATGGGAATTCTGGAAATAAATTATTATTGCTGTAATACCTAGGGAGGATGGAAGAGCACTTGACTAATTTTTCTTTGAAAAAGAAGTGTGGATGTTATTTGAATTTTTTAATTTTACTGAAAACATTCTCTGGAGATACATGTACTTCTGAAACTGCTACGCTTAAATTAATATTTGGATAGACAAAAATAGATTTTATCATATCTTAAAGCTTGTTGTGAAGGCAAGAGCACAATTTTCCAAGTTACTGGTTAGATTCATTTGAACACAGCCAGATGCCAAAATGTCGGAGAAGGGAGACACGGACACCAATTCGGTCATCTGCAAAGTCTCGTTTATTGATAATTAGAGTGGCGATTAAATACAGTGCTTAATTAACTCATGCATATTGCAAAAGCTAAGCTCATCATTGGTTGCCTTGCCATATGCGTCACTATGCTGATCGGCTAACTTTGTGGCTACATTTTTGCAATTTCATGGCTAACAGAGTTCTTCTAGTTCTTCTTTTACAGTCTGTCTTTGTTCATCTTATCACAAGTCTACGTGCTTTCCCCCTTGCTATGCCCTTGAGGCTGAGGCCTGCTTTGTCAGCCTGACTAAATTGATTTGACTATGGCCTCTCTCTTCTAGCCATTCCTGCACCAGGCTCTCTACACTTCCCCCGTTTTCTTTTTGAGCGAGAAGATTAGTATGCCAAGCCTTGCTAACAGTCTTTTGAATGAAATTCTGCAAGCAAGTTATCAAGCAAGGAAGCAACAAAGCTAAGCATAAGAATACGCCTAAGATCATGATAGCATACTTAATGATGGTCCGAATCCATCCTCCAAGGCCCAGGCTCTTTAGCCATCCATCAATGTCCTAACCATTTTGCTCCTTTAGGTCATGTAGTCTGTTTTGTATGTCTTGTATCTTTTTGTGAATGGATTCAGAGTGGTCAGACAAATTCATGCAGCACATTTCCTCAAATTCCTCACAACCGTGTCCCTGAGCTAGAAGCAGGAAATCAATGGCTGCTCTGTTTTGCAGTACTGCATGGTTAACACTTGAGACATCCCTGGCCATCATGTCTAACACCTGAGAGGTGGTGTTAAATTCATCTTTTGCCCAGCACCCTAACTGTTCAGCTAGGGCCATAGCTTTCCTGGCTGCTGCGTGAGGGAGGAGTACAGCAGTTGCTACCTGTCTAAAGTCACTCCAAAAGTGTGGTTGCCCTATGTCGGTGCAGTCAAGATCGTGTAAACTGCGTTTTGTTCTATTTGCCTTGCTTGCAAGTTGCATGAGAGTAGTTACATTGGGGTGAAACATGGCTAGTTTCCCTAGATAGCAGGGTCCCCCTTGTGGCCTCACTGGAATACCATTCCAGGCACGATCCCCACAAATTAAAAATATTCCTGGGGGTAGTGCTCTTGCCTTTGTGATGTACCTACCGTTACATTTGGGGTAGAGTTGAGTGTGAATTGTTGATAGATTAGTAAGGGCTGAATCAAGGGTTGCAAAGTTTTTGTCTTTTAAGGGCAAGAAACTAAACCATCCTCCTGCGTTTCTTCCCATTGATGCGTTAGTGCTTCCGAAGAGGTCAATCTCTTCTGGAGGGGAGGCTAAGGTTTTGCCTAAAGCTAGGACAAATTCACATTGCCAGCATCCATCGTGTTGTGAGGGATTACTACTAAGGAAAGTACAACCCTGCAACAAATCGTCATCCCTTTTTGTAGGTAGGTTGCTATTATTAAGATACCCTGCAAACTCTCTTGGTTTCCAAATTGGCAATCCTACAAGACAAGTTTTGAAAGGATTCTGCGCTCCCCCCAAGCTCAAGCAGATTGATTCTTGCTTTGTTATGTTAGCAAATGTTACCCATACATTTTCTTTAGGTGTGTGCTCCATTGGAAAAGCATTTGTGCAAGCAAAGTTAGTAAGCATAAGCAGTGTGATGAATATCATTTTCGTTGCTTACGTAACTTCTTCCTTTTATACTTTGGATTTTCTGCTGCTATGTGCCACTGCTTTACTTCTTCTATACACTGGTCTAATACTTCTTCTGGGTCAGTACCTGGCTTAACTGGCCCTACCTGAGGGAAAGGCAGATGTGGCACTTTATGCATACACCTGGCAGCAACAATGCGAGATCTGGCGTTAATGCGCTGCCTCCAGAGCCACTTAGTAGTTGCCCATCGGGCCCAAGCTAACATAAGCTGTTCTGGTGCTTCATATACGCTCTGGAGCTGTGCATATGGTACTCCTGCTTCTTGCTCTAAGGCTGTACTCCAGTCTGAACGCCTTATGTCTTTACCCTGACACTTTGCACACCATAAATTATATACTCCTTGTTGCCTTACCCACGAGCAGACCCCACAGCGCCCACACTTTAAAGCCACCCAAGCCTCACACCATGACCCCCCACATGCGCAACATGGACTGTCATTGAGGGGCTGTTTTTCCCTGTAGGCGTGGATCTCAAGCCAATCGGCCCAGTCCAATGGTGGTCGCTGCAGTGCTTCACGGGCTATGCGGCTATACTGTCTCAGCTCTTGTAAATAGGGTTGCAAGGTCACTGCTAATTTCTGATGAATCCGTTCTCGGTCGTTCGGTGTCAATTGGATCGGTGTTAAGTGCGCCCTCAGGAATCTTTCCACGAACTGGGTCATTTAGAATGGGCTTCACCCATCTAGCAGGGACCCAAACTGTTCCTGTGGGAATAGAAACACAAACATAACCTCTGCCCCAGTATATTACCTCAGCGGGGCCATTCCATATCCCTGTTTTTGGATCCCGGTACTTTACCCATGCTTTTGTGCCTTCTTCCTTGTTACCTTCTTTTTTCCCTCTATGCCTAATTGCAGGCGGCTCTGACTCTTCCCCAAACACACACAAAAAATTCATAACATAAAGAACCTTAGCTAACCTTTCTTGTGGATCATCTATGGATTTGTGCTTGAGTAGGTACTGTTTGAGTGTCCCATTGGCTCTTTCTACTATGGCTTGTCCTGTGGGTGAGTGTGGTACTCCTGTGATGTGTTTAATTCCCCAGAGTCTCATGAACTGGCTTACTCTCTTGCCGACATAGGCTGGTCCATTGTCGGTCTTTACTTCCCTAGGCATTCCCATGACTGCAAAGCAACTTGTTAGGTGCCTTATTACATGGATTGCCTTTTCTCCTGTTTGTGCGGTAGCCCAAATGTACTTGCTGTAGGTGTCTATTGTGACATGCACATATTTGAGCCTACCAAATTCTGCTACGTGTGTAACGTCCATTTGCCAAATTTCATTACTTTCCAGACCCCGAGGATTTACCCCATACCCAAGGCCCACCCCGCTATTGTGATGACTGCAGGTGGGACAAGCTCTCACTATTGCTTTAGCTTCTTGTATGCCTATTTTGAACTCGCGCACCAATCCCTTAGCATTCTGGTGAAATCGTGTGTGTGACTCTCTTGCCGCAATCCCCCTATCATCTGCTACATTCATAACCAATCTATCTGCTCTGGCATTGCCTTCACCCAAACCTACATCCCACTTGTGGCTTCTGATGTGTATGATACAATAAGGCTTAAACCTTGCTCCTACTGCTCGCTTTAGCTGCAGCAAGAGTTCATAGAGTCTTTTGTTTTGCACCTCTTTCACAGAGGCGTCCTCAATTCTCTGTGCTACTCCTGCAACATAAAATGAATCAGTGACCACATTCAAAGGCCCTTGCAGTTCACTTAGTGCCCACACAACAGCAAGCAATTCCAATGTTTGTAAACTGTCCTCTGGATCAGCGTCTATTATTTGCTTTTTCCATCGAGGGCCTTCTTTCCAGGTGATGGCTGCCCTCCTCGATTTCTTTCCGGCATCTGTGAATGCTGTGATAGCACCTGCTATCGGCTGTTCCGATCGTGTTGGCTTTGATACCCAGTCCCAATTTCCTAACCACTGAAGATGACGTGGTGTCAGCGGTCCTGTGTTGACTGCTGCTCCAGCTTCCAGCAAAGCTGTTTGTAAGTCCTCAGAGTTGAGGAGGTACCAGTCTAAATCCTCCTTTTTCATGGGTAGGTGGATTGCAGTCGGGCCTGTTCCGGTGATTTCCAGAATCCTTACCCGACCCTTACGAATCAAGGTAGCTACTTGTTCGATTTTTGTACTGATTGTCCTTTTTGCTTGTAAAGGTGGAGTTATCCACTCTAGTACCTGTATCTCCCCCGTTTTCTTTTGTGTTTGTGTAAGTGCTCCAAGTAGATGATCAGGAGTATTCCAAATGGTGAGGTCTATAGGTAATGATACATCCCGGCGGGAAACAAATCCTTCATTGACGCAGCGAATAATGCCATTGAGAGCATCTTTTTGTTGTGGTGTCATAGTTACAGGTGTGGTTGGATCAGTCCCTTTGAGCAGTGGCCTGAGGGATTCTAGTAGAGAGTTGGGTATTCCAACAATTGGTTTGAGCCACTGTAGATCTCCTAGTAAGCGTTGTGCTTCATTTAGATTGGTGATTTTTGTTGCAATTTGAAGTTTTTGTGGCCGTACGATTTGATTTGTAATAGTCCATCCTAGGTACTTCCATGGTGTAGATTGCTGTATCTTTTCTGGAGCTATTATGAGAGATGCTTTTGCTAAGGTGTTCTGAATTTCCTGCATTTGGGCATCTGTAAATGCTGTTTTCTGGGCAAACAGGATGTCATCCATGTAATGGTAAATAATTGTATTAGGCCATTTTAGTCTTAGGGGTTGTAAGGCCGCATCAACATATAATTGGCACAAAGTAGGTGAGTTTTTCATACCTTGTGGGAGTACAGTCCATTCATATCTTTTGTCAGGTTCCCCCCTGTTAATTGACGGTAGGGTAAATGCAAATCTTTTTGTATCTTGGGGGTGTAAGGCTATAGTAAAAAAGCAGTCCTTTAAATCAATAATTAAAAGAGGCCAATGTTGTGGGAGCATGGCTGGATTGGGAAGTCCCGGTTGTAATGCTCCCATTGCTTCCATTTGATCATTTACTGCTCTTAAATCATGTAGAAGACGATATTTCCCTGATTTCTTTTTAATTACAAAAATTGGCGTGTTCCATGGGCTTGTGGAAAGTTTTAAATGTCCTTGTTGAAATTGTTCTTTTACGAGTTGATGTGCTTGTATTAGACTTTCCCTTTTTAGAGGCCATTGCTTAACCATTACCGGTTCATTGGTAGTCCAGGTGATTGGGATTGGGAAAGTCCAAGCAATGGCAATTACCCCAAAGGGTGCTCGTTGGATAGAACGACCCCAAGCTGAGCTAAAATGTCCCTTCCAATTAGACAATGTACCATGGGCGGTAATGCAACTACTGATAACACAGTTACCAAGTCCTGCTCATCTATAGTAACCTTTATTGGGGGCGTTTTCTTTGCGAGGGTGAACCCTCCGACGCCCGTCACGGTATCCGTGGTTTGTAATGATGGCCAATCACAGGGCCACTTTTCTGGAGAAACAATGCTGGTATCTGCTCCAGTGTCTAAAAGTCCCATCATTTTTATTGTACGTCCTGCATAGGTGAACCTCACCTCCTTTTTGGGTCTAGTATTGAGATCCATTGTAAGCAGAGCAACACCAGAGGACCCAAAACCTTGGTCTTTGCGCGGGGTTTGTGTTTGTGGTTGAACACCCCGGCTTAACTGTGGAAGTGGAATAAATTGAGCAATACGCTGATTTGCCTCAATTGTTAGAGGAGGAAAAGGAGTATAAACTATTATTTGTATTTCCCCAGTGTAGTCCGCATCGATGACACCTGGTAGTACAAACAGTCCTAAAATGGAGCTCGATGAGCGTCCCACTATTAGTCCTCCAAAAGCTTGTCCTTTAATAGTTACCGGGCTTTGTACTCCAGTTGGGACTTTAGCGGGGCGTGTTGTTAATAATGATGTTTTTACTGCGGCTGCCAAGTCAAGTCCCAGGCTCCCTGTTGTGGCTGGTTGCAGACAGGAGATGGCGCTGATGCTACGGCGGCTACTTGTGACCGGGGCCAATATGGCGGCGGCCGCCGGGGGCTGATCGGCGGCGCCCGTCGGGCTGCGCCGCATCCACCCGCATCTGTAGCAGCGCGCCGAGGGAGGCTGGTGGTCGTTTGATGTGGCTGGGGCCGCCGTAGAAGCACGGAGCGGAGCAAGAGCGGCTAACACCTGTGACTGTGTGGACTCGGCTTGTTTTTGCAGCCCTAAGCCTAATTCTTTTAGTACATTAACTAAGAAAACCTGTGACCCTGATGGCTGTAGTGCCATTCTTTCTAATGCTTCTTCTATCGTCCAATTAGCTCCTAGAGTTGACAATACCCTCTTTGTTGCCTCATTGCTATTTTGTAACGCACATTGCTTTAACATTGCTCCTCTCATATACTCTGGAACTCCTGCCCTGTCGATAGCAGCGGTAGCCTTATCTACAAAGTCTCCAAAGGATTCTTCCCTTCCTTGTTTTATTCCCATATACATGGGTATACCTGAGCTATCTTTCACCTGATCAATAGCAGTTCTTACAATACGCATGGCTTCTCTAACTCTGTCGGCCCCCGGGAGTAACTGAGTTTCTGACCTGCGGAATGCACCCACTCCCATTAATTCATCTGCTGTGATTCCGGCTAAGGGATCACCTTGACCCCTTTGTACCGCAACTGCCTCGGCAACAAGAGCTTGCCAGTGAGCATTAAATAGCATTTGCTGATGTGGTGTGAAAATTAATTTTGCTATGCTTTTTAGATCATTTGGCAGTAATAAATATGTGTCAAATAGATAGTCTAGCATTTGCTTGGCTGGCTCGCTCCGAAACCCGAACTGACTCACTGTCTGTCGTAACTGTGCTAGCAA